>NC_086449.1:91712200-92048400 GCF_028390025.1 Pseudophryne corroboree
CAAGGTCATTGCAGTGTGTGGCATAGTGTGTCACAGGCATTGTATGTGCTATAATGTATCGGGCATTGCAGTGTGTGGCATAATGTATCACGGACATTGCAGGGTGTGTCATAATGTGTCACAGACATTGTATGTGCTATAATGTATCAGGGGCATTGCAGTGTGTAGCATAATGTATAACGGGCATTGCGATTCCTGTCATAATGCGTCACAGGCATTACGGTGTGTGGCATAATGTGTCGAGGGCATTATGGTGTGTGCATATTGTGTCATGTGCATTATTGTGCGTGGCATAATGTCTAAGGGCCATTGCAGTATGTGGCATAATGTATACTGGGCATTACTATAAGGAGGAAAAATTACAAACAATGTAAGGGGCATGAATCAGGATTATTTTTCTTTCCCGTGGTGGCTAACGTCTTGGCGTGCAGGTTGCAAAACTGGGGTATAAGGTAGTCTTTTCCTGCAATGCCACGCCCCTTTATACGAAGCCACACCCATTCCAACGAAGCCATGCCCCCTTTTTGCGGCACGCACCGAAGGCGCGCGCATATTTATCCCTTTATTACTCCCAATTATGGGGGATTGGGGGGGGGGGGGCGCCAAATAATTTTTTGGCTTGGGGGAGAAAAATTTCTAGTTACGCCACTGATCCTCAGGCAGTGAGTGAGTACAACAGGGGCTCTGCTGATAGCAATGGAGCTTTGTGGCTGCTTAATGAAAGTGCAGGGCACAAAAGAGAAACCTCTCATCCCCCTCAGTCAAGCAGAAACCCAGAGCGGCATAGAAAGTGCTACACCTGCACTACCTTGCACCTGAGCAGCTTAGAAACACTAATGGGGCTCGCCCCTGGAAACCCACACAAAACAGTGAAATAACAAAAGATAGTGTTCTTAGCGCTGTGCTTGAAAACTCAGCAATGATCATATATTTCTCGAGTGCCTGGATATCCAACTACCAGTGTTTTAAGTGTTTATTAAAACTTTTTGGACATCAAAGCAGTGTGGGAGCACCTGGATCCTTACTGAAAGATACCTTTAAGGGAACTCGAGAGTGAATATTAATGTAAGTGCATTTCTGGTGACGGGCGGGCTGCATTGATTCCATCTGAGTGTATAAAGAAACCTTTCAGTGTCTACGGGTGAGAACCCGAATGTAAGTGTCTGTCTAAAAGTTGGATATCCAGGCACTTGAGAAATATATGATCACTTGGGAGTTTTCAAGCACAGCGCTAAGAATGCTATCTTTTGTTATTTCACGGCATAGATTACTATTCCTCCCTCTCTCAGGGACAGATTTATTAAGCCTGGTGAAGTGATAAAGTGGAAGGTGATAACGCACCAGCCAATCAGCTACTAACTTCCATGTTACAGGCTGGTTTTGAAAAATGACAGTTAGGAGCTGACTGGCTGGAGCGTTATCACCTTCCACTTTATCACTTCATCAGGCTTAATAAATCTGCCCCTCAGTTAGAGACACAGCTGCTGAGATTACCGCAAAAGCAAGCAGAGACCCAGCGGCTGAGCGGCGCAGGCAGGAAGCGCTGTGAGGTAAGGTGACAGCGGGATGCGGCTAGGGAAGGAGGGTCCGGAGGCGCCGCAGCATGTTAGCAGGAGTTCGGAGAGCCATTTAGAACAGTAAGGGCTACCTGTGGGCGCGCGGCATTCAGTGTAGGAGGCAGAGCTTCCGCACTGACGGAGATGTTATAAGAAAATTTCAGGAGCGGCCATTTTTATTACAGATTAGACGCGCTTCTGTTAGTGGGCTTTTTCCACTGAAGGGGGCGGACTTAACACAGAAGGGGAAAATAGGATTTTGATAACCTACCGGTAATTCCTTTACTCCTAGTCCATAGAGGATGCTGGGGATGACATCAAGACCATGGGGTAAGACGGGATCCACAGGAGACATGGGCACGCCAAAGACTTTTTATTGGGTGTGAACTGGCTCCTCCCTCTATGCGACTCCTCCAGACCTCAGTTGAAGGAACTGAGACTGACATTTTGAGGAAAGGAATTACTTAACTAGTGGTGAGATATCTACCAACTCACACCCTCAACCTTGCCGCACACATGACATTCAACATAACACACGCCAACAGGCATGAACTAATTGCCGCAACATGCTGAAACCAAGATAACACAACTTGTGTAATTGTAATAACTAAACTGCAGGTAAATTACACACTGGGACGGGCGCCCAGCATCCTCTACGGACTAGGAGAAAATAATTTACCGGTAGGTTATCAAAATCCTATTTTCTCATACGTCCTAGAGGATGCTGGGGATGACATCAAGACCATGGGGTCTATACCAAAACTCCAGTACGGTAGGGAGAGTGCGGATGACCCTGCAGCACCGATTGACCAAACTTTAGGTCCTCATCGGCCAAGGTGTCAAACCTGTAGAACTTAGCAAATGTGTTTGACCCTGACCAAGTAGCTGCTCGGCAAAGTTGTAATGCCGAGACCCCCCGGGTAGCCACCCAGGATGAGCCCACCTTCCTAGTGGAGTGGGCCTTTACCGACGTCGGTAACGGCAATCCAGCCGTAGTATGAGCTTGCTGAATCGTATTTCTAATCCAGAGTGCAATAGTCTGCTTGGAAGCAGGACAGCCAGTCTTGTGATCATACAGGACAAACAGAGCCTCTGTTTTCCGTATACGAGCTGTTCTAGCAACATAGATTTTCAAAGCTCTAACCACATCTAGAGACTTTGAATCAGTGAATGTGTCAGTAACTACTGGCACCACAATAGGTTGGTTTATGTGAAAAGCAGAAACCACCTTTGGAAAAAATGTTGGTGAGTTCGCAACTCTGCTCTATCTTCATGGAAAATCAGGTAAGGGCTCTTGTGAGACAAGGCCCCCAATTCTGACACCCGCCTTGCGGATGCCAATGCCAAAAGCATCACCACTTTCCAAGTGAGAAACTTCAACTCTATCTTTTGTAGAGGCTCAAACCAATCCGATTGAAGGAACTGCAATACCACGTTAAGGTCCCATGGTGCCACTGGAGGCACAAATGGAGGCTGGATGTGTAGAACCCCTTTCACGAAGGTCTGAACCTCTGGAAGAGAGGCCAATTGTTTTTGGAAGAATACTGAGAAGGCCGAAATCTGGACCTTGATTTATCCTAATCGTAGGCCCGTCTCTACACCATCCTGCAAAAAATGGAGAAAACATCCTAAGTGAAATTCTTCCGTAGGAGCTTTCTTGGATTCACACCAAGACACAGATTTTCTCCAAACACGGTGGTAATGTTTTGACGTTACTCCCTTTCTGGCCTGAATAAGGGTGGAGATGACCTCCTTAGGAATACCCTTTAGGGGTAGGATTCGGCGCTCAACAGCCATGCCGTCAATTGTAGCCGCGGTAAGTCTTGGTACACACAGGGCCCCTGCTGCATCAGGTAGTCCCGAGGAGGAAGAGTCCGAGGATCTCCTATGAGAACTGCTGAAGATCTGGGTACCAAGCCCTTCTTGGCCAGTCTGGGGCAATGAAGATTGCTCGAACCCTTGTCTTTCTTATGATTCTGAGTACTTTTGGGATCAGCGGAAGTGGAGGAAAAACATACACTGACGGAAACACCCACTGGGTCACCAGTGCATCCACTGCTACTGCTTGAGCCTGGTCTCTCGACTTGGAACAGTATCTCTGAAGCTTCTTGTTGAGACGAGACGCCATCATGTCTATTTGAGGAACTCCCCAAAGACTTGTCACCTCTGCGAAGACTTCTTGGTGGAGGCCCCACTCTCCTGGATGGAGATCGTGTCTGCTGAGGAAGTCTGCTTCCCAGTTGTCTACTCCCGGAATTAATATTGCCGACAGAGCTTGCAGATGTTTTTCTGCCCAGCGGAGGATTTTTGTCGCCTCTGCCATTACTGTTCTGCTTTTCGTTCCACCCTGCCTGTTTATGTATGCGACTGCTTTTACATTGTCCGCCTGGATCTGCACGGGACGGTCTTGAAGAAGATATACCACTTGTTAAAGGCCGATTGTAAATGGCTCTTAGCACCAGAACGTTTATGTGAAGGCAGGCTTTCTGTTGTGACCAACGTCCCTGGAAGTTTTCTCCCTTAGAGACTGCTCCCCAGCCTCGGAGACTTGCATCGGTGGTTACTAGGACCCAGTCCTGAATCCCGAACATGTGTCCCTCTAGCACAGGCTTTTTCAACCAGGGTGCCGTGGCACACTAGTGTGCCGCGACCAGTTGCAAGGTGTGCCGCGGAGCTAGAGCAGCTTCCTGCACCTTCAGAGTGAACTGTTGACCCGGGCTCTTCTTAGAGGATCAGTCGTGCTCCAGCCATGACCTATGCCTTGAAACCGATGTGATATCACCCGCCTGCATACATATCTTCCAGTTCCCGCCTGCATACACAGCTTTCCTTGCCCACCCACATCCACACCTGCACTATGAACAACCCCCGCCACTGAGGGACAGGGAGGAGGACAGCTGATAATAATATTTGTTATTTTATTTCTCCTGTGGGGAACAGTAAGATTTCAATAGAATTTATGTGGGGAGAATAAGGATTTATGGGGGGAACAATGTGAAAAATTCATGTGGGGAGCAATAGGATTTATGTGGGGAGCAATGTGATTGATTTATGTGAGAAGCAGTAGGATTTATGTAAGGAGCAACATGATTTATGTGGGGAGCAATGTGATTGTTTTTTCTGTGTAGGCCAATGTATGTGTGGATTTTCTTTTCTTTTGTGAGGGCCAATATGTGTGTTTTGCTTTTTTCTGTGGGGAACTGTTGGTGTGCCTTGGCAATTTAAAAATATTGTTTGATGTGCCGCGAGTAAAAAAAGGTTGAAAATCACTGCTCTAGCAGATGAGAGCTGTGCAACCACCACAGGAGCGAAATCCTTGTTTTTGACGACAGGATTATCTTTCTGTGCATGTGTAGGGGTGACCCTGACCACTTGTCCAACAGGTCCCACTGGAATACTCTGACATGGAACCTGCCTTACTGTATGGCCTCGTAGGCCGCCACCATCTTCCCCAACAACCGAATACACTGATGGATCGACACACTTGATGGTTTCAATATCTGTTTTACAATTTTCTGGATTTCCAGAGCCTTTTCCACCGGAAGAAATACTCTCTGAACTTCTGTGTCCAGAATCATCCCGAGGAAAGACAACCTTGTCGTCGGTTCCAACTGTGACTTTGGGTAATTTATGATCCCCCCGTGTTGTTGGCGTATTGACAGGGAGAGGGATATGTTTTTTAATAACTGCTCCCTGGATCTCGCCTTTATCAGTAGGTCGTCCAGATAAGAGATTATATTTACTCCTTTCTGATGAAGGAGGACCATTATCTCCGCCATCACCTTGGTGAATACCCTCGGCGCTGTGGAGAGACCGAAAAGGTAACGTCTGGAATTGGTAATGGCAATCCTGAATCACGAATCTCAGATAAGAATGGTGAGGAGGATAAATGGGAACATGCAGGTAAGCATCCTTTATGTCCACCGACACTAAGTAGCCCCCCTCCTCCAGACTGGCAATCACCGCCTGAAGTGATTCCATCTTGAACTTGAACCTTTTCAGGAAGAAATTCAGATCTTTTAGATTTAGGATCGGTCTGACCGAACCGTCCGGCTTCGGTACAACAATGAGGCTTGAATAAAAACCCCGCCCTTGTTGTGACAATGGTACCAGGACTATAACCTGGTCTTGACATAATATTTGGATTGCCGCTGTTGCTGCTTCTCTCTCTGGCGGAGAAGCTGGCAAGGTCGATTTGAAAAATCGGCATGGGGGAACGTCTTGAAACTCTAGTTTGTATTCCTGGGATACTATTTGCAACACCCAGGGATCTTCTGAGGAAACCGTTAGAATACTACAACGGAGAAACGCGTTAAGAGTGCCATACTCTTGTGCTTATTAAAATCCACTTGAGACTCTGACACGGACCATACTGTCGCAGAAGCTGGCAATTTGCGAGGTCCAGCAGTTATCTTTCTGTTACCTGCAAACCGGAGGTGAGAAGCATCGCGGCCCCAGCAGGTTTAAAGTCCGGCGGCACGTTTATCCAAACCTTCCCCCCCCCCCCTACCAACTACATCATATGATCTCCGGCTGAGAGAGGTTGGTCGCACACTGGGGAAACAGACGGGGAGTGTGAGCAATACGTGGCCGTAGCTGGGAGCATTCATCACGGTCCGCTTCACCTGACTCCTGCAGACGGAGCGATACAGGAAAAATAGAGCTGACAGCGGCGGCATGTTACGGCTCTGAGTGGCTCATAACTAACGGGGAGAACTGATACCCGGTCTGCAGTGAGGTGAGAAACATTGCTTGTGATAAATCATATAAAGTCTTTCTGCAAATTTCGATGCAATACCTGGCTAAGGCAATTTATGCACATCAAAAATAATCAGCATAAGTGAAAATCTACAGATGAATGGCCGTTCAGAGCACAATTTAACTAATGCTGCAGCATGTATTCATTATAAATAACACGGTTCAATCTTATAAGAGATCCTCTTATGTGTGGGACATAATTATAAAATATCAACTCGATTAAACACAAAAGGGACTCTGGAACTTGAGTTTGATACTGAGTGACAGCGGTCACCGAATTCAAATCTATGGACTATGTGGATTTAATATTGATGGATGATTAATGATTTACATGTGTTAGCAGTATAACCAATACAGATTAAGTGGTTTAATTAGCATTTTAGTATTATATGCATGTATTAATATTATAAACTAAGAAAAAATCCTTTTATGATTTTTAAATTGTAATAAACTCTTATAAAACTTTATGCGCTCTCTCCTTCCATATGCATTAGTTGTGTTTAATCTTTGGTAATAATTCAGATTACCAAGTGGGAGCTGCTTGTAGTTTTATATTTCTTTTTTGTTTGTTTTTTGACTAGTCCAAAATAGTAGGAAAGTACTTTGCGCCCGAAATAATATAGACACGCAGTAGTGATAAAAAAATCCTTGGTTCACGTCTGTGTGTCTATATATAATTTTAAGAATCCAATCCTGGCTGAAGAGTTTGAGACGTGCCCCCACCTGAGCGGCCTCCCGCAAGGGAGTTCCAATATCATGCTGGGGATTTGGCAGAATTAGGGGTAGACTTCTGCTCTTGGGAACCTGGAGCTGGTGTGGGCTTCTTTCCCCTTCCCCTACCTGCAAAGAAGGGGGAACCTCTCGCCTTTTTGTATTTATTAGGCCAAAAGGACTGCATTTGCAGGTGATAGGTCTTTTTTGCCTGTGCAGGTGCAGAGGACAAAAATGTTGACTTACCTGCGGTAGCCGCCGAGACTAACGCATCCAGGCCATCGCCAAATAAGGCCTCACCTTTATATGGGAGAGCCTCCATGTTTCTTTTGGAATCTGCATCCGCATTCCACCTGGCGAATCCATAACGCCCGCCTAGCCGATACTGCCATGGTAGCGGCTTGTGAACTCAAGAGTCCAATGTCCTTCATTGCTTCCAGCATGTAGGCGGCAGCGTCCTTGATATTCCCTAACTTAAGGAGTATCTCATCTTTATCAATCGTGTCAATTTCTGATGACACGCTTTCTGACCATTTTTCAATAGCGCGACTCACCCATGCGCAGGCAATAGTGGGCCTGAGCAGTGTACCATTGGTAACTAATGGAATGAAATGGATTTCAATGTCGTTTCCATTTTGCGGTCTGCCGGCTCTTTAAGAGAAGCCGTGCCAGGAGCAGGGAGAATTACCTTCTTTGTCAACCTGGAAAGTGCACTGTCTAACACAGGGGGTGATTACCATTTTTTCCTGTCTTCAACTGGAAAGGATAAGCTATGTGAATCCTTTTGGGAATACAATTTTTTTTATCAGGATTCACCCACATCCCTTTAAACAGAGCATTTAGTTCATGTGAAGGAGGGAACGTGACTTTGGATTTCTTTTCCTTACATAAATAAGCTTTTTCCTGAGGTACAGGAGTGCTTTCTGTAACCTCCAACACGTCCCTTATAGCCACAATCATATATTGTATACTTTTTGCCAATTTATGATCTATCTCTCTGGATTCACTATTGTCAACACAAGAATCAGAATCCGTGTCGGTATCAGTGTTTTCAACATTTGCAAATGGTCTCTTATGTGACCCAGAGGGGCCGCCCGCATAAGGAATAACAGCATCCTGAAAAATCACATCTTCCACAGATTTTTCTCCAGCATGCAGCCTTAGATTCAGACTTATCTAATCTATAGTTAATCAGATGCATACTGTCACGTAGCTCTTTTACCCATGCAGGTTCTTGGAGTGGTGGTAGCGCCACCACATTACAACTCTGTGTCCCTAAAATAGCTTTCTCCGGGGAGGAACTCCCTGCCTCAGACATGCCTCACACGTGTACACCACACTCAAAGACACACTGGGACTTATTTTGGGGACAGACCCACAGTAAAATCTGTCAGAGGGACACAGGCTTGGAGCAGCCAGTTCACAAACCCAGCGCCAGTATTGCCTGTGAACACAGTATCATACCTCCCAACTGTTCCGATTTTCTCGGGACAGTCCCATTTTTTGGGGAATGTCCCGCTGTCCCACCCACGGGCCGCAGTGTCCCACGGTGGGGGTGGGGGGGCATTTGGGAGGCTCCTGCACTCACTGCTCTGCTTAGCAGAGCAGCGGTGAATAGACGCTGTGCGCATGCGCACGGCGTCTATTCAGTGCAGACAGAGGGAGAGAGAGCATGCCCCCTCAGTGACGACATTGGGGGCGTGGCTCGCCATCGCGGCCCTCCTACGAAGCCATGCCCCTTTTTTCATATGCCACGCCCCTTTTGCTGAATGTGTGTCCCTCTTTTAAGGCAGACAAAGTTGGGAGGTATGCAGTATGACCACAGCCCAAAAGCGCTTTTAAATAGTAATATACACTATCAAATGCACCACAATCGCTTTGTGCCCCTCCTTTATAGCACCCTGTACTTGTCAGAAGTGGAGGAGAGGACCAGCGTGTTCTCTGCAGCCTGAGGAGAGAGAGAAAATGGTGCTGAGTAGTGTGCTGGCTGCCTGAGGAAGAAGCTCCGCCCCTCAGTATCCATGACAATATTTATACTGGCGTGGGTAGGGCTGTGCCAGCGGCATCTTATGCCCCCTTTTAGCCAGTTTGAGGTATTTTTCTTGCTGCTCCCGCCAGCCGCGCCGCACCTCAGCCGTCACTTACTTGATTGAAGATCATTCTTCTCATACTCACCTGTCTTCTGACTTCTGGCTCTGTGAGGGGGGGTGACAGTGTGCTGTGGGAGTGAGCATCTAGATACGGCTAGCTTTCAGTTCCCTTCAGGAGCTAATGGTGTCCTGTCAGCCAGAAACAGAGCCATGAAACTCTGAGGAAGTTGGTTCTGCTTCTGCCCCCTTAGTCCCACGAAGCAGGGAGTCTGATGCCAGCAGATCTCCCTGAAAATAAAAAACCTAACATAAGTCTTTTCAGAGAAACTCAGAAGAGCTCCTCAGAGTGCATCTAGTCGACCTGGGCACATTTCTAAAACTGAGCTCTGGAGGAGGGGCATAGACGGAGGAGCCAGTTCACACCCAATGAAAAGTCTTTGGAGTGCCCATGTTTCCTGAGGATCCCGTCTATACCCCATGTTCTTGATGTCGTCCCCAGCATCCTCTAGGACGTATGAGAAATATAAGCTAAAACAAAGAAGACATTGGTTTAGCAACTGGCGCTGGTTCTTTTTAGCATAGAGCAATTTAATAGATGCACTGCTAAGATCCTTCTGAATACAATTGGCTATATCTATATGTTTTCTCATCTAAGGGACTCTGCTGACAGGTCCTGAAAGAGTGAGCAGCTGAACTATCAACACAGTCAACCTACCTTCCCTCATTCTGCAGGAGACTCCCTGAAACATTGGTTATAAGGCACAATGATCCCTAATGGCTACATGCATTTCAAATAAGGTTTATTGTGGCCACTTACAGTATATGGAACCTCTTGTAAAACACAATACACAAACAAATCCTGCAAAGTATCACCGTCTTTTCTTCAAGAAATAGATATTATTAAGTTTGGGCCTCATTTACATTTGGATGTAAGTCACTTTCTCATACGTCCGAGAGGATGTTGGGGTCCACTTCATGACCATGGGGTATAGACGGTTCCGCAGGAACGATGGGCACTCTTAAGACTTTTCAATGGGTGTGAATGTGAACTGGCTCCTCCCTCTATGCCCCTCCTCCAGACCTCAGTTTTAGATATGTGCCCAGGCAGACTGGATGCACTCCAGAGGAGTTCTACTGAGTTTCTCTGAAAAGACTTATGTTAGGTTTTTTATTTTCAGGGAGAACTGCTGGCAACAGTCTCCCTGCTTCATGGGACTGAGGGGGCAGAAGTAGGAACCAACTTCCTGACGAGTTTCATGGCTCTGCTTCTGGCTGACAGGACACCATTAGCTCCTGAAGGGAACTGAACGCTAGCTGTGCCTAGATACTCACTCCCACAGCATGCCGTCACCCCCCTCACAGAGCCAGAAGTCTGAAGACAGGTGAGTGTAAGAAGATAGATCTTCAATCAAGTAAGTGACGGCTGAGGTACCGCGCGGCTGGCGGGAGCGCAGCGCGCCATTGCTGCCAACACACTCAGGCACTGCAGGGTGCAGAACGCACGGGGGGGGGGGGCACCCCGGGCAGCAAAATACCTATGTAAACTTGCTAAAAGGGGGCATAAGTTGCCCAGGCACAGCCCGACCACCGCCAGTATAAATATTATGTAAACTCTCTGAGATAAAAATGCGCCATTGCGGGGGCGGAGCTTCTTCCTCAGGCAGCCAGCAAACTGCTCAGCACCATTTTCTCTCTCTCCTCAGGCTACAGAGACATCGCTGGTCCTCCTCCACTTCTGACTACAAGTATCAGGGTGCAAAACGGGGGGGGGGGGGGGAGGGGAGCACATGCGAATTTGGTGCTTTATAAGTGTGTTTACTGTGTAAAATAGCGCTGCATGTCAGTGGGCATTTTGTGTTCACAGGCATTAGATACTGGCGCTGGGGTTGTGAACTGGCTGCTCCTAAACTGTGTCCCTCTGACAGATTTTACTGTGGGCCTGTCCCCTATAAGTCCCAGTGTGTCTCTGTGTGTGTTGTGCATGTGTGTAAGGGGACACAGTCTTGTAATGTGGTGGCGCTGCCGACACTCCAAGAGCCTGCATGGGTGAAAGAAATACGTGATAGTATGCATCATATCAATAGGAGATTACTCAGATTAGATAAATCTGAATCTCATGCAGAATGCTGGAGAAAATCTGCGAAAGATGTGATTTTTCAGGGTTCTGTTCTTCCATCTGCAGGCGACCCCTCTGGGTCACACAAGAGACCGTTTGCAAATATTGTGAATACTGATACTGACACGGACACTGATTCCTGTGTCGACGATAGTGACTCCAGGGAAATAGATCATAAATTGGCAAAAAGTATACAATATATGATTGTGGCTATAAGAGAAGTTCTGGAAGTCACGGAAGCCACTCCTGTAGCTCAGGAGAAGGCCTATTTCTATAAAGAAAATAAATCTAAGGTCACGTTCCCTTCTTCCCACAAGCTGAATACTCTATTCAAAGGGGTGTGGGTAAATCCCGAAAAGAAATGTCATATTCCCAAGAGGATTCAGATAGCTTATCCTTTCCCTGTAGAGGACAGGAAAAAAAGGGAGTCACCCCCTGTGTTAGACAGTGCACTGTCCAGGTTGACAAATACGGTAATTCTCCCTGCACCTGGCACGGCTTCACTAAAGGAGCCAGCTGACCACAAAATGGAGACTACATAGAAATCCATTTATGTTGCCAATGGTATGCTGCTCAGTCCCACAATTGCTTGCGCGTGGGATAGTCGCGCTATTGAAAAATGGTCAGAAAGCTTGTCATCGGAAATTGACACAATTGCTAAAGATGAGATACTCCTTAAATTAGGGAATGTCAAAGTCAGAAAAATATCTCTATGCACACTACCATATTTGCACCTCACACAGGTCCGTGCTGCGCATGCGTGCGCTCTCCCGTACGTGCGCATACTCACAGTCGCGGGCACCCGCAGGCGCACGGTATGCGTATTTACGGTAGAGTTTATGTGATCGTAGCGTGCGACTCAATCGTTACATATTTTCACTATATAATGTATTTTGTAGATCATGGTCCCTTTGATAGACTCTGAAAGTTTAGTTAACATAGCATGTTCCTGAACAGAGAGATCCCTCTTTGTATTGTACGAAGGGTCTAACAGGGGTCATACAGTGGTGTTTGGTACCCATCGGAAGAGTATTTAAATAGCAATATTCCGGTGTTGGTTTGGAGCGGATTAATCGCTCGTGCGAATAGTTATGGACATAAGAAGTTTATGTCCATTTACTATTATTTGTTCTTATTTAGTCATGCGGCGGGAAACCCAGTATCCCACCCACCTGAACAGTTGGAAGCAGTCACAGCCCACCTGTATGAATCAACCTATGACCTTTTGTTATAATGCGAAGCCGAATTCCTGTGTCCAATGAACAATGAGATTGTAGGGACCATTGAATTGTATTGTGTGTGGGGCATAAATAGGCAGGCCGACCATATCCAGTTCACTCTCTTCAACGGTTCTCATTGCTGATAATCGGGAGCTGGATATCGAGGCGCATGCGATCGTTTCCCCTTGTGCGTAAGTGTTTCTCCGCAACTATATTGATCTTCTTGTTATTGTGGGCCAATTTCTCTCTCTCTCTCTCCCTTCTCCTCTTTCTCTCTTATTTTCCTTTAAATAGTAATTGTATTATATTTCCTGTGTAGTTATCTGGTTAGGTAGTCTATGTTATATTGTAGTGTATGATTTGTATTTGTATTAATTCTTTTGCAAGTTTATCATTCAAAATATATACATATTAGGCGTTGGACCCTAAGCCCAAGTATCTGTGTATTTCTTATAGTGTCTAGTATTCTCAGAGCGTCGGTGACGCTCAAACAGCTTTTAAGTTAATAAGGTTACACTAGGTTGCATCTACACCCTATCTCTACACTAAGGTTTTACAGCATATTTCATTGTTTATGGTTTAGATATAAAGGTTTAACATTGTGAGCGTCAGCGCCGCTGGTGATCTCCTCGTGGTCCCGAGCGTCCGCTACGCTATAGCGAATCATTACGTTAGTCAGCAGCCAATAGCGTGCCTGCCAGTGATCTCTTGGCCGTGAGCGAACGTGACGCTTGAGCGTCTCGACTACGGCTAAGCGATTGTTACGCAACGTGCGTACCCTTACGGTACTTCATACGTAGATAGCGTACAGTGTTCTTAGACCTCATAAAGGGTATTATATAAGATAAATATTTAGCTTTATCAATTGGCGGCTCGCCCGTCCTTCACATATCTGCACTAGGTAATTTCAGCAGACATTATCCAGCAGCAAAGGGCGGGAGATCATATTCCTCGTAGTGCTGTTTGGATAAGCGTCTGCTTCTCTTAGTAAAGGGTGCTGAAGGAATCCGGGACCGGAGGTAAGAACAACACGCTAGTCTCTTATTTTTCTGTCTTGCGTACACACGCACGCACACATATATATCTGCATTTCTTTTTTTCATTTGTGTATTTTCGTATATCACTCTCCTGTTTGCCAGTTTTATAGTTGATAAACGTGCTAAGAGAGATTTGCCGCTATTTCATAGTTTAAGAGTAAAGGTAATATAGTTAAAGTATAGACAAACACACAGCTGTGCCTGAGAGACAAGGCGAAGTCAGTGTGGTGCGTGGTAGATGATAAAGGATCATCTACATTGATAAACGTATAAATTGTGTTACGGTGGATCTTTGCTTTGCGTACACGTGTCTCTAACAAAGGACTGAGATTTGTGTACGCAACCCAAGGGCCGACGCACGCAGCGTATATTACGCAACGGAGCGTACGGGTACGCCCACGTAACTCAAATCACAAGTGTTAATTTTTTTTTTCTCCCAACGCGATAAGTAGCGCAACGCGGTAAATAACGCAAGGCGATAAATCGCGCAAATCTATTTTAACATTCAAATTTTAAATTAATAGATCCTTCTCCTAATTTGTAACACATCTGGTCTAAAGAAAATTTCTGCGCAGAAATAGAAATAGAAACAAAAGTGTATATGTGGTGAGTGAGTGTTTGTTTTTACAATTTTTGAGGTTGAACCACAAGAAAAGTCGAGTTCTCGTGAGGTACATGCGTGTAAGTGACGTACATGGTGGCTAGGGAGGCATCCCTGGTTAAAACATACAATTTGAGCATTAGAGTGTAGCAGACCAGGAGGTCATACTGTAACAGACCAGGAGGTCATAGCAGACCAGCAGGTTCAGGTACAGCAGACAAGGAAGTCCGCTATACAGTCCACAGGCACAACACCAAGAAAGGGTTGGTGCAACACCCATATAGGCCATACAAGCTCTGGCTGAAGGAATTCGCAGCCGCAATTTTCGATTCCACTGGTCGCTCCGTACATAAGATTAGTTGCTTATGTGCTGAACGATTGTACCGCACGTAATTGTGTGCATTAGTAAACCTGACCGGTACTATTTGTGTACGAAGGTCATAAACGCTATTTGTACATTCTAACGTGATTTGTGTAATTTTTTTTATTTTAAGGGAGGTTCGCTGCTCACTCAGGAACTATCCAACAACCAATAGTTACTGGAAAGAGTAAGTGTTCTTCGGATCACCCTCACAGGTTCCAGTAAATAGAGGTTCAGGTCGCAGGGGCCCTAGGTCGAGTACGCCAGCACCATATCGGTGTGATCAGGTCGTATTGGTCGGCGTGGGCGAGTGAGTGGGGTACTCGGTAAACCGCCACCGTCAGCCTATTTTGAACATTTTGGTTTGCGTAAGGGTTGGTTGAATAAAGCAACACCTGCGAACTATGGGGGCCACTTGTTCAGGTAGGGGGCGATCAACCTCGGTTCGGGTTGATTCAGTGAACCGACCAGTCGGGTCGGCAAGATACGTAATGTGTGAGAAATACGGAAGTCACACAGAAGCTTTATGTGATGAATGGGAGAGAATGACGGTACATGACGGGGAGAAATTCCCAAGAGTAGGTAGCTTCAGCACAGAAGTGTTAACGAATTTAAGGAGAAGGATATGTCTCATTAAATCAGCCAAGAGACGAATCAAGCATTATGATTATTTACAGTTGTGGCAACAGGAGGGTGACATACAGAGGGGATTGGCTCAGGCGGCGGGATCTGGCTCGATCAGAAAACTGATAGCCACGGCCCCACCGCCACCATATATATCGGGAGAAAAAATTGGTTGCGGAGAATGACGCATTAAGGTGTAACAAACAAACACTTAGCAACTGTGTAAATGTTAAAGATAATGTTAACCAATTAACCAATGCAAGTATTAACCCGTGCAAGTTGTACCCTGTTTTGAACTTTCCTCAGGAGTGTGATCAAGAGGACGAATCGGCAACAATTTCAGCGCTCTCTCTAGCAGCCACCATAGCAGAGACCACAGTAGGCACAGCTCAACCCCCGAGATTAGTAACGAAAGCCCCTAGCGGAGGGATAGGTGAGGTCGTATCAACGGGTAAGTACGGCACCATACACTATGCTGAAACTATTTCACCACAGCCTGTAGAATCTACACAGGATGAGGTTGTTAGAGTTAATCCTGTTAAGGTAATAGTAGTTCCAAATGGGAAAACAGACACTTCAGGAGTCACTCCTGTTAGGAACATTGCCATGTACAGCCCATTTTCCCGAATGGAATTAAGGACCATAGTGTCGGAATTCCCTGACCCTAGAATAGACTTAGTTGCCAGCCAAAAATACATCAGAGACCTAGGTAACACGTTAGAGCCCAACAACAAAGACTGGCAGATATTGCTGAGAGCATGTTTACCCTCCAATGTCGACGCAGCTCAATTTTTAGCTGACTGTGGATTAGATCAGGATGTACCTCTTACAGATGTGTACAACAAAGACAATGTAAAAAGAATAAGCTTACAGTTAAAAGAGTATTTCCCAGCCGTAGTTAAATGGAACAAAATATTCTCCATTAAACAGAAGGAGTCAGAAACAGCTGCAGAGTATTTTCACAGAGCATTATCAGAAATGGCAAAATACACAGGCATAGAGGACATTAAAACAAACATAAACCATCGAGAAGTAGCAGTATCGGTACTGATGGATGGTTTAAAAGAGTCATTGAAGACTAGGGTACAGACCACACAACCATGTTGGCGAGGTCTGTCTGTGGCTACTTTGAGAGAGGCTGCTATTGATCACGATAGGAACATCACCAGACACAGGGAACAACAAGGTGATAAGTTAATGGCAGTAAGTATACAGGCCCTGACCACAAGGCAGCCTTTGTTTATACCACCAAACCCTGTGGGTAAGTCAAATGTGGTTACTTGTTATTCTTGTCATAAACAGGGACACATGGCACGAGATTGTAGAATGAAGAATTCACGAAACTCATACCAACCCCCTAGACAACGACACGACACACGACAAGGTCCGCAGAAGCGGAGTTATGAGCCACATACAGGGGAAACAGGGGAAACAAAAAGATACCCCCCGAACAGAGACTGGCAAGCCTCTGGTAGCTCCCAATTAACTCCATCACAAGTAGTTGCTGCCAGCGGGATTCAGGGAGGTCACCATACCCAATAGGGGTGTGGCCATACCTGTAATCTGCAGCCAGTAAAATTGATTGCAAGTCTTGAAAGTGAGCCAGAAATTGCAATCAATGTAGCTGGTAAATCATTAAACTTTCTTGTAGACACAGGGGCGACCAAATCAGTGATAAATTCGACAGTGGGCATGAGAACCACTGGTAAGACAATTCCAGCCATAGGGGTAACGGGAGTAGTCCAGCACTACCCCGTTAGCAAACCAGCCGAGATTACAGTAGGGCCTTTGCATACCAAGCATTCCTTTTTGCTGGCTGCATCGGCACCGACTAATCTCCTGGGAAGAGACTTACTGTGTAAAATGGGGTGCGTCATTTATTGTACTCCTGAAGGTGTATTCTTGGACATACCTGAGAATCACGCTCAGGAAGTGCGAGACATGTTAGACTCCCCGTCAAAATTAATGTCACATACCATTATGACAAATAGGACTCCCTCCCAAGTAGAAGAAATGACATCTCAGATACCAGAGTCACTTTGGACTAAAGATGGACAGGACACTGGATTAATGGCAAACGTAGCTCCGGTAGTTGTACAAGTAAAAGATGGTAGGATAGCTCCAAAAATCCCACAGTACCCTCTGAAGCCAGAGGTGGAGTTAGGAGTGTATCCCGTAATAGAGCGCTTGCTACAACAGGGCATTCTGGTAAGAACGTCCAGCACTGCCAATAGTCCCATCTTCCCTGTTAAAAAGAGTGGGGGGAGGGGTTACCGGCTAGTGCAGGATCTAAGGGGGATTAACAAAATAGTTGAGAGTCAGTTCCCCGTAGTGCCAAATCCAGCTGTCATCCTAATGCAAATCCCTCCCACTGCGAAATTTTTCACTGTTATTGACCTCTGCTCCGCTTTCTTTTCGGTACCTCTGCACCCTGACAGTCAATATTTGTTTGCATTTACATACAGAGGAGTCCAATACACATGGACTCGATTACCACAAGGATTCATAGATAGCCCAAGTATATTTTCTCAGGCTTTGCATGATTGTTTACAGTCTTTCCAACCAGTGAGTGGATCAGTATTAATACAGTACGTGGATGATCTACTACTGTGTTCTGATTCATTGGAAGCATCCCTGAAGGATACGAAACAGCTCCTGTTTCATCTTTCAGACACAGGACACAAGGTTTCCAAAGACAAGTTGCAATTATGCCAAACTAAGGTAAAATATTTGGGACACTGTTTAACACAAGGACTGAGACACCTGACCGCTGATAGAATTCAAGCAATTAGAGACATGACTCTGCCACAAACCCAGCAACAGATCAGAACATTTTTAGGAATGTGTGGGTATTGCCGTAACTGGATCCCAGGGTTTTCCATCCTAGCGTTATCCTTGCAGGAGATGGTCTCCTCAAACAAACCTGATCGGATTTCGCATACAGACGAGTCTGAGACAGCATTTGAGAGACTTAAACAGTGCCTAACGCAGGCACCAGCATTAGGTATGCCTGACTATGGGAAACCCTTTGAACTATACGGAACAGAAAGTGCTGGTTGCGCGGCAGGCGTACTAACCCAAAAGCACGGTGATGCCAGCAGGCCGGTAGCATATTACAGCGCTCAGCTAGATACGGTAGCGCGATCCCTCCCCACATGCTTGCGAAGCGTTGCTGCGATAGCATTGCTAGTAACGAAAAGCGAAGACGTCGTGCTAGGTCACAACCTCACAATTCATACACCACATGCAGTGTCAGCCTTGTTAAATTCTGCACAAACCAGACACGTCTCATCAGCGCGGTTTACAAGATGGGAATTGGCACTAATGGCCCCCGTAAACATCACCATAAGGAGATGCAGTGCATTAAATCCTGCAACATATCTCCCAGGTGTGCCTGGACAGGCACAAAGGGTGGAGGATGAGAGTGGTGGGGAAGGAGAATTTAACACAAAGGAAGACACTCATGATTGTATGGAATATTTGACCCAAAATTTTACCGCAAGGCCTGACATCAGTGACAACCCACTGGAAGATGTAGAACTTACGTTCTACACGGACGGTAGTTGTCATAGACAGTCAGACTCGGGAGACTTGTGTACTGGATACGCAGTCGTAGATGACCAAGGCACCATAGAAGCGGAACCACTAGGCCCACCTCACTCAGCCCAGGTTGCTGAACTGGTCGCCCTAACCAGAGCATGTGAATTGGCTAAGGGCAAATCAGCCAATATCTACACCGACTCTAGATACGCATTCGGGGTAGTCCATGATTTCGGAGCCCTATGGCGCCTCAGAAATTTCATGACGGCAGCTGGTACACCGGTAGCGCATGCAGCTCACATAAAAAGGCTTCTAACAGCGATACAGGAACCCGACAGAGTGGCTGTTATCAAATGTAAAGCACATACATATAGCCAAGACCCAGTATCACTTGGTAACAGCCGAGCAGACAAAGCTGCTAAATTAGCAGCTGCTACCCCCAGACAGACAATCACCACACAACTGATGGTATTTAATACCATCAACACACAGAAGTTGTGTGAGATGCAAAATTTGTGTTCCACAGAGGAAAAGGCAGTCTGGAAGGCAAAGGGATATGGTCAGGAGTCCTCAGGACTCTGGACGGATGGACACGGTAAACCAGTGGCCCCCAAAGCATACCTTCCATGTTTAGCTGAGGCAGCTCACGGGCTGACTCATCTGGGCAGGGAAGGGATGTGCAAGTTGGTAAGAGCATATTGGTGTGCCCCAGGATTTTCTTCTCATGCGAGTAAAAGGGCAATGTCATGCCTTACCTGTCTGAGAAAGAACATCGGAAAGGCAATACCTACAGAACCATCTCATATCCCACCTGCCGGCGGCCCTTTCCAGGTAATACAGATTGACTTTATTCAATTACCCCCTTGTCGAAATTTGAAATATGTACTTGTTTGTATAGATGTTTTCTCAAATTGGGTCGAAGCATTTCCGGCGGCCACAAATACCGCTATGTTTACTGCTAAGAAAATTGTGCAGGAATTTGTATGTAGATATGGTATCCCTAGAATTATCGAAAGTGATAGGGGTACCCATTTTACAGGTGATGTCTTTCAAGGAATGTGTAAATTGATGGGAATTGATAGCAAGCTGCACACTCCATACCGTCCACAGGCGAGTGCGAAAGTAGAAAGAGTGAACAGCACTATTAAAAATAAACTGAGTAAAGTGATAGCAGAGACAGGATTGACATGGCCAGAAGCTTTACCCATTGTACTGTACAGCATCAGAACCACTCCCAGGTCCCCTCTTAATCTGTCTCCCTTTGAAATCTTGTTTGGTCGACAACCGCATGTTATGATTAACCCTCAGGATGATTTGAAGTGTAACAATGAAGTGACTGTAAAATACTTGATTAACATGAGTAAACAGTTGAGGAATCAAAATGATAATCTGAAGTTAGTGATTCCTGATTTACCAGATAGTAATTGTCATGACATTGAACCTGGGGATTATGTAATGATACGGAATTTTCTACGCTCAGGTTGCCTTATTGACAGATGGGAAGGACCATACCAGGTCTTATTGACTAGCACTACAGCATTGAAGGTTGCTGAGAGAGAGACTTGGGTTCATTCGTCCCACTGTAAAAAGGTTGCTGATCCAGAGAGGTCCCGTGATAAGGAACAGACGGTAGAGGTTGTATCACTGGAGTGTCTGTTCCAGGAGGATTAAGGCGGCACCTGAGCATTGAAAATCACAAGACCAAAAGCAGTTGTCGATCCCCTGTTCCCTTTTATTGTTTTTCTCCAACTTCCCATCCCCTCTCCCTCAAATTATTTTTTTTCCCCCTTCTCATTCTTCTCCGTTTCCTCCTACAAGATGGACTTGCCCCAAGAGACTGTGATCCGGATTTTCCTGTTGACCATGATGTTGACCAGAGCAGTCTGTTCCGGCGAGAGTACCATGGAGGTCGAGAGAGGTTCTGGAATGGGTTCTGATGACAGAGATGGAGGCGTAGTTTTCCAAGAACAACATAATCAACAAGCAAAGGCGAGTATCAGAAAACGATCCGATAGCATTGACCATAGAAGGAATTGTGAAGGATTGTTAGCTGAAGAAAACTGTATCTGTCGGCTCTGTAACAATGTCATTGAGGATGGGTGCATAAAGAAATGCCAATCCAGTTTTAATATCCATATGGACCGGCATCCATTGAGTGACTATCACTCCTTAGTGGGTAGTGTGTTAAATAAAACAGATTGTTGGGTATGCTCTCAAGTACCTCAAGGTCATAGCAAATCAGGGCTAGTACCATTTCCTTTAACGTTAGGGGAGGTACTTGAGTTAAGTGGTGGGAGACCGGTGGACAGGAGGTTTAATATCTCCAGCCCTCCTAGTTTGAAGCTCCACCAATACCATGTGGATAGGTCCCTATTATGTTTTAACATCTCCAATCCCCGAAAGCCGGGAAATTGGGAAGTGTCATGGAGTAATCAAACCATGACCTTTTCGCATAGAGCAGATAGAATGCCTACAGATACAGAGCTTATACGCCACATAGCCAGTAGAGGAAAATCTTTCCGGTATAGGTATACCTTAGGAAATAGGATTACGAGAGTTGGAGAGGTATCACCAGGATACTGTGCACATATCGTACAACCTGATACGTGTACTAAGCAGATGGAAGAATTAGGGTTAGGAGATTTCACATGGAAGGTGTGTAATATGGTTATGTCCTACTCCGTCCCATATGTTCTCCCCGATGATGCATATTTCATATGCGGGAGAAAGGCGTATAAGTGGCTTGCCCCAAACTCTGAAGGATTGTGTTATATTGGAAAAGTACTGCCTGAAGTAATGACTGTATCACATGACAAAATGAAAGACATACACCGTGTTGCCCAAACTCCTTATACTCACACCCATTACGAGCACGTAGTTAAACGACACCTGATAGAAAGAACAGAGCATCCGGCCTCTGACATGATCCATGAATCCACCGGGATTCAGTTTCTAATCGCGTTAGACATCACTCGCACCGCCAGAGGAGTGTTGAATTATAAATACATATCTGCGCTCGCCAATTTGTTAGATAATATCACTGAAATGTATGATGACACGTTTAGGTATACTGGAAGAGAACTTCAGGCTTATAAAACAGAACTGGTACAGCATAGAATGGTTCTTAATTACCTCACAGCAGTGACAGGTGGATATTGTGTCACACTGGCAACACAATACGGCGTGAAATGTTGCACATATATTACGAATAGCACCGAGGACCCGGTCGAGGTCATAGACCAAAAGATGGACGATATTCTCCAACTGAAGTGGGAATTTCGCAGGAGACACAATCTCACTCTTGCTACTGTAGGTAATGAGCTGACTGGTTGGGTGTCATGGTTGAACCCGCGAAATTGGTTCTCTGGTTTAGGAGACTGGGCTCAAGGAGTCATAATGGATGTTGGGAAGTTTCTCCTATGTATCTTAGGTGTTATCATAACGATTGGTTTGATATTTAGATGCGGTCAGGCTTTAATGAGGTGCAATCGTCGTACTAGGGTAATGAGTTTAAGGAGCGAGGAAACTGTAATTCCAATGGACTTGATTTATGACCCAAATGTAGAAACAATGATGTGATGAAAATGCGATTTCTACGGTCCGTTTCTTTCACCTGTTTTTCCGTTTCCTCCAAGGTAAAAAGACCCACTTGGACGAGGAATTTGATGAGCCGATATACAGACAACAGAGGGATTAAAGAAGAAGTTTTGACGACCTGATACACAGATTTTTGATGAACTATGCCATGGATCCCCAGTTTCCCTAGAAATTTTAAAATTACGCTAGCCCAACACTTTTGTAAATCTATGGACATTGACAGCTTTTGCTCGCACCTTATGGGCAAAAGCACAAAGAAGACTGCATTCAACAGACACCAAACAAGACCTCAATCGACGAATGTACATTTACCTGACATAGAATGCCACCGCATTTACCGTAATTATGTCTTTTCTTCATTTCTACAACCCTCAGGTAATGACACACATAGTCGATAGGGAATACAGGCACAGATATCAGCAATCACATATCTCCCCCATTCATGTATCATCAACTAAAATGTGCTCCCCCATTTTGTTACAACCAAAGCCGAAAAGAGCTCGGTAAAGTTTGACAGCCCATCCACAGACCCGTACCACGGGATAAGAAGGAATTCAAATGTATACTTCGCAATACCTCGAAGCTTGATTTAAAACACGTACGGCACGATGATACATGACCCCCAAGCACGGATTCATACACACATGCTTCTGCTATCTCACTAGGTCATACCCTTTTCCTACCTTCTCCTCTCCTCCCCTACCCAACCATGTAAATGTATTAACCCCTGACATATATTTTTCTCTTTTTGAAATGTTTTAGAAGGTGGCAGTTATTATTGACTGCCAAAGGGTGGACTGTCAAAGTCAGAAAAATATCTCTATGCACACTACCATATTTGCACCTCACACAGGTCCGTGCTGCGCATGCGTGCGCTCTCCCGTACATGCGCATACTCACAGTCGCGGGCACCCGCAGGCGCACGGTATGCGTATTTACGGTAGAGTTTATGTGATCGTAGCGTGCGACTCAATCGTTACATATTTTCACTATATAATGTATTTTGTAGATCATGGTCCCTTTGATAGACTCTGAAAGTTTAGTTAACATAGCATGTTCCTGAACAGAGAGATCCCTCTTTGTATTGTACGAAGGGTCTAACAGGGGTCATACAGTGGTGTTTGGTACCCATCGGAAGAGTATTTAAATAGCAATATTCCGGTGTTGGTTTGGAGCGGATTAATCGCTCGTGCGAATAGTTATGGACATAAGAAGTTTATGTCCATTTACTATTATTTGTTCTTATTTAGTCATGCGGCGGGAAACCCAGTATCCCACCCACCTGAACAGTTGGAAGCAGTCACAGCCCACCTGTATGAATCAACCTATGACCTTTTGTTATAATGCGAAGCCGAATTCCTGTGTCCAATGAACAATGAGATTGTAGGGACCATTGAATTGTATTGTGTGTGGGGCATAAATAGGCAGGCCGACCATATCCAGTTCACTCTCTTCAACGGTTCTCATTGCTGATAATCGGGAGCTGGATATCGAGGCGCATGCGATCGTTTCCCCTTGTGCGTAAGTGTTTCTCCGCAACTATATTGATCTTCTTGTTATTGTGGGCCAATTTCTCTCTCTCTCTCTCCCTTCTCCTCTTTCTCTCTTATTTTCCTTTAAATAGTAATTGTATTATATTTCCTGTGTAGTTATCTGGTTAGGTAGTCTATGTTATATTGTAGTGTATGATTTGTATTTGTATTAATTCTTTTGCAAGTTTATCATTCAAAATATATACATATTAGGCGTTGGACCCTAAGCCCAAGTATCTGTGTATTTCTTATAGTGTCTAGTATTCTCAGAGCGTCGGTGACGCTCAAACAGCTTTTAAGTTAATAAGGTTACACTAGGTTGCATCTACACCCTATCTCTACACTAAGGTTTTACAGCATATTTCATTGTTTATGGTTTAGATATAAAGGTTTAACATTGTGAGCGTCAGCGCCGCTGGTGATCTCCTCGTGGTCCCGAGCGTCCGCTACGCTATAGCGAATCATTACGTTAGTCAGCAGCCAATAGCGTGCCTGCCAGTGATCTCTTGGCCGTGAGCGAACGTGACGCTTGAGCGTCTCGACTACGGCTAAGCGATTGTTACGCAACGTGCGTACCCTTACGGTACTTCATACGTAGATAGCGTACAGTGTTCTTAGACCTCATAAAGGGTATTATATAAGATAAATATTTAGCTTTATCAGGAATATCAAATATGCTGCCACATACATGCTAGAGGCGATGAAAGATATTGGACTCTTGGGTTCACAAGCCGCTACCATGGCAGTATCGGATCGGAAGGCATTGTGGATTTGCCACTGGAACTTAGATGCAGATTCCAAACGGAATATGGAGGCTCGCCCATATAAAGGTGAGGCCTAATTTAGTGATGGACTGGATGCATTAGTCTCGCCGGCTACCGCAGGTAAGTTTACTTTTTTGCCTTATGCTCCTGCATCGGCAAAAAAGACATATCACTCTCAAATGCAGTACTTTCGGCCCAATAAATACAAAAAGGCAAAAGGTTCCCCCTTCTTTGCAGGTAGGGGAAGGGTAAGAGGAAAGAAGCCCACAGTGGCTTCAGGATCCCAGGAGCAGAAGCCAACCCCTGCTTCTGCCAAATCTACAGCATGACGCTGGGGCTCCTTTGCGGGAGGCTGCTCGGGTGGGGGCACGTCTAAAACTGTTCAGCCAAGGTTGGATTCAGTCTGGCCTGGACCCCTGGGTTTTGCAGATAGTATCCCAGGGGTACAAGCTGGAGTTTCAAGACATTCCCCCATGCCGATTTTTCAAATCGACCTTGCCAGCTTCTCTTCCAGAATGAGAGGCAGTAACAGCGGCAATTCAAACATTATGGCGGTATCAGGTCATAGTCCTGGTACCTTTGTCACAACAAGGGGAGGGGTTTTATTCAAGCCTCTTTGTAGCTCCGAAGCCGGACGGCTCGGTCAGACCGATCCTAAACCTAAAAAATCTGAATCTCTACTTGAAACGGTTCAAGTTCAAGATGGAATCACTCAGGGCAGTGATTTCCAGTCTGGAGGAAGGGGATTACATGGTGTCAGTAGACATAAAGGATGCTTACCTGCATGTTCCCATTTATCCTCTTCACCAGGCTTATCTGAGATTCGCGGTTCATGATTGCCATTACCAGTTCCAGACGTTGCCTTTCGGTCTCTCCACGGCGCTGAGGGTATTCACTAAGGTGATGGAGAAGATAATGGTCCTCCTTCGTCAAAAAGAGTCAATATAATTCCTTATCTGGATGATCTCCTGATAACGGTGAGATTCAGGGAGCAGTTGCTACAGAACATCACACTCTCCCTGTCCATACTCCAACAACACGGGGGGATCGTAAATTTTCCAAAGTCACAGTTGGAATCGACAACAAGATTGTCTTTTCTCTGGATAATTCTGTTCACAGAAGTTCATTCTGGAGAATTTCTTCCGGTGGAAAGGGCTCTGGAAATCCAGAAAATGGTAAAACAGATATTGAAACCATCAAGTGTGTCGATTCATCAGTGCATTCGGTTGTTGGGGAAAATGGTGGCGGCCTACGAGACCATACAGTTTGGCAGGTTCCATGCCAGAGTATTCCAGTGGGACCTGTGGGACAAGTGGTCGGGATCCCACCTACACATGCACCGAAAAGATAGACCTGTCATCAAAAGCCAGGATTTCGCTCCTGTGGTGGCTACACAGTTCGCACCTTCTAGAGGGACGCAGGTTCGGGATTCAGGGCTGGGTCCTGGTAACCACGGACGCAAGTCTCCGAGGCTGGTGAGCTGTCACTCAGGGGGAAAGCTTCCAAGGAAAATGGTCAAGTCAGGAAGCCTGCCTTCACATAAACGTGATGGAATTTAGAGCCATTTACAATGGCCTTCAACAAGCGGTACATCTTCTTCAAAATCATCCCGGGCAGATCCAGTCAGACAATGTAACAGCAGTCGCGTACATAAACAGGCAGGGCAGAACGAAAAGCAGAGCGGCAATGGCAGAGGTGACGAAGATCCTCCTCTCGGCAGAAAGACATGTAAAGGCTCTGTCGGCAATTTTCATTCCAGAGTAGACAACTGGGAAGCAGACTTCCTCAGCAGACATGATCTCCATCCAGGAGAGTGGGGCCTCCACCAAGAAGTCTTCGCAGAGGTGACAAGTCTTTGGGGAGTTCCTCAAGTAGACATGATGGCATCTCGTCTCAACAAGAAGCTTCAGAAATATTGTTCCAGGTCGAGAGACCCTCAAGCAATAGCAGTGGATGCTCTAGTGACCCAGTGGGTATTTCGGTCCGTGTATGTCTTCCCTCCACTTCCGCTGATCCCCAAAGTTCTCAGGATCATAAGAAGAACAAGGGTATGAGCAATCTTCATTGGCCCAGACTGGCCAAGGAGGGCTTGGTACCCAGATCTTCAGGAGCTGCTCATAAAAGATCCTTGGCCTCCTCCTCTTCGCGAGGACCTGCTACAGCAGGGGCCGTGCGTGTATCAAGACTTACCGCGGCTACGTTTGATGGCATGGCTGTTGAGCGCCGGATCCTAGCCCGAAAGGGTATTCCAAAGGAAGTCATTCCCACACTTATTCAGGCCAGGAAAGGAGTAACGTTGAAACATTACCACCGTATTTGGAGAAAATATGTGTCTTGGTGTGAATCCAAGAAGGCTCCTGCTGAGGAGTTTCACTTGGGACGCTTTCTCCATTTCCTGCAGGTTGGTGTGGAGGCGGGCCTTCGATTGGGGTCAATCGAGGTCCAGATTTCGGCCTTGTCAATTTTCTTCCAAAAACAATTGGCCGCTCTTCCAGAGGTTCAGACCTTCGTGAAAGGGGTTCTGCACATCCAGCCTCCATTTGTGCCTCCTGTGGCACCTTGGGACCTTAATGTGGTGTTGCAGTTCCTTCGATCGGATTGGTTTGAGCCTCTACAAGAGATAGAGTTGAAGTTTTTCACTTGGAAAGTGGTGATGCTTTTGGCATTGGCATCCGCAAGGCGGGTGTCTGAATTGGGGGCCTTGTCTCACAAGAGCCCTTACCTGGTCTTCCATGAAGATAGGGAGGAGTTGAGTTGTGGTGCCAGTTATTGCTCACACGTTCACTGAGTCGAAGTCTCTAGATGTGGTTAGAGCTTTGAAGATTTATGTCTCTAGAACAGCTAGGATTCGGAAAACAGAGGCCCTGTTTGTCCTGTATGCTCCCAATAAGATTGGGTGTCCGGCTTTCAAGCAGGCTATTGCGCGCTGGATCAGAGGTACGATTCAGCATGCACATTCAGCATGCTGGATTGCCGTTACCTACGTCGGTGAAGGCCCATTCTACTAGAAAGGTGGGCTCATCCTGGGCGGCTGCCCGGGGGGTCTCGGCATTGCAACTTTGCCAAGCAGCTACTTCGTCAGGGTCAAACACATTTGCTAAGTTCTACAAGTTTGACACCTTGGCCGATGAAGACCTCAAGTTCGGTAAATCGTTGCTGCAGGGTCATCCGCACTCTCCCGCCCGTACTGGAGCTTTGGTATAAACGCCATGGTCACGAAGTGGACCCCAGCATCCTCTAGGACATATGAGAAAATAGGATTTTAATACCTACAGGTAATTCCTTTTCTCCTAGTCCGTAGAGGATGCTGGGCGCCCGTCCCAGGGCATACTTTACCTGCAGTTTTTTGTTCATTAGAATTACACATGTTGTGTTATATTAGTTTCAGCATGTTGCTGTAATTGGTTCATGCCTGTTGACGTGTGTAATGTTGAATGTCATGTTGTGGTTGAGGTGTGAGCTGGTATGTTTCTCACCACTAGTATTAAAGTAAATCCTTTCCTCGAAATATCCGTCTCTCTGGGCACAGTTCCTATAACTGAGGTCTGGAGGAGGGGCATAAAGGGAGGAGCCAGTTCACACCCATTGAAAAGTCTTAAGAGTGCCCATGGCTCGTGCGGAACCGTCTATACCCCATGGTGATGAAGTGGACCCCAGCATCCTCTACGGACTAGGAGAAAAGGATTTACTGGTAGGTATTAAAATCCTATTTTCAGAACACGCCTCTCCGATGTAGCAGTACGCACCCGCGCTTTTAGTTGTTACTTTCACAATCTCCCTGAAATACTTTTTCAAAAGTAGGCAAGTATGTGCTGCACAAGCCCAGTGGTAGCAGCTTCTTCTACCAAGTTTGCTGTGTGTGTGTGTGTGTGTGTGTGTGTGTGTGTGTATCTATCTGAGCCCTCAATCAGTGCACTGGACCAGAGAGTAGCTGCCAGGAAGAAGAGACAGGAGCCTTACAATGAGGTGGGAGAGTGTGTGCTTATAATGTGCAGTTGTGTCTCCTGCAGGTTCTATTATGTTTTGCAGAGTTGGAGACTGTGAAATGCATTTAGAAACCCCCCTTTAGAATTCCCTTGAGGCAAAATTCCGTGATTCACAGGGAAAGTTGACAGGGACTAGCCCTATTGGCTACACCCCCTGCCTGTGGCCAGTGAACTTACACTATCCCCCTGCTTCTGGGTCACTCTCGGCACACATACCGTGCATGTGTACCTATCAGTTAGTGCATGCATCATCAAGGGGCTGATGAATAGGGAATAAGTACTAAAAATAACAAGAATAGACATGAAATAGCGCTCTATTCTGAAAGATGAAAATTAAGTTGCAATCAAATGCAGGTAAATAGTGAATACCCCTATTTCATAAAAAAATAAATATATGTGTGAAGAAAAAATGGGGTACATATATCAAAGATCACAATTTAAAATTATAAATACAAAAGTCAGTAATGTGCTAAACTGCTAATGGCAGATAGCATACCTCCCACCTTTCTTTAATGCGCAAGAGAGACACACGCGCGGCGAAGCAGCACGCGCTCCTGAAAAAGGGGCGTAGCCTCTGGAAAGAGGGCATGGCTTCACGGCGATGTCGCGATTTAGGCCACGCCTCCCTTATCCGTCACTGAAGGGGGCATGCCCAGCGCTCTGGGAGCTGCTGGCATGCCCTCTTCTCCCTCTGTCACACGTGAATAGACGCTGTGCACATGCATACAGCGTCTATGCTCAGCTGCTCTTCTATGCAGGGCAGCGAGAGACAGAACCTCCCAACTGCCCCCGCCCCACCGCGGGGCACTGCGGCCCGCGGTTGGGACAGTCCCCAAAAAACGAGACTGTCCCACGAAAATCGGAACAGTTGGGAAGTATGAGATAGTAAGAAACACATCTATGCATTCAGATAATTGTTATCCTTGTTTGGAGCATGCACGGGTGTGTGTGTGTGTGTGTGTGTGTGTGGGGGGGGGGGGGGCAGATGTAACATGTGCAGAGAGAGTTAGATTTAGATGGGGTGTGTTCAAACTGAAATCGAAATTGCAGTGTAAAAATAAAGCAGCCAGTATTTACCCTGCACAGAAACAATATGACCCACCCAAATCTAACTCTCTCTGCACATGTCATATCTGCCTCCAGTGCCGTTTCTTGCGGCGGGCGAGCCGTGCAACCGCACGGGGCGCCCGCCGCGGCACTTTGCGGCTCCTTTTTTTCCCCTCCTCCCTTTTCCCGCATATTTTTATTTATGTCAATAGGGGGGGGGGGGGGCGCATTTTTAAATCTCGCACTGGGAGCCAAATTGGCTAGAAACAGCCCTGTCTGCCTCCGCTGCAGAGCACATGGTTTTGCTCATTAGAGAACAAATCTGCTGCTGCGATCAGGTTTGAATTAGGCCCATAGAGTCAGAGCCGGCCCTAACCAATATGATGCCATAGGCAAGATTTTGGCTGGTGCCCCCTAGCACCGCCGCTAGTTCTGCAGGAGATGCCTGGCATGAGTCAGCTGGCAGCTCTGTTAACGTCGGGCACCTTTTGTTTATGAAAATGCATCTTATTTGCATTACTATGTGGCTAGGATGCACAAGCAGCTTCTGTTGATTAAAATGATATGCAGCATGCCTATATTCTGTGTGCGACTGCGGCTGTATCTGCATACGAAATGCTAAATCACAGTGATTTGCAGGAATACACTGCAACGTACCATTTCGTATGCAGATACAGCCGCAGTCACACACAGAATATAGGCATGCCGCATATCATTTTAATCAGCAGAAGCTGCTGGTGCCCCTAAGCATACCATTTGCCTAGTTTGCCTATGCCTAAGGCCGGCTCTGCATAGAGTGTAAGCTCCACTGGGGCTGGGACTGATGTGAATGGCTAAAATATTCTCTGTAAAGCGCTGCGGAATATGTGTGCGCTATATAAATAACTGGTAATAAATAAATAAGGAAATTGGTAACTCCCCCTCCTGCTGTCAAACCTTCGCACCCCCGCAAGTGGCCGGAAACCAGAAATACCACTTGCAATTCAACATGCGTTACATATACTGGAAACCAGAAGTCTGTTACCTGGTGACACTCTGTATCCCCCCGCGCGTCGGACACATGGGCCGAAAAGGGTGTGTGGCTTTACATAAAGGGGCCATGGGCTTGTGGGTGATCCCAATGACATCACTACAGGGGCATGCCCAGCATGTCCGGAGATGCTAGACTGCCCCCCCCCCCCCCCCCCCGGAGACAGTCTGCCTGCGCTGTTTGCTCCTCCTCTATGACAGAAGCCAAGTGCTGCAGAGGATTATTACAATGCAGCACACGGCTCCTGGCACTGCGGAGGAGCCACCATTTTGGTGTCACCCCTTCAGAGAATGACATCTTGGTGTGGCCCACACCCCATTTGTGATGCTATTGGTCCTTATATAAACTTGGCTTGCTTGAAAACTCTGTGACCCCCCAGTATTGTATATGAGGTTGGTGTGGCGTACTTTTTTTTAACATATCATGGTTTGATATATACCTTTTGTACCATATTACCATCTTCAGCTGAGCTGTATCTTAATAGAGGAGTGGGCCTTCATGCAGTCTTCGTCTGGGCCCCTCCTCTCTAACAGGCAGCAGCAGGCAGTAGACTGGCTCTGAGCACTAGAAGCACAGAGGCTATTCCAGATGCGTAGGTCTCTGTTAAAATGGCATGGTGGCCATTTTTCCAATGATCTTCCTATGGCACATGCATAAAATTTCGTAAAAATGGCCACCGCACTATTGACCCAGTGATTTGTGCTGCAGCTGACCTGGGACTCTGGAGAGGTAAGTATTGGAAAAAATGGGTGCATGCGTGTGGTATGGGCTCCCTGGACCAGGAACCTGTGTGCACCACACACACTGCACCCACTATAGATATGCCACTGCTTCAGCTTCTTTCCAGGATCTCCCTTCCGGGAATGATTGTACACCATGTAAGTTAACGTGCACTTTAATGTAAATTATAAGTGGTGCTTCTTATGTCTTACAATTCGTTTAGTATGACAGAATATAATTATGAATTTACCCATTACATAATCTCAATAACATTACAATGAAAACAATATGGTACATGAATAGATTGCATGTAATACAAAAAATAAAAAAATGTAGATAGTGCCCCAGCTACTACTGTGACGTTCACAAAAAACAAGCAATTGAACACAACCATGCTGCACTGTGGGGGTGGGGCAGATGTAACATGTGCAGAGAGATCTAGATTTGGGTGGGGTGTGTTCAAACTAAAATCTAAGTTGCAGTGTAAAAATAAAGCTGTCTAATATTTGTGTGCTACATGCAAAATCAGCCAGTATTTACCCTGCACAGAAACAATATGAATGTATTTACTCCCCTTTTGTGGCAACATGGTTTGTTCTAGACACAAAATGATGTGCTTTTTTTGCTTTACTTACAAACATGAATCAGACCATTGGTACCCTCATAAATGGGGGTTATATAATTTCTACATTTCCACTTGCAATTATATATGTGATGTGGATTTAGGGGCTAATTCAGCATGGATTGTAGATGTGCAAAAAATCGCACATCTACAACCAGGGCCGCCATCAGAAATGATGGGGCCCGGGACTGACCCTCACAAGGCAGCCCCCCCACTACTACCACCACCACACACACTGTCCGCTCCCCCTCCTCGCCTGCATTCCCCAAACTGTACCATTTGAGGTGGCTGGGGTGGTTGTAGTCAGGATCAGGGGGCCAGGTCACAGCACCACGGATGGACAGAGCACATCGGAGGGGCAGCAACGGAGGGACAGAGGCAGAGCCGAGGTCTGCAGCCATATTCTAAATACAGAGCAGGCCGTGAGCCAATCAGAGCTCACGGACCGGCAGTGCCAGGTACATATATGCCCCACAGGGCCAGGTACATATATGCCCCACAGTGCCAGATACATATATGCCCCACAGTGCCAGTTATATACATGCCCCACAGTGCCAGATACACATTTCCCCACAGAGCCAGATACATATATGCCCCCAGTGCCAGATACACATGTCCCCACAGTGCCAAATATATATATATTCCCCCACATACCAGATACATATATGCCCCACAGTGCCAGATACATATATGCCCCACAGTGCCAAATACATATATGCCCCACAGTGTCAGTTATATACATGCCCCACAGTGCCAGATACACATTTCCCCACAGAGCCAGATACATATATGCCCCCAGTGTCAGATACACATGTCCCAACAGTGCCAAATATATATATATATTCCCCCACATGCCAGATACATATATGCCCCACAGTGCCAGATACATATATGCCCCACAGTGCCAAATACATATATGCCCCACAGTGCCAGTTATATACATGCCCCACAGTGCCAGATACAAATTTCCCCACAGAGCCAGATACATATATGCCCCCAGTGCCAGATACACATGTCCCCACAGTGCCAGATACATATATGCCCCACAGTGCCAGGTACACATATGCCCCACAGTGCCAGATACATATATGCCCCACAGTGCCAGGTACACATATGCCCCACAGAGCCAGATACATATATGCCCCCACAGTGCCAGATACACATGTCCCCACAGTGCCAAATATATATATATATATATATATATATATATATTCCCCCACATGCCAGATACATATATGCCCCCACAGTGCCAGATAAACGTGTCCCCACAGTGCCAGATACACATGTCCCCACAGTGCCAGATATTCCCCCAGTGCAGATAACATGGCCCCACAGTGCCAGATATTCCCCCAGTGCCAGATACACATGGCCCCACAGTGCCAGATATGCCCCCAGTGCCAGATACACATGTCCCCTCAGTGCACCCCCCCCGTCCCAAAGGGCAGGGAGGAGAGCGCAGCGTGAGCCAATCAAAGCTTGCAGTCCGGCAGCCAATTAGGAGCCTTAGCTGCTGGTCTGCAAGCTCTGATTGACTCACGGGCTAGTGCCATTACACACAGTGTGCCGGGCTGTCGAGCAGCGGGAGGCGGGAGCTGACCAAGCCGCATGCAGATGATGAAAGAGCCACATGTGGCTCAAGAGCCGAGGGTTGGTCACTGCTGGTTTACAGCTTAGCTGCTAGGCAGGCAGCGGAGAGGTGACCACTGGAGGGGGAAACCACAGTCTGTCTGGCAGCAGCTGCGGACTTCTATTCATACTCCCCAGAGCCATGTCACAAGACCATCCTTTTCTCGCTGGAGGTTCGAGATCCCTTTGCCTTGCGCACAGTGTGATACAGTGCTGCTTCTAAAGAGGTTACTCCTCAGCTGCTAATATTAGTCAAAGGAATAATGCTCACAGACTAACCTTACCAGTCCTAGCCTATGTAAATAAAAAAATTCATGAATTAATTAAAGTATAACTTTTAACACAACTGTATATATCTGTTTGTCTGTGTGTATTTAGTCATTCCTTGTTTAAACACATTAACTTATTTAACTTATTACATTAATATGTATGCACATGTATATGATCTTCTTAGGTCATCTATAAAATAGTTTGTTACATATACATATTCACTTTATGAAAAGCCTTAGCCTGTTCCATATTTATTTGAAGGCTACATAGAGATGTGTGTATGTGTGATATATATATAGGGAACCTAAAATTGTCTAATAAATGTATAGAAAAATATATATACTGTATTTTCTAATCATAGCAACAGGGCAACTTATTCATATAAACTGAACACCACACAAATGACTGATGTAAATGTAAGGAAGCCAGATGTAGCTCCACCCACTGCCTCATTTCACTGGCTAAATGATTCCCTTCCCTGTGATGTCACCAGTCACTGAATATCTTTCTTAGTTTTGTTTCTCCCAGGTCCTGACTCCCCCACAAATCTTTATATGACCTTTCCATACACCTAATGCAGCATGAAGGTGCTCAGTGAATGTGGTAGTAAAAGTGTGTAAGAGTGTAATCGGATCACACAAAGAATAAAAGGACAGCTCTCCAGCCTCATAATCCAGACATATCCTGACTCTAGTATAGGGAATCTTGTCAAGTAACGGGACCTCTCTGTTGTCATGTCTCACTGAATAATGATTACCAATTCTATCCAAACCCCAGGACTTGTTATTCTCTCCAATCAGGGACTCATTTCCTGTCCTCTCTATACTGGGGTAACACATCCCCACCCTCCAGTTCCTTGATTTACTAACATCCGCTTCCCAGTAATGTTGCCCTGAGGAAAAAGTCCCAGTGCTTATTACCTGATTATACTGAAATCTTTTTGGTGTTTCTGGACAATTCTCATCTCTAAATGTCTCAGATACAGTTTTCATGTCCCGTGATATACGTAACTTATTACCAGCTGTGTTTGCATCCAGTAATATGTCTTTAGGTTCCTGCACACAGATCCCTTTTATTATATCAGACAGTCTTCTGTATATTGTCTGTGAGATGAGACCCAGATCCAGATCTCCTACATCAGGGTCCTCTGAGTTATGTCTTTCTCTGTCCTCAGTATCACACAAGTCACCCATGTCTGGTTCCTGTAAGACAGTCACTGGATCAGATAGGTTACACAGCTCCTCTATGTGATGGATCTTCCTGGACAGTTTATCCTTCTTTATTTCCAGAGCAGTGACTGAGGGTGAAATACACTCTTTCTTCCTGGAGCTCTCACTGCACACTTTCTTCTGTAGGTCTTCCAGCTCTTTCCTGATGTCTGCAAACAGGGCAGCGACTCTCTCTGTTATATCAGATGCTTTCTTCTGATCTCTCCTGCACTTCTGCAGACTTTTCTCAGTTTCTTCTCTCTTTGTGGTCAGATTCTGTAGAACATGCCTCAGTTTTTCCTTCTTCTTCTTAAAGGCCTCATCCAGCATCTCTACCCGATGTCCCTGGTGCTCACCATCCAGCCTGCAGGACACACAGATGCAGGCTGAATCCTCAGTGCAGTAATACTCCAGGATTTTCTTATGGACAGAACATTTTCTGTTTCCTGGGGAATTGGTGGGATCACACAAGACATGTTCTGCTGCCTTACTGTGTACCTTTAGGTGATCTTTACACAAAGAAGCCTCACACAACAGACAGGACTTAGTAGCTGGTATGCGAGAGTTCATACAGTAAGTGCAGAAGATCTCAGTCTCCTGATTTCGCTGATTAGACCGGTAACTCATCGTTTTGTAAAACAGTTAAATTTCTCTGCAGTTTAAGAGGCTCTGGACTCTCTTCTCCGTATTCAGGGCAGGTATACAATCCAGAATCCTTCTGTGTTTCCAGCTCACAAACAATACAGACCCGTCAGAAGTTGTGTCCACATCTCATCATTACAGGATCTGTATAAATATCCTTGCAGATGGAACAGAGCAGCTCCTGTCTCAGATCAGCAGACGTCATCCCCGGCTACAGAACAGAGAAATGAAACTGAAACTCTCAGATACGCAGAAACCAGTGCAGGAGTTTCACATTGCAGGGCGAGGCTCAGACTGTCACTCAGATTATATCTAGAGCATCGGTTTTCAAACTCGGTCCTCAGGACCCCACACAGTGCATGTTTTGCAGGTCTCCTCACAGAATCACAAGTGAAATACTTAGCTCTACCTGTGGTCCTTTTAAAATGTGTCAGGGAGTAATTAATACGTCATTCAGGGGGTCATTCCGAGTTGATTATAGCTGTGCTAAATTTTGCACAGCTACGATCATCTTTCCTGACATGCGGGGGGACGCCCTGCACAGGGCTAGCCCGCCCCGCATGTCAGTGCCGGCCCCCCTCGCAGAAGTGCAAAGGCATCGCACAGTGGCGATGCCTTTGCACTTCAGGAGTAGCTCCCGACCAGCTTTAGCGTGCTGGCCGGGAGCTACTCCTCGCTCCCCGGCTCGTAGCGGCTGCGTATGACGTCACGTAGCCGCTGCAGCCCGCGCCCCGTTCCGTCCGGCCACGTCTGCGTTGGCCGGACCGCGTCTACGAAACAGCAGCCAAACGCCGCCGTTTCACCCCCTCCTGCCCATCGATCGCCTCTGCCTGTCAATCAGGCAGAGGCGATCGCTGTCCTGCTACGGCCTTCGACCGTCCGGCATGCACAGGTGCACTACGGCGCCGGCGCATGCGCAGCAGGGACCCGATCGCTCTGCTGCATTAAAACGCAGCGAGCAAATGGGTCGTAATGACCCTGACAATGTCTATAATATTTGTCCTATTAAAAACACGTTAAAGGTTAAAGAACACAGTACGCAATTGGCTCAAAAAGTACCGCAAGGGTACGCCCTTAACTATACCTTAAGGAATGTACTTATACTGTAAACATTTGTGCAGTGATAATGTGTAGATGTAATGCAGTGTAACCTTGTTAGCTTAAAAGCTGTATGAGCGACTATGACGCTCTGAGAACCCCTTAGTAATACAATAATCAACCAAATACCGGTCTAAGGTTCTAACGCCTTTAGTGAGAGAATGAACGTTCAAAAAGAATAATACAATACAAGCTATACACTACCAAAATAACATAAAATATCTAACCAAGTAACTAACATATAATACAATAAAGACACAAGTACATTTAAGGGGAAGGAGAGAGAGAGAGAGAGAGAGAATGGCTTACAATAACAATAAAGGCAATATGGTTGCAGAGAAACTTACACATGTGAGAAACAATCGCTGCGCAGTTAGTCAATGCTGAGAATCTTTGTGGAGAGAATACTTGAGCTTACCCATACTGGCTGTCCCTATATACACAACCCTACAATACCGCATGGGACAGAAGCTAGACTCCATTTTGGGAAAACTCCCATGATTCCAAAGACTGCAACACATGGTTCAAAGGGGAAGGAGAAAACACCCAGCAGCAGCCATTTTCTACAAACCAACTAATCTTATTCCACATTCCAATCCAACTTCCTAGAACCATCTTATTCAATTTCACATTCCAAACAAACTCAGTATCTCAATAACCTGAGCATATGGTATGCTGGCTATGCTATATGAATCATCACAAGACCAGATCACAATGTAACCACACATATCAGCATGCCATTGCTACAAGCACATGACTACAGTAACAAAAGGAAGTATGTTTTGACTGCAAGCCTTCAGCAAGATGCATCATGTAAAACTACTATAATCTGTTATAAATCACCATCCATAAATGTATACCAGGAATACTATGCTACAGATTGTCTACTGTTCCAATTCATTACAGATTTCATAGAGTATTATCACCAACACATAACAATCACACAACTGCACAAGCCTCATTAACCTTAAGCCATTTGTATCTCCACTAACTATTCAATACCAATCATTTCACAACTACTTTAAACTATTCTATGCCAATCAGCCATGTGGATTCAATACTTAGCCTTTCGCTTGGAGCCTGGTGATAAGCAAGCCATTTCTTCTGGATGCCAGCTTGGTTCTGAGTGTAGCTACAGTACATCTGTTCTCTGAGATCACAAGCAACTGAACTCTGACCTCTTCTCTTAGCCAGGAACTACTTTCCGGTTTGACTAGTTCCTGGGGGAGGGGTCTCTCTTGCTTTGTATATGCTGATCAGGTTCAGCCCTGAAATCTGCCAAAAGGGTTGTCTTCAGTTCCCTGTTCACTGCATTGTTCTAACAAAGTGATTTTTAGCTTTTATACATATAATCATAACTATCTGCAGCAATGTCCCACAACTTCACAACAAGTATCAAATTAATCTACACACCAATCTGCTTGTTTCAATATTAAACATGACGGGTGTATCTGGTTCTGTTCAAATAATACACATTCATGACATTAATTCATTAGCTAATTTTAAATCTCCATGATGTCTGGTGCTTGATATTATTATAATTATGTACTGTATGAAATAAGTGTCGAATCCATCTCTGTGCCACGTCCGTGTAAATGCGTGTGTTAACATATATTGCTGTGCTCGCTGCGCATATTTGCAAGTATAGCGACTTAAATGTGTGCAGTTTGTATGTTCTCTCTATGTAATATTTTTGACTTTGACAGTCCACCCTTTGGCAGTCACCAATAACTGCCACTTCCTAAAACATTTCAAAAAGAGAAAAATATATGTCATATGTAAATACATTTCTATGATTGGGTAAGGGAGGAGAGAAGAAGGTAGGAAAAAGGTATGACCTAGTGAAATAGTAAAAGTATGTATGTATGAATCCATGTTTGGGGGGTCATGTATCATCGTGCCGTACGTGTTTTAAATCAAGCTTCGAGGTATTGCGAAGTATACATTTGAATTCCTTCTTATCCCGTATTAAGGGTCTGTGGATGGGCTGTCAAACTTTACCGAGCTCTTTTCGGCTTTTGGTTGCAACAAAATGGGGGAGCACATTTTAGTTGATGATACATGAATGAGGGGATATGTGAGTGCTGATATCTGTGCCTGTATTCCCTATCGACTATGTGTGTCATTACCTGAAGGTTGTAGAGATGAAGATAAAGAACAATTATGGAAAATGCAGTCATATTCTAGGTGAGGTTAATGTACATTTGTTGATTGAAGTCTTGTCTTGATGTACATGTTGACTGCAGTCGTCTTTGGGCTTTTGTCAAAAGTGCGAGCAAAAGCTTTGTCAATGTCCATAGACTTACAAAAAGTGTTGGGCTAGCGTAATTTTAACGTTACTAGGGATAAGGGGGTCTATGGCATAGTCCATCTGTTGTCTGTGTACAAGGTTGTCAAAACTTCTTCTTTAGTCTATCTGCTGTCTGTATACACGGTCGTCAAATTCCTCTTCCAAGCGGGTCTTTTTACCTTGGAGAAAAACAAAGGAGAAACAGGTGAAAGAAATGGACCGTGGAATCACATTTTCATCACAACAGTGTCTCTATCGTTGGGTCATAAATCAAATCAATTTTTGTTATGCGATACAGTCATTACCTCAGGCAGTACTTTTCCAATATAACATAATCCTTCTGAGTTTGGGGCAAGCCGCTCATACGCCTTTCTCCCGCATATGAAATATGCATCATCGGGGAGAACATATGGGACGGAGTAGGACATAACCATATTACACATTTTCCATATGAAATTTCCTAACCCTAATTCTCCCATCTGTCTAGTACACATATCTGTTTGTATGATATGTGCACAGTATCCTGGTGATACCTCTCCAACTCTCATGATCCTACTTCCTAGGGTATACCTATATCGGAAAGATTTTCCACTACCGGCTATGTGGCGTATAAGCTCTGTATCTGTAGGCATTCTATCTGCTCTATATGAAAAGGTCATGGTTTGGTTATTCCATGACGCTTCCCAATTTCCCGGCTTTCGGGGATTGGAAATGTTAAAACATATTAGGGATCTATCCACATGATATTGGTGGAGCTTCAAACTAGGAGGACTGGAGATATTAAACCTCCTGTCCACCGGCCTCCCACCACTTAGCTCAAGTACCTCCCCTACCGTTAAAGGGAATGGTACTAAGCCTGATTTGCTATGGCCTTGGGGTACTTGAAAGCATACCCAACAATCTGTCTGATTTAACACTTTACCCACTAAGGAGTGATAGTCACTCAATGGGTGCCGGTCCATGTTAATGTTAAAACTGGACTGACATTTCTTGATGCACCCATCCTCTACTACACTGTCACAGAGTCTACAGATACAGTTCTCTTTTCAGCTAACAATCCTTCACAATGTTAACAAATAACATGGCTGCTAGATCGTTTCCGGTACTCGCCTTTGCTCAGTGATTGTGTTGTTATTGGAAATTTACACCTCCGTCTCAGTCATCAGAAATCCATTCTGGATCCTTTCTCGACCTCACTGGTACTCTCACCGAAACAGACTGCTCTGGTCAACATCAGGGTCATCATGAAAACACGGATCACAGTCTCTTGAGGCGAGTCCATCTTACAGGAGGAGAAAAGGAGAAATTTGTAATGGGGGTACAGGAAAACAGTTTGAGGGGGAGAGAAACTTGTTACGATAATTAGTTCTCTAGTCTTGTCGTCCTTCTTGTTCTGCTGTCATCTCAAAGGTGCTGTCTCTCAGTCTTCCAAACGAACATTCCGGTGATGCAATATTCCTTCCAAACCAGCGATCTCTCTGTACGGAGCAAAAATCTTGCATTACCATTTGTCTAACTGATGGGTGACATACCATCTTTAAAACATGAAAACATGAGTGAGAAGAGAGAAAACAAAAAAAAAAACAAAAGAGAGAGAGAACAATTCATATATATATATATATATATATATATATATGCATCACATAAATCAACAATAAACAACAACAGAAAAAAAAACATTTTTTTTCTTTCAAACATTTTTTTCAGGAGAGAAAAAAAAACATTGTCAGATCTTCCGTTCACTATTAGGCTGTCACATCTACATGTCCAATGGTATCCTTGCATAGTCTCTCCCACCAGTATTTCCATACCTACACTCTGTATCTGGCCAGGATACATCAATGCTGGTAGGTCATACTGGGGTTTGGTAGACTTCTGCAAGGACCAAATAGCTATGTGATATTTGGGTCCTGCCGATGAACATCAGAGATGGGGAAAAGAACATTTACAGATAAATTACAACGTCTACCCGGCCGTCCTTGTGCCTGCAAGGAACTGACCTCCCATTTCATTAACTGTAACCTCAGGCTTACTATCAGTCCTAATGATCACCTTTCCTGATTGCATGTTACAGGTGCGGCCCAAACTCCTTCCTATGTGATCTCTGATTACAATTTGGTGTGTCATAACTTTGCTCATATCTTTGTCTAGGGGGTTTATATGAATTTGGTCTACTTCTTGATCTACAATCTCTTGCAAAATGACCTTCCTTCTGGCAATTATAATACCTTTTCACCTTTGACTTACCCACAGGGATCTGGGGCTTCTTTGTTTCCCTGTGCTTGATGATGTTTTGCTCATGCCCAACAGCGGAGTTCCTTAATGCAGTTACTGAGTTATTTCTCCAGTTAGGTAGAGAGGCTTGTATACTCGTTCTTAATACTTCCTTTAAACCATTTATTAACACCTAAACTGCTACTTTCCTGTAGTGTACATTTGTTTTAATATATATTGTTCACCCTGACAGGATTTTGTTCCATTATGCTATTTTGTGTTAACTCTTTGGTGTAAGATGCATTTGTCTGTGAGTAACATACAATACCGTACTTACCTGTTGACACGACCTCACCTGACCCTCCGTTAGGGGGTTCTGCTATTGCCTTTACCAACTTGGCCGTGTCCCTCTGGGTGTCTCGTATGATGACTGCTGGGTAGAGTGTTGACATCGTGTTGGTTTCACCTTCTCGCTGGTAATCCTGAGGGGAGTTTAACATGGGGTGCGACTTGCACAGGTTAACATCTGTAATTTTTACACTTTTCATTTTTATAAAACATTATTACATTTGTTACTTTCATCCTTAATACAGTTACTAAGTGCATTTTTATCGTACAACATTGTGCCTTTCTCCGCAACCATAATCCTCTCCATTGCCATGTCTCTCCTCCCAAGATGAGAGTCAGATATGTCAGTTAAACTTCTTTGCATTTCACTTTCCTGTTGCCACAATTTTAAATAGTCATAATGTTTGATCCGTCTCTTTGCTGATTTAATGAGACCTATCCTTCTCCTTAGATTTTGTAACACATCTGGGCTAAAGCTACCTACCCGGGGAAACTTCTCCCCGTCATGCACAGTCATTCTTTCCCATTCATCACATAAAACCTCTGTGTGTGAACCGTATTTTTCACACATTACATACCTTGCCGACCCGATTGGCCGGTTTACTGAATCAACCCGAACCGAGGTTGATCGTCCCCTACCCGAACAACTGGCCCCCATACCTGCAGGTGTTGCTTTCACTACCTCTGACCTTCAAATCAGGGTCTTCAGCGAACCCTTACAAAACCAAGATGTCCGGTGTAGGCCGACGGTGGCAGTTTACCGAGTACTCCACTCACTCGCCCACGCCGACCAATACGCCCACACACTGCCTTAGCGCTGGCGTACTCGACCCAGGGCCCCTGCGACCTGAACCGCTATTTACTGGAACATATGAGGGTGATCCGAAGAGCACTTACTCTTTTCAGTAACTATTGGTTGCTGGATAGTTCCTGAGTGACCAGCGAACTTCCCTTAAAATAAAAAAAATTACACAAATCACGTTAGAGTGTACAAATAGCGTTTATGACCCCTCTAGCGTACGCAAATGATACTGGGTCAAATTACTAACTAATGCACACAATTACGTGCGGTACAATCGTTCGGCACATAAGCAACTAATCTTATGTGCGGAGCGACCAGTGGAATCGATTGCGGCTGTGAATTCCTTCAGCCAGAGCTTTAATGGCCTATATGGGTTCCGCACCAACCCTTCCTGGTGTTGTGCTACTTTTCTCTATAGCGGACTTCTTAGTCTGCTGTACCTAGACCTCCTGGTCTGTTCCGGACCTCCTGGTCTGTGCTACAGTAGACCTCCTGGTCTGCTATACTCTAATGCTCAAATTTATGTTTAACAAGGGATGCCTCCCCAGCCACCATGCACGTCACTTACATGTATATACCTCACAAGAACTCGACTTTCCTTTGGTTCAACCTCAAAAAATTGTAGAAACTTATATATATATATATATACACACACTCACCACATGTACACTTTAATTGTTATTTATGCGCAGAAATTCCTTTCATTCAGTAATAGTCTAGACCAGATGAGTCACAAATTGGAGAAGGATCTATTAGCTTAAAATTTTGGACACTAAAATTGACTTGCGCTATTTATCACGTTGCTTCCTTTTCACCTATTTAAAATAATACTATCGTGTGATTTGAATTATGTGGGCATACCCAGACGCTCCGTTGCGTAATATACGCTGCGTGCGTCGGCCCTTGTGTACGCTTGTCTCACCCTTTGTCAGAGACACGTGTACGCTTGGCCAGATATGTCCACCGAAATACAATTAACACGTTTATCAATGTAGATGATCTTTAACCGTAATCATCTACCGAACACCACACGGGTCTCTCCTTGTATCTTTAGGCAAAGCTGTGTGCGTGTTTTTTACAATTATACCCTTAAATATTACTTTTTATCTTTTTAACTACCAATAGCAACAAATCTTTCTTAGCACGTTATCAATGCAAATGGCAAACAGGAAGGTGAGATGTGAAAATGACACAAATGAACATGCAATTCTAAATTTAATCTAATAACATACATTGATGAAAGCACACGCATATAGATATTACATATATGAGACCCTATGCAGTGCTTCTAATTTGCATATGAGTGTGCGATTTCTTTCACTGCTGGGAGGGAGAGAAAAAAAAACAACAAACCAGTCCCACAGGTCATTTGCATTTCAATGGCCATCCTACAAGTAGCAGAGTTAAAACAGGTTTTTGAAGAGAGACAGTGACCCAAAAAAAAACAAAAAAAAAACTACTTTGTTTTATTTGTGTATTTCTTAAATCAAATATTTAATTTATTATTAACTGTTATTAAACTGTATCTGAACCACTTATGATTGACTATGATATAGACTAAATAAATGCATTAAAAAAAACTCATTAAATGATGATTTCTTTTTGACAATGGATGGCTGATTATTTCCTGAGTCAACTGAAAATCAGCCGCTTAGGGGAAAAAAATTTTTTTACCTTCCCAAAATGGCCACTGCTCCCCCCCCTTCCACCTCCATGAGGGTCACACAAAAGGGTGGACAGACCATGCGGCCTCTTGTCACAAAGAAAGTCATCATGCAAACTCCTAAAGTTATCACGCTATGCAGAGCGATTAAAAATAATTTTAAACCTATTTAAACAGACAAACCATCCAATCTGCGTGTGTAGTTGGCACCAAATAGAAATAAAAACCAGATTTACAAAGACAATAACGTACTGTTCTTACCTTCCAGTTCCCGAATTCCCTCAGCACTCCTTACTAAGTGAAGCAGGCGCTTATCTGGTCAGCACTGCGAGGGATAGCACCTTCCCGCCTTTTGCTGATCGATAATGTCTGCTAAAGTTACCTAGTGCAGATATGTGAAGACCGGAGGAGCCCTCACTTGACAATGTCTATAATATTTGTCCTATTAAAAACACGTTAAAGGTTAAAGAACACAGTACGCAATTGGCGCAAAAAGTACCGCAAGGGTACGCCCTTAACTATACCTTAAGGAATGTACTTATACTGTAAACATTTGTGCAGTGATAATGTGTAGATGTAATGCACTGTAACCTTGTTAGCTTAAAAGCTGTATGAGCGACTATGACGCTCTGAGAACCCCTTAGTAATACAATAATCAACCAAATACCGGTCTAAGGTTCTAACGCCTTTAGTGAGAGAATGAACGTTCAAAAAGAATAATACAATACAAGCTATACACTACCAAAATAACATAAAATATCTAACCAAGTAACTAACATATAATACAATAAAGACACAAGTACGTTTAAGGGGAAGGAGAGAGAGAGAGAGAGAGAGAGAGAGAATGGCTTACAATAACAATAAAGGCAATATGGTTGCAGAGAAACTTACACATGTGAGAAACAATCGCTGCGCAGTTAGTCAATGCTGAGAATCTTTGTGGAGAGAATACTTGAGCTTACCCATACTGGCTGTCCCTATATACACAACCCTACAATACCGCATGGGACAGAAGCTAGACTCCATTTTGGGAAAACTCCCATGATTTCAAAAACTGCAACACATGGTTCAAAGGGGGAGGAGAAAACACCCAGCAGCAGCCATTTTCTACAAACCAACTAATCTTATTCCACATTCCAATCCAACTTCCTAGAACCACCTTATTCAATTTCACATTCCAAACAAACTCAGTATCTCAATAACCTGAGCATATGGTATGCTGGCTATGCTATATGAATCATCACAAGACCAGATCACAATGTAACCACACATATCAGCATGCCATTGCTACAAGCACATGACTACAGTAACAAAAGGAAGTATGTTTTGACTGCAAGCCTTCAGCAAGATGCATCATGTAAAACTACTATAATCTGTTATAAATCACCATCCATAAATGTATACCAGGAATACTATGCTACAGATTGTCTACTGTTCCAATTCATTACAGATTTCATAGAGTATTATCACCAACACATAACAATCACACAACTGCACAAGCCTCATTAACCTTAAGCCATTTGTATCTCCACTAACTATTCAATACCAATCATTTCACAACTACTTTAAACTATTCTATGCCAATCAGCCATGTGGATTCAATACTTAGCCTTTCGCTTGGAGCCTGGTGATAAGCAAGCCATTTCTTCTGGATGCCAGCTTGGTTCTGAGTGTAGCTACAGTACATCTGTTCTCTGAGATCACAAGCAACTGAACTCTGACCTCTTCTCTTAGCCAGGAACTACTTTCCGGTTTGACTAGTTCCTGGGGGAGGGGTCTCTCTTGCTTTGTATATGCTGATCAGGTTCAGCCCTGAAATCTGCCAAAAGGGTTGTCTTCAGTTCCCTGTTCACTGCATTGTTCTAACAAAGTGATTTTTAGCTTTTATACATATAATCATAACTATCCGCAGCAATGTCCCACAACTTCACAACAAGTATCAAATTAATCTACACACCAATCTGCTTGTTTCAATATTAAACATGACGGGTGTATCTGGTTCTGTTCAAATAATACACATTCATGACATTAATTCATTAGCTAATTTTAAATCTCCATGATGTCTGGTGCTTGATATTATTATAATTATGTACTGTATGAAATAAGTGTCGAATCCATCTCTGTGCCACGTCCGTGTAAATGCGTGTGTTAACATATATTGCTGTGCTCGCTGCGCATATTTGCAAGTATAGCGACTTAAATGTGTGCAGTTTGTATGTTCTCTCTATGTAATATTTTTGACTTTGACAACCCCCTCAGTTCATATCTAGAGGAATAGTTATACTGATGGACACAGCTGATACATAAAGGGACATTACACGGAAAAGGTAATAATTTTGGAAACAGTAAAGGTGGTTTAACAAGCTGATCATTATTAGTTTAGCACATATTGCAGTGATTGCACTAAAATTACTTTATCAAAATTATAATTTTTTTTCCATAAGCATAAATACTGTAAGCGTTGAATTAAATTACCTAGTAAGTATCCAAGAGCAAAAAGAAAAAATATTCCTATAATGGGCACTCACTGACTGATACAATATAATGATAATTTCAATCGGTCACATTAATACTCTAGTGACCGATATACACCATTAAAACAAAACATTTATTAAATATGTTTATAATAAGACAACAAAATATTAAAATGACAATGGGCCTTAATTAAGACCTGATCGCTGCTGTGCGTTTTCGCACAGCAGCCGATCAGGTCTGAACTGCGCATGCACCGGCACCGCAGTGTGACGGCGCATGCCAGACAGCCAATGGCCATCTCAGCCCTGCGATCTCCTCTGCCTGATTGACATTCAGAGGTGGTCGCTGGGCGGGAGGTGGTGGTCCGACAGCGTTTTGGGGGTGAGGTCCGGGCAACGCAGGCGTGTCCGGACCGTGGGGAGGGAAGGGCAGGCCGCGCGGGTGCGTGACATCACATGCAGCCGCTGCGACCCAGACAGAGACGGGTAGCTCCATGCCTGCACGCAGGAGCTGCGCTGGTAGGGGGCTACTCGCCAAGTACAGAACATCACTGCTGTGCAATGTTTTTGTACTTGTGCGGGGAAGGAGGGTAGGGCCAGACATGCGGGGTGGTCTAGCCCTGTGCTGGGCCTCCCACGCATGTCTGAGTAACTGATCGTAGCCGTGCAAAATTTTGCACGGCTACGATCAGGTCTGAGTTAGGCCCAATGTGCAAAATAGTGAACCAACTGTGAGTGAATAAAAATCCTGTATCCACCAACAATTGTATTTATTAAATATTATAATTTGACAATTCACACACTCTGTTGAATACTACATGGTGGAGTCACATTATTATGACCACCAGCTAATAGCCAGAGTAACCGCCGTGTGCAGCACGGACAGCAGCCAGATGGGCTGAGCCATACCTCCCAACTGTCCCGACTGTCCCAACTGTCCCGATTTTCGCGTCTATTCACTGGAGACAGAGGGAGAGGGGGCATGCCAGCGGCTCACAGAGCGCTGGGCATGCCCCCTCAGTGACTAAAATGGGGGCGTGGCTCGCGATCGCGGGTCCTCCGCGAAGCCACGCCCCCTTTTCGTAGGCCACGCAAAGTTGGGAGGCATGGCTGAGCTGTCATTTTAGACACACGTCTGGTAGCCCCCAGGTTCATTTTGATGGTGAACTGCTCCACTGTAGCGTGTCGGTGGGCCCTCACGCACCTTCGCAGCCGACGTTCACCTCACATCAATGGCGCTTGGTGCTCCACAGTTTACACATCGGTTATTCGTAATGGCGCCATTTGTCTAGTCATGATACACCTTCACCACAGCAGGGCGTGAACAGTTCACAAAGAGGGTAATTCAGATCTGATTGCTGGGCAGCCATTTTTGCAGTCCTGCGATCAGATAGTCGCCGCCTACAGGGGGAGTGTTTATTCGCTGTGCAAGTGTGAGAACGCATGTGTAGCAGAGCTGCACAAACTGATCTGTGAGATTTTGACTATATAGTCAAAATCTTATGAAAAGTTAGTGCATATCTCATGGTGCTAGGCAGCTTGCGATACAGATTCGATCCCGAAGCGTACTCCCGTGGGGTCGGTATCGTAAGGCTAGATAGACTGTGTAGGCAAGTCAATCTTGACTATCTAGTGTACAATCTAGTACAAAGTATAGTCAAAATTGGCACTTGGTCAAAAACTCGACTCGACTGTGTAATACCAGGCAGGAGTTCTGCATAGCTGCCTGAAAGGAACAAATGCAATATTCATAAACTAGCCCCCTGCAAGATTCATGGACATATTACATATTAGTACTAGTTTGTATTAGGTTAGACCCAGGGGTGTAACCAGAACTTTCTGGGCCTCATAGCAATATTTTTTAAGGGGCCCACCAAATCAGGTCTTCACCAGAGTGGGTATGATGTCTGGAGGCAACTTCTCAGCTGCTGGCTGGGCTACAGAAGTGCTATGCATTCCATGCTGGACTGCACCAGAAACCCTCCACACCACCAAAGAAAGTGGCTATTACTAATGAATATAGGTGGTCATTCCGAGTTGTTCGCTCACTGCTATTTTTAGTAGAATTGCTAATAGGCTAAAATCCGGCAGTTCTGCGCATGCATATGCACAGCAGGGCGCACGCGCTAAGCAATTTTACACAAAACTATGGCAGACTTGCCTACTCTCCCGGAATGGCCGGGAGGCTCCCGAAAATCGGGTGACCCTCCCGGCCCCCCGGAAGAGCAGGCAAGTCTCCCGGTTACAGGGGTCCCCCCCCTGTCCGGCCGCCCACTTAGCGAGTAAAGGCGATGGCGCGATTCTTGTTGAATCGCGTCATCATAGCCACGCCCCCTGCTGTATAATTCCGGCAATAGCGGCATTACACAGCGGGGGGCGGGGCTTACACGGGACGATCCCATAGTCACGCCCCGGCCCACCTCCGACACGCCCCGACCCACCTACACCACGCCTCCGGCCCGCCCCCCTCTGCACTCACATCGCAGCCCGCCCCCCTGCCGAACCGACCTGGCTGCTCCCTCCCGGAGAGAGCAGCCAAAAAGTCGGTAAGTATGAACTATGGTATTTTACTCACAGGCGAACAAAGCTTTTCAATCACTCTGCTGATCGTAGTGTGATTGACAGGAAGTGGGTGTTTCTGGGCGGAAACTGGCCGTTTTCAGGGAGTGTGCTAAAAAACGCAGGCGTGCCAGGTAAAAACGCAGGAGCGGCTGGAGAAACGGGGAAGTGGCTGGCCGGACGCTGGGCTTGTTTGTGACGTCAAACCAGGAACTAAACGGACTGAGGTGATCGCAATCTAGGAGTAGGTCTGGAGCTACTCAGAAACGGCAAGGAAATACTTAATAGCAGAATTGCTAATCTTTCGTTAGCAATTCTGTTATGCTAAGATACACTCCCAGAGGGCGGTGGTTTTGTGTTTGCATTTCTGCTAAAAGTAGCTAGTGAGCGAACAACTCAGAATGAGGGCAATAGTAAGTAGGTAAACAGGGTTTCAAGGTCAACATGTACTACAGTAGATCAACATGACAGAAGGTCAACATGAGTTTTTCACGATTTCCTTTATTTTTGAAAACTTTTTCATACTTTACGATCCACGTGGGCTACGTTTGGGAACGGTAACCTGTGCCGAAAGCAGCGGTAGTGGAGCGAGGCACCATACCCGAAGCATGGTGAGCAAAGCGATCCATGCGAGGGGACACTGTGCACTAATTGGGGTTCCCGGTCACTGTACGGAGAAAACTACACAAAAAATTAATTAAAAACTCATGTCGACCTTTTGTCATGTCGACCTCGTTTATCTCGACCTACAGACCCTGTCGACCTACTTACTGTCGATCAATAGTGGTCGACCTAGACACTGTCGACCTAAGTGTGGTCGACCCTATGATCCACACCCCGTTAATGATATCTTCTAGTTGGCCATGCAGTACAACCCACCAGAAGATATAATTAACAACACGCTGTAGCATGCACTTGCTGGTATACACTAGACAATGTAGACGATTTGTCGTTCTGATCCAGCAAATCGTCCTAGTGTATACCCGGCCTACGGCACACAGATGTCATAGTTCTCATATACGATAAAGAATTTATAGCACCCTATACCATTCAATGTACATAAGCATAAAAGGTTTCATTTATACTGTATAATAAAGGAAACTTTCACCCTGGGCGCCACAAGGTCTAGAACCGGCCCTGGTTATATGTAACACACAACTGCAGTGTACAATCCAGACCTTGGGGGTAATTCTGAGTTGATCGCAGCAGGAAATTTTTTAGCAGTTGGGCAAAACCATGTGCACTGCAGGGGGGTGGGCAGATATAACATGTGCAGATAGAGTTAGATTTGGGTGGGTTATTTTGTTTCTGTGCAGCGTAAATACTGGCTGCTTTATTTTTACACAATTTAGATTGCAGATTGAACTCACCACACCCAAATCTGTCTCTCTCTGCACATGTTATATCTGCCTCCCCTGCAGTGCACATGGTTTTGCCCAACTGCTAACACAGTTCCTGCTGCGATCAACTCAGAATTACCCCCCTTGTGCGCAGTCTCACACTTGCCTTTTGCCTGGTGCCACTTTCCATATGTTATTACCACCCAGTGCCACAACTGGGACTTATTCATACGGGGGCATTTCTCAGGACTGTTCCATGGGTGCAGACACGAGATAGTGTTGCTGTCAGAAACTGAAGGCAATCTGCCTGCCTGCCACGGTGCTGTGGAGCTACTGCCGGTCTCACAAGATGATGACATCATCATCTTGAGAGTCTTTCTCTTTACTAGGCAGCTCCGGGCACAATGTGTGACACAGTCCCGGTGACACCCCCGTCCTTCCCCACACTACCAGGAACTGCTGGACCCAGGAACCGGGGAGTGGCGCAATGTTAATAATAAAAAAAAACATGGTGCAGTGGGGTTGCTTGCTTGGCCGGCTGGCCCCCTAAGCGGCCAGGCCCCATAGCAAATGCACTCCTTGCACCCACTATATTTACGCCACTGGTTAGACCCAATGGAAATAAATATTCACTGTTTAGTTCATAAAACCCACTCCATAGTGTATTTCAGTGTCCCACTTCATTGACTTTATGTATGACATGGGTGTATCTATTTATACCACTCCCAATATAAAGAATCATTTATTAGTGACACCAGCATATAGGATCTAATTCAGACCCGATCGCTGCAAGGGCAGCGATCTCAATCTGAAGCCCTTTGTGGAGTGTGCCTGCGCAGAGGGCGCACTGCGTGTGTGCACCCAGTGAGAAGCGAAAGTATCTCACTGGTGCAATTGTCAATGGCGTTAGAACACCATTGGGAGGGGCAGTCCGGACAACGCAGATGTGTCAAGACCGTTGCTGGGGTGGGCTTAGGCGGCCGCGTGACACCACACACAGCCGCTGCGACCCTAAACATGGTGGGTAGCCACCTGCCAGCGCAGCTAGGCTGTGCAATCAAGGAGCTGGTTCGCAAGGTGATTGACAGGAAGAGGCCGTTTGTGGGTGGTAACTGACCGTTTTCTGGGAGCGCCAGGGAAAACGCAGGCGTTCCCAAGTGTTTTCAGGGAGGGTGTGTGATGTCAGAGCCGGTCCCGAACAGCCTGTTCTCATCGCACTGTAGGAGTACTTCCTGGGCTGCGCACACACTGCACACACTGGAATTTTTGCAGCTCAGCATACACATGTGATCGCACACGTGCATGGAGAATATACACTCCCCATTGGGCGGCGACTATTGAACGCAGCACTACAAGTTTAGCAGCCCAGCCATCAGGTCTGAATTACCCCCTTGGACTTTAACCACAAGAGTAATGTTAATTGAGGAGTGCAGCAAAATAGACTGGTAGAAATGGAACTGAAGACTGAGGGTCTAATTCAACCAGAGGCGTCACGGGGTGTGGTGACACCCGGTGCGCACCCCTGAACTCCTGCCGCGTGGTTTTACACTTATGGGGCATGTTTTCGCGGGGATCCTGGAATTGTCACTCCGGGGGCATGTCCAGCATCTCCGGAGATGCTGGGCTTCCCCCAGAGACAGTCTCCGTGCGCTGTCGGCTCCTCTGCTATGACAGGAGCCGTGTGCTGTAGGAGACTTTCTCACTGCAGCACCTGGCTCCTGTCACTGCGGAGGAGCTGACATTTGGTGTCACCCCCCTCCAGGTGTCACACCCGGGTGCGGGCCGCACCCTCTGCACCCGCCTTGTGATGCAGCTGAATTCAGCATTACACTAACATGCGGGGAGACACCCAGCACAGGGCAAATCTGCTCAGCCATGCCGGACCCCCCCCCCCCCCCCGCGCTAACATGTGACCGTTTTGCACAGCAGTGAATCACTCACATGATAAGGGTAGCCCTTTGCCTGCGTAGCCTAGTTACAAAGGCAGTCGGCTAATCGCCATGTGTAGGCTTGCTGTGGCTGCGTGTAATGTCACGCAGCTGCCGCTGACCACCCTGCAAACGGTCTGGACACACCTGCCTGGTCCGCACCGCGCCACCATAACGTTTCAATACCTTTACCTAAAATGTTGCTTTGACACCCCCTCCCACCCTGCGAATGCCTCTGCCTGTCAATCAGGCATTTGCATTTGTGAGATGATTTTGCATCTCACTGTGTGTGTAGTCGCAGTGCGGCTTCTGCACATGCGCACACTCCAGAAGGGCTTCAGCATGCATTCGCAGATGCATTCCATGCAGAATTAGATCCTGAATACACAGATCTGCACCAGTGCTTAGAATTCAGTAACAATGATATAACACAATGGCTTCTGCAGTCCACAATAACTATACACAGCAATGGGAATATACACTGTCACTTATTATCAGAGCAGTAGTGTAATAACGTATGAACAAGAAATTACAGTAGTTCAGGACTGAGAGATATTTTGAATTTGCACAGAAATCTAATTTTAATTAGCCAGGGATCTCAGCGCCCGTTGGGTAGGAATTGCCGGTATTTGGGATGCCGGCAGTCTGAAGACAGGCCGCGGCATCCCGATGCTTAGAATCCCAACATGGGGAAGGAAAGTATACTTACCTTACCCCAATGCCCACCTAACCCTCCCTCTCTGCATCCTAAACCTAGCCTATGACGTAATAGTGGGGAAGGATGAAACATTTATTATTACTGTCTGTGTGGACACTTTTTCTTTTTCTGCTCTTAAAATACATAGTAAACAGAACCCAGGAATTTTACTGCAACTGTACAACATATAAAGCAGCTAAACCCCACCAAAGTTCTGGGTGTGATCGCAGAAAGTGCAATTTTTGGTGCCCAAATGGGTCACTTTTCGCGCATTTCAGCCCTCCTCCCCCAAGGGGTGCGAGCTGAAATGCAGACGCTGGAAGCCATCGTGCCCGAATGAAGCTACAATTGAATAGCTCTATTTGGGTGCCATCTAGTGGCTGCCGGGGAGAAAAATTTGAATCCGTCTCCACTTTAACACTTTTTAAGGCTTAATACATTTGGACCTTAATGACTAATCTGTATAACCATAACCATACATGTTACTGATGTTAAGTTTCAGATATACCTCCCTATACATTAACCCTTACATGACATTACACTCAATAAATACCTATATATTGTCTCACCTTGCTGCGCCCTAGGGTTATTTACATACTTACCCATTTAAATTCCAAGGAACATGGTAAAGCCCTGTATACACGGGGAGTGATGTTTGCTGAGCGATCTGTCACAGAACGCTCAGCACACATTTCTCCCCCACTCAGCACACAGCGCGATGTGTTCTGAGCAGGGGGAAGACGAGGGGGTCGCTCATTTCACCCAACAGTGCCAGATACATGCCCCACAGTTCCAGTTACAATGCCCCACAGTGCCAGATACATGCCCCACAGTGCCAGATACATGCCCCACAGTGCTATACATGCCCCACAGTGCCAGATACATGCCCCACAGTGCCAATTACATTGCCCCACTGTGCCAGTTACAATGCCCCACAGTGCCAGTTACAATGCCCCACAGTGCCAGATACACAGTGCCCCACAGTGCCAGTTACGTTCCCCACAGTGCCATACATGCCCCACAGTGCCAGATATAATGCCCCACAGTGCCAGTTACAATGCCCCACAGTGCCAGATACAATGCCCCACAGTGCCAGTTACATGCCCCACAGCAGCGGCAGTTAGCACATTGAGGGGCAGGAGAGATGCTGCACTCTCCTCCCCTCACATTGCAGCATGACAGGGGCGAGTGGGTATGATGCCCTGGCCGCCGCCGGCGCCCCCCTCTGCTGGGCCTGCCAAGGTGTCCAGGGCACGTGCCCCACTCACCCTACCTTAGTTACGCCTCTGCAGAATATAGTGATAGATATCTGGGAAACACTGAAAAGTAAAACCTCACAGCAGATACAGGCACACACAGCCACACTGGCAATGCAGATAATTATTATTATGACAATATAACTGCACTGAACTAGTATATGTACGTATATGTATATAACACAGCGTGGTCCTAATCCTTAGGTATATCAGAATACTCGTACAATATATCCTGCAATAGGTACACTTTTTCTTAACTAAGGCTGTCTGTATAAAGACATGTAGAATACTCAAGTGTTTGTAAAGTCACAGTGCTGTATACAGGCGGCGTTACAAGGGAGACCTTGCCCTGCAGTCCCGGAGACCAGCTGCAACTATGCTCATAAGATGGCGAACAGCGTTCAGCCAGGGAGTGAGGGAGAGTGTGAGGCAGCTCCAGGGTGGGAAAATCTGCAGTAGATGGCACCCTGGGCCGGGGAGGGGCTAAAGGTCAAGCGCCGACTCCTCTATGCTGGACTTCCGCCCTGGGTATTGTGAGCCTTATTCAATGGGGTGTTAGTACAGCTAAAATTGTAAACAGAAAGCAAATCGCTATAGAGAGTAAAGCCAATCCTAAAAAGTTTTATAAATACATAAACAGTAAGCGGTTAAAAAAGGAGAACGTAGGCCCATTAAAAGATGAACTGGAAGCCTTGATAAATGATGAAAAAATAAAAGCGGATATACTCATAGGCACACGCAGGGGGGGGGGGGGTTTCCTGTTGCCTGGAAACCCCACTCCTCTTGGCAAGTGGGTCAAATTATGACAATTGCAATGGTATATAATACAATTCAACATATTTATCAATGTTCAATATATTTATCAATGACCTAGAAATAGGCCTGGAAAGCACAGTGTCAATCTTTGCAGATGATACTAAACTGTGTAAGGTAATTAATTCAGAATTGGATGTGGAGTCCATGCAGAATGATCTATCTAAACTTGAACTCTGGGCGTCTAAATGGGAAATGAGGTTCAATACAGACAAATGCAAGGTTATGCATTTTGGGACTAAAAACAAACTTGCATCCTACATATTAAATGGGGAACGCCTAGGGGAAACAGAGTTGGAAAAAGATTTGGGGTTATTCATTGATAATAGGCTTAATAACCGTACACAATGTCAAAATACAGTAAAGAAGGTAAGTAAGGTGCTAGCGTGCATAAAAAGGGGAATTGAGACAAGGGACTCAGATGTGTAATCATACCGCTGTATAAGGCATTGGTACGTCCGCACCTGGAATATTGTGTTCAGTTTTGGGCACCATTGTATAAAAAAGACATCAGTGAACTCGAAAGTGTTCAAAGGCGAGCTACTAAATTGATTAAAGGCCTAGAAGGACTGGACTATAAGGAAAGACTTACTAGGCTGAATATGTATACACTAGAAAAGAGGCGCCTAAGAGGAGATATTATTAATATCTTCAAATATGTAAAGGGACATCACAAAGAGTTATAAGAGGAATTATTTATTAAAAGAACACAGTTTAGGACACGTGGGCACTAGAGATGAGCGGGTTCGGTTCCTCGGAATCCGAACCCGCCCGAACTTCATTTTTTTTTACACGGGGCCGAGCGACTCGGATCTTCCCGCCTTGCTCGGTTAACCCGAGCGCGCCCGAACGTCATCATCCCGCTGTCGGATTCTCGCGAGGCTCGGATTCTATCGCGAGACTCGGATTCTATATAAGGAGCTGCGCGTCGCCGCCATTTTCACACGTGCATTGAGATTCATAGGGAGAGGACGTGGCTGGCGTCCTCTCCGTTTATAGAGAAGAGAGTGAGACTAGAGTAGAGAGAGACACAGTAGTAATTTTGGGGAGCATTAGGAGGAGTACTACTACTTGCTGAAGTGATAGATAGATAGTGTGACTGTATAATGTATATCTGACTTGTGGGGGAGACACTGCCAGTGGGGAGCAGTTAGAGTCTGAGAGCAGGACTCAGGAGTACATATAACGTACAGTGCACACTTTTGCTGCCAGAGTGCCACACTGCCATTGTGACCACACTGACCACCAGTATAATATATATTGTGATTGTCTGCTTAGGAGTACTACTTGCAAGTTGCTGATAGTGTGACCAGTGACCTGACCACCAGTTTAATAATCACCACCAGTTTAATATATATAATATATATATATAATTGTATATAATATATATATAATATTGTATACCACCTACCCGTTTTTTTTTTCTTTCTTCTTCTTTATACATACTACTATAGTAGCTTACTGTAGCAGTCTGCGGTGCTGCTGAGCTGACAGTGTCCAGCAGGTCCGTCATCAGTCATTACATAATAAATATATATACCTGTCCGGCTGCAGTACTAGTGATATTATATATATATATATTGATTTCATCTCATTATCATCCAGTCTATATTAGCAGCAGACACAGTACGGTAGTCCACGGCTGTAGCTACCTCTGTGTCGGCAGTCGCTCGTCCATCCATAATTGTATACCACCTACCCGTGTTTTTTTTTTTTTCCTTTCTTCTTTATACATACTACTATAGTAGCTTACTGTAGCAGTCTGCGGTGCTGCTGAGCTGACAGTGTCCAGCAGGTCCGTCATCAGTCATTACATAATAAATATATCTACCTGTCCGGCTGCAGTACTAGTGTGATATTATATATATATATATATATATATATATATATTGATTTCATCTCATTATCATCCAGTCTATATTAGCAGCAGACACAGTACGGTAGTCCACGGCTGTAGCTACCTCTGTGTCGGCAGTCGCTCGTCCATCCATAATTGTATACCACCTACCCGTGGTTTTTTTTTTTCTGTCTTCTTTATACATACTACTATAGTAGCTTACTGTAGCAGTCTGCGGTGCTGCTGAGCTGACAGTGTCCAGCAGGTCCGTCATCAGTCATTACATAATAAATATATCTACCTGTCCGGCTGCAGTACTAGTGTGATATTATATATATATATATATATATTGATTTCATCTCATTATCATCCAGTCTATATTAGCAGCAGACACAGTACGGTAGTCCACGGCTGTAGCTACCTCTGTGTCGGCAGTCGCTCGTCCATCCATAATTGTATACCACCTACCCGTGGTTTTTTTTTTCTTTCTTCTTTATACATACTACTATAGTAGCTTACTGTAGCAGTCTGCGGTGCTGCTGAGCTGACAGTGTCCAGCAGGTCCGTCATCAGTCATTACATAATAAATATATATACCTGTCCGGCTGCAGTACTAGTGTGATATTATATATATATATATATTGATTTCATCTCATTATCATCCAGTCTATATTAGCAGCAGACACAGTACGGTAGTCCACGGCTGTAGCTACCTCTGTGTCGGCAGTCGCTCGTCCATCCATAATTGTATACCACCTACCCGTGGTTTTTTTTTTCTTTCTTCTTTATACATACTACTATAGTAGCTTACTGTAGCAGTCTGCGGTGCTGCTGAGCTGACAGTGTCCAGCAGGTCCGTCATCAGTCATTACATAATAAATATATCTACCTGTCCGGCTGCAGTACTAGTGTGATATAATATATATTGATTTCATCTCATTATCATCCAGTCTATATTAGCAGCAGACACAGTATGGTAGTCCACGGCTGTAGCTACCTCTGTGTCGGCAGTCGCTCGTCCATCCATAAGTATACTAGTATCCATCCATCTCCATTGTTTACCTGAGGTGCCTTTTAGTTGTGCCTATTAAAATATGGAGAACAAAAATGTTGAGGTTCCAAAATTAGGGAAAGATCAAGATCCACTTCCACCTCGTGCTGAAGCTGCTGCCACTAGTCATGGCCGAGACGATGAAATGCCAGCAACGTCGTCTGCCAAGGCCGATGCCCAATGTCATAGTACAGAGCATGTAAAATCCAAAACACCAAATATCAGTAAAAAAGGGACTCCAAAATCTAAAATAAAATTGTCGGAGGAGAAGCGTAAACTTGCCAATATGCCATTTACCACACGGAGTGGCAAGGAACGGCTGAGGCCCTGGCCTATGTTCATGGCTAGTGGTTCAGCTTCACATGAGGATGGAAGCACTCAGCCTCTCGCTAGAAAAATGAAAAGACTCAAGCTGGCAAAAGCACCGCAAAGAACTGTGCGTTCTTCGAAATCCCAAATCCACAAGGAGAGTCCAATTGTGTCGGTTGCAATGCCTGACCTTCCCAACACTGGCCGTGAAGAGCATGCGCCTTCCACCATTTGCACGCCCCCTGCAAGTGCTGGAAGGAGCACCCGCAGTCCAGTTCCTGATAGTCAGATTGAAGATGTCAGTGTTGAAGTACACCAGGATGAGGAGGATATGGGTGTTGCTGGCGCTGGGGAGGAAATTGACAAGGAGGATTCTGATGGTGAGGTGGTTTGTTTAAGTCAGGCACCCGGGGAGACACCTGTTGTCCGTGGGAGGAATATGGCCATTGACATGCCTGGTGAAAATACCAAAAAAATCAGCTCTTCGGTGTGGAAGTATTTCAACAGAAATGCGGACAACATTTGTCAAGCCGTGTGTTGCCTTTGTCAAGCTGTAATAAGTAGGGGTAAGGACGTTAACCACCTCGGAACATCCTCCCTTATACGTCACCTGCAGCGCATTCATAATAAGTCAGTGACAAGTTCAAAAACTTTGGGCGACAGCGGAAGCAGTCCACTGACCAGTAAATCCCTTCCTCTTGTAACCAAGCTCACGCAAACCACCCCACCAACTCCCTCAGTGTCAATTTCCTCCTTCCCCAGGAATGCCAATAGTCCTGCAGGCCATGTCACTGGCAATTCTGACGATTCCTCTCCTGCCTGGGATTCCTCCGATGCATCCTTGCGTGTAACGCCTACTGCTGCTGGCGCTGCTGTTGTTGCTGCTGGGAGTCGATGGTCATCCCAGAGGGGAAATCGTAAGACCACTTTTACTACTTCCACCAAGCAATTGACTGTCCAACAGTCCTTTGCGAGGAAGATGAAATATCACAGCAGTCATCCTGCTGCAAAGCGGATAACTGAGGCCTTGGCATCCTGGGTGGTGAGAAACGTGGTTCCGGTATCCATCATTACTGCAGAGCCAACTAGAGACTTGTTGGAGGTACTGTGTCCCCGGTACCAAATACCATCTAGGTTCCATTTCTCTAGGCAGGCGATACCGAAAATGTACACAGTCACCAGTGTCCTAAAAAATGCAGCTGTACCCAATGTCCACTTAACCACGGACATGTGGACAAGTGGAGCAGGGCAAGGTCAGGACTATATGACTGTGACAGCCCACTGGGTAGATGTATGGACTCCCGCCGCAAGAACAGCAGCGGCGGCACCAGTAGCAGCATCTCGCAAACGCCAACTCTTTCCTAGGCAGGCTACGCTTTGTATCACCGGTTTCCAGAATACGCACACAGCTGAAAACCTCTTACGGCAACTGAGGAAGATCATCGCGGAATGGCTTAACCCAATTGGACTCTCCTGTGGATTTGTGGCATCGGACAACGCCAGCAATATTGTGTGTGCATTAAATCTGGGCAAATTCCAGCACGTCCCATGTTTTGCACATACCTTGAATTTGGTGGTGCAGAATTTTTTAAAAAACGAGAGGGGCGTGCAAGAGATGCTGTCGGTGGCCAGAAGAATTGCGGGACACTTTCGGCGTACAGGCACCACGTACAGAAGACTGGAGCAACACCAAAAACGCCTGAACCTGCCCTGCCATCATCTGAAGCAAGAAGTGGTAACGAGGTGGAATTCAACCCTATATATGCTTCAGAGGTTGGAGGAGCAGCAAAAGGCCATTCAAGCCTATACAATTCAGCACGATATAGGAGGTGGAATGCACCTGTCTCAAGCGCAGTGGAGAATGATTTCAACGTTGTGCAAGGTTCTGCTGCCCTTTGAACTTGCCACACGTGAAGTCAGTTCAGACACTGCCAGCCTGAGTCAGGTCATTCCCCTCATCAGGCTTTTGCAGAAGAAGCTGGAGACATTGAAGGAGGAGCTAACACGGAGCGATTCCGCTAGGCATGTGGGACTTGTGGATGGAGCCCTTAATTCGCTTAACAAGGATTCACGGGTGGTCAATCTGTTGAAATCAGAGCACTACATTTTGGCCACCGTGCTCGATCCTAGATTTAAAACCTACTTTGGATCTCTCTTTCCGGCAGACACAAGTCTGCTGGGGTTCAAAGACCTGCTGGTGAGAAAATTGTCAAGTCAAGCGGAACGCGACCTGTCAACATCTCCTCCTTCACATTCTCCCGCAACTGGGGGTGCGAGGAAAAGGCTCAGAATTCCGAGCCCACCCGCTGGCGGTGATGCAGGGCAGTCTGGAGCGACTGCTGATGCTGACATCTGGTCCGGACTGAAGGACCTGTCAACGATTACGGACATGTCGTCTACTGTCACTGCATATGATTCTCTCCCCATTGAAAGAATGGTGGAGGATTATATGAGTGACCGCATCCAAGTAGGCACGTCACACAGTCCGTACTTATACTGGCAGGAAAAAGAGGCAATTTGGAGGCCCTTGCACAAACTGGCTTTATTCTACCTAAGTTGCCCTCCCACAAGTGTGTACTCCGAAAGAGTGTTTAGTGCCGCCGCTCACCTTGTCAGCAATCGGCGTACGAGGTTACTTCCAGAAAATGTGGAGAAGATGATGTTCATTAAAATGAATTATAATCAATTCCTCCGTGGAGACATTGACCAGCAGCAATTGCCTCCACAAAGTACACAGGGAGCTGAGATGGTGGATTCCAGTGGGGACGAATTGATAATCTGTGAGGAGGGGGATGTACACGGTGATATATCGGAGGATGATGATGAGGTGGACATCTTGCCTGTAGAGCCAGTTTGTGCAAGGAGAGATTAATTGCTTCTTTTTTGGTGGGGGTCCAAACCAACCCGTCATTTCAGTCACAGTCGTGTGGCAGACCCTGTCACTGAAATGATGGGTTGGTTAAAGTGTGCATGTCCTGTTTATACAACATAAGGGTGGGTGGGAGGGCCCAAGGACAATTCCATCTTGCACCTCTTTTTTCTTTAATTTTTCTTTGCGTCATGTGCTGTTTGGGGAGTGTTTTTTGGAAGGGCCATCCTGCGTGACACTGCAGTGCCACTCCTAGATGGGCCCGGTGTTTGTGTCGGCCACTAGGGTCGCTTATCTTACTCACACAGCTACCTCATTGCGCCTCTTTTTTTCTTTGCGTCATGTGCTGTTTGGGGAGTGTTTTTTGGAAGGGCCATCCTGCGTGACACTGCAGTGCCACTCCTAGATGGGCCAGGTGTTTGTGTCGGCCACTAGGGTCGCTTATCTTACTCACACAGCTACCTCATTGCGCCTCTTTTTTTCTTTGCGTCATGTGCTGTTTGGGGAGTGTTTTTTGGAAGGGCCATCCTGCGTGACACTGCAGTGCCACTCCTAGATGGGCCCGGTGTTTGTGTCGGCCACTAGGGTCGCTTATCTAACTCACACAGCTACCTCATTGCGCCTCTTTTTTTCTTTGCGTCATGTGCTGTTTGGGGAGTGTTTTTTGGAAGGGCCATCCTGCGTGACACTGCAGTGGCACTCCTAGATGGGCCAGGTGTTTGTGTCGGCCACTAGGGTCGCTTATCTTACTCACACAGCTACCTCATTGCGCCTCTTTTTTTCTTTGCGTCATGTGCTGTTTGGGGAGTGTTTTTTGGAAGGGCCATCCTGCGTGACACTGCAGTGCCACTCCTAGATGGGCCCGGTGTTTGTGTCGGCCACTAGGGTCGCTTATCTTACTCACACAGCTACCTCATTGCGCCTCTTTTTTTCTTTGCGTCATGTGCTGTTTGGGGAGTGTTTTTTGGAAGGGCCATCCTGCGTGACACTGCAGTGCCACTCCTAGATGGGCCCGGTGTTTGTGTCGGCCACTAGGGTCGCTTATCTTACTCACACAGCTACCTCATTGCGCCTCTTTTTTTCTTTGCGTCATGTGCTCTTTGGGGAGTGTTTTTTGGAAGGGCCATCCTGTGTGACACTGCAGTGCCACTCCTAGATGGGACAGGTGTTTGTGTCGGCCACTAGGGTCGCTTAGCGTACTCACACAGCTACCTCATTGCGCCTCTTTTTTTCTTTGCGTCATGTGCTGTTTGGGGAGTGTTTTTTGGAAGGGCCATCCTGCGTGACACTGCAGTGCCACTCCTAGATGGGCCCGGTGTTTGTGTCGGCCACTAGGGTCGCTTATCTTACTCACACAGCTACCTCATTGCGCCTCTTTTTTTCTTTGCGTCATGTGCTGTTTGGGGAGTGTTTTCTGGAAGGGCCATCCTGCGTGACACTGCAGTGCCACTCCTAGATGGGCCCGGTGTTTGTGTCGGCCACTAGGGTCGCTTAGCTTAGTCATCCAGCGACCTCGGTGCAAATTTTAGGACTAAAAATAATATTGTGAGGTGTGAGGTATTCAGAATAGACTGAAAATGAGTGGAAATTATGGTTTTTGAGGTTAATAATACTTTGGGATCAAAATGAACCCCAAATTCTATGATTTAAGCTGTTTTTTAGTGTTTTTTGAAAAAAACACCCGAATCCAAAACACGCCCGAATCCGACAAAAAAAATTCGGTGAGGTTTTGCCAAAACGCGGTCGAACCCAAAACACGGCCGCAGAACCGAACCCAAAACCAAAACACAAAACCCGAAAAATTTCAAGTGCACATCTCTAGTGGGCACTCGCTGCGACTGGAGGAGAGAAAGTTCCTGTTAGGGCAATCAGGATGTGGAATTCCCTGCCAGGGAAGGTGGTAATGGCAGACTCTGTAATTGGATTTAAAAAAGGAATGGATAAATTTCTGAATGAAAAAGCTATCCAAGGTTACAATACTTAAAATATCAACGTGGTTAATCCGGGGCTAACATGAGTTATAGTAGCTAACTAGTCATAAAAAAAAACATTATTTAGCAAGTATGTAGAATCATCATAACTTAAAACAGGTTGAACACAATGGGCAATTTGCCTCTATTCAACCTCAAATACTATGTTACTATGATACAATTACTAAAGCTGCTGCCATATTATGCAGTTTAAGCTACTGCCCATGCCCCGGGGTAGAAGCTTCTTCTGCTTCTGAGGCCCTCAATCAGTGCACTGGACCAGAGAGTAGCTACCAGGAAGAAGAGACAGGAGCCTTACCATGAGGTGGGAGAATGTGTGCTTAGAAAGTGCAGTACTGGTTATATTATGTTTGTGTATTTATTTATTATGGTATGTTTAACCTTTTCCTGACCACTTACATTATCTTATTTATATTAAATATGCTTGATATACAGTTTATACTATAGACCAACTATAGTGTTAAATATTAATACTGTATTCCATGTTCCGCAGAGTGGGAGATTGTGGATTGCATTTGGAAACCCCCCTCTAGAAATCCTGCGTTTGCCACTGATACTCAACAATTTTTTTCCCTCAGTATTCATCAGGGAGGATCAGAAGGTGATAGTAGTGCATAACAACAATGAAGGTAATGACTCTTGACTAGACGCTTGTTTGAGAGAGGAAGTAGTCCTGGAGAGACTAAGCAACATAAAGATTAATAAATCACCAGGCCCAGAGGGTTTTCACCCGAGGGTTATTATGGAGCTTAGTGTTAGGCGTGGCGGTGTTCGGCCGTGCCCTGACAGAGCAGCGGTCACGGCCGCCGCGCCTCTCTCTCTCCCTGCTTCCGCACGGCGCCTAGCAACGCCGGGACGCGGTGCGCGCGATAGCCGCCGGGTCCCTGGCAACGCTAGGACGCCGTGCGTGCAGGGCCGCCGGGTCAATGGCAACGGGGACGCCACAGGTGGACCGCGTTCCCCGTTGCCATAAGATTACTCACCTGTTCTCCCCTGGTCGTGCAGCAAGGCAGCTGCACGACATTTATCAATTAGGCTCTGTACTGCCATTGGAGGGTTTCCTGTTATATGCCTCCTCAGTGTCTCACACAAACGCCGGTGATAGCTTCCTGTATGCTGTTCCTGCCTTGTAGAAGTTTGTTCCTGGTCAGCTGCATCTGGTCGATCCTGCTCCCTGCCCTCTTGTATTCTGAAGTTCTGAAGCCGGTCCTGGGAATCCTTCTGGTCCTTGTGAACCTGTTACTGTCATCTGGGGTTCTCACCCGGTTTCGTGAGTAGCGGCTTCTGCCGCGTGTTGCGGCCTTGGCCGCTTAGTATTTGCGTTTCTTTGAGTTGGTGCTTTTGCGGAGGCTTCCGCTTTCACTGTCCTCCCCGGAACTCAGCGGTGCCGTGTGGGGGAGTGGACAGTGGTATCCTTTGTAGTTCTTTTCCTTTGGCGGCGTGCCGCACATACGTTTAGTTTTCAGGTAGTTAGTAGCCCCTAGCTTGGTTGTTTCAGTTAGAGGTCCCCTTGTTATTACTAGAGATGAGCGGGTTCGGTTTCTCTGAATCCGAACCCGCCAGAACTTCATGTTTTTTTTCACGGGTCCGAGCGACTCGGATCTTCCCGCCTTGCTCGGTTAACCCGAGCGCGCCCGAACGTCATCATGACGCTGTCGGATTCTCGCGAGGCTCGGATTCTATCGCGAGACTCGGATTCTATATAAGGAGCCGCGCGTCGCCGCCATTTTCACACGTGCATTGAGATTGATAGGGAGAGGACGTGGCTGGCGTCCTCTCCATTTAGATTATAAGAGACTGAGAGAGATTTACTGGAGCTGACTAGGAGGAGTACTGTTACTGTAGAAGTGTAGAGACTGAGTGGAGAGAGTTTACTAGTGAGGACAGTGCAGTTTACTTTATAATCCGTTCTCTGCCTGAAAAAAGCGATACACAGCACACAGTGACTCAGTCACATACCATATCTGTGTGCACTGCTCAGGCTCAGGCCAGTGTGCTGCATCATCTATTATCTATATATAATATTATATATATCTGTCTGACTGCTCAGCTCACACAGCTTATAATTGTGGGGGAGACTGGGGAGCACTACTGCAGTGCCAGTTATAGGTTATAGCAGGAGCCAGGAGTACATAATATATTATATAGTGAGTGACCACCAGACACACAGTGCAGTTTATTTAATATATCCGTTCTCTGCCTGAAAAAAGCGATACACACAGTGACTCAGTCAGTCACATACCATATCTGTGTGCACTGCTCAGGCTCAGGCCAGTGTGCTGCATCATCTATTATCTATATATAATATTATATATATCTGTCTGACTGCTCAGCTCACACAGCTTATAATTGTGGGGGAGACTGGGGAGCACTACTGCAGTGCCAGTTATAGGTTATAGCAGGAGCCAGGAGTACATAATATATTATATAGTGAGTGACCACCAGACACACAGTGCAGTTTATTTAATATATCCGTTCTCTGCCTGAAAAAAGCGATACACACAGTGACTCAGTCAGTCACATACCATATCTGTGTGCACTGCTCAGGCTCAGGCCAGTGTGCTGCATCATCTATTATCTATATATAATATTATATATATCTGTCTGACTGCTCAGCTCACACAGCTTATAATTGTGGGGGAGACTGGGGAGCACTACTGCAGTGCCAGTTATAGGTTATAGCAGGAGCCAGGAGTACATAATATATTATATAGTGAGTGACCACCAGACACACAGTGCAGTTTATTTAATATATCCGTTCTCTGCCTGAAAAAAGCGATACACACAGTGACTCAGTCAGTCACATACCATATCTGTGTGCACTGCTCAGGCTCAGGCCAGTGTGCTGCATCATCTATTATCTATATATAATATTATATATATCTGTCTGACTGCTCAGCTCACACAGCTTATAATTGTGGGGGAGACTGGGGAGCACTACTGCAGTGCCAGTTATAGGTTATAGCAGGAGCCAGGAGTACATAATATATTATATAGTGAGTGACCACCAGACACACAGTGCAGTTTATTTAATATATCCGTTCTCTGCCTGAAAAAAGCGATACACACAGTGACTCAGTCAGTCACATACCATATCTGTGTGCACTGCTCAGGCTCAGGCCAGTGTGCTGCATCATCTATATATATTATATATCTGTCTGACTGCTCAGCTCACACAGCTTATAATTGTGGGGGAGACTGGGGAGCACTACTGCAGTGCCAGTTATAGGTTATAGCAGGAGCCAGGAGTACATATTATATTAAAATTAAACAGTGCACACTTTTGCTGCAGGAGTGCCACTGCCAGTGTGACTGACCAGTGACCTGACCACACTGACCACCAGTATAGTTAGTAGTATACTTATATTGTGATTGCCTGAAAAAGTTAAACACTCGTCGTGTGACTTCACTTGTGTGTTTTTTTTTTTTTATTCTATAAAAATAAAACTCATTCTGCTGACAGACAGTGTCCAGCAGGTCCGTCATTATATAATATATAATATATACCTGTCCGGCTGCAGTAGTGATATATATATATTTTTTATATCATTTATCATCCAGTCGCAGCAGACACAGTACGGTAGTTCACGGCTGTGGCTACCTCTGTGTCTCTGCACTCGGCAGGCAGTCCGTCCATAATTGTAATACCACCTAACCGTGGATTTTTTTCATTCTTCTTTATACATACATAGTTACATAGACATCTTCTCTTTATCAACCAGTCTATATTAGCTGCAGACACAGTACAGTACGGTAGTTCACGGCTGTGGCTACCTCTGTGTCTGCACTCGGCAGGCAGTCCGTCCATAATTGTATACCACCTAACCGTGGATTTTTTTCAGTCTTCTTTATACATACATAGTTACATAGACATCTTCTCTTTATCAACCAGTCTATATTAGCTGCAGACACAGTACAGTACGGTAGTTCACGGCTGTGGCTACCTCTGTGTCTGCAGTCGGCAGGCAGTCCATAATTGTATACTAGTATCCATCTCCATTGTTTACCTGAGGTGCCTTTTAGTTGTGCCTATTAAAATATGGAGAACAAAAATGTTGAGGTTCCAAAATTAGGGAAAGATCAAGATCCACTTCCACCTCGTGCTGAAGCTGCTGCCACTAGTCATGGCCGAGACGATGAAATGCCAGCAACGTCGTCTGCCAAGGCCGATGCCCAATGTCATAGTACAGAGCATGTCAAATCCAAAACACCAAATATCAGAAAAAAAAGGACTCCAAAACCTAAAATAAAATTGTCGGAGGAGAAGCGTAAACTTGCCAATATGCCATTTACCACACGGAGTGGCAAGGAACGGCTGAGGCCCTGGCCTATGTTCATGGCTAGTGGTTCAGCTTCACATGAGGATGGAAGCACTCAGCCTCTCGCTAGAAAAATGAAAAGACTCAAGCTGGCAAAAGCAGCACAGCAAAGAACTGTGCATTCTTCGAAATCCCAAATCCACAAGGAGAGTCCAATTGTGTCGGTTGCGATGCCTGACCTTCCCAACACTGGACGTGAAGAGCATGCGCCTTCCACCATTTGCACGCCCCCTGCAAGTGCTGGAAGGAGCACCCGCAGTCCAGTTCCTGATAGTCAGATTGAAGATGTCAGTGTTGAAGTACACCAGGATGAGGAGGATATGGGTGTTGCTGGCGCTGGGGAGGAAATTGACCAGGAGGATTCTGATGGTGAGGTGGTTTGTTTAAGTCAGGCACCCGGGGAGACACCTGTTGTCCGTGGGAGGAATATGGCCGTTGACATGCCAGGTGAAAATACCAAAAAAATCAGCTCTTCGGTGTGGAGGTATTTCACCAGAAATGCGGACAACAGGTGTCAAGCCGTGTGTTCCCTTTGTCAAGCTGTAATAAGTAGGGGTAAGGACGTTAACCACCTCGGAACATCCTCCCTTATACGTCACCTGCAGCGCATTCATAATAAGTCAGTGACAAGTTCAAAAACTTTGGGTGACAGCGGAAGCAGTCCACTGACCAGTAAATCCCTTCCTCTTGTAACCAAGCTCACGCAAACCACCCCACCAACTCCCTCAGTGTCAATTTCCTCCTTCCCCAGGAATGCCAATAGTCCTGCAGGCCATGTCACTGGCAATTCTGACGAGTCCTCTCCTGCCTGGGATTCCTCCGATGCATCCTTGCGTGTAACGCCTACTGCTGCTGGCGCTGCTGTTGTTGCCGCTGGGAGTCGATGGTCATCCCAGAGGGGAAGTCGTAAGCCCACTTGTACTACTTCCAGTAAGCAATTGACTGTTCAACAGTCCTTTGCGAGGAAGATGAAATATCACAGCAGTCATCCTACTGCAAAGCGGATAACTGAGGCCTTGACAACTATGTTGGTGTTAGACGTGCGTCCGGTATCCGCCGTTAGTTCACAGGGAACTAGACAATTTATTGAGGCAGTGTGCCCCCGTTACCAAATACCATCTAGGTTCCACTTCTCTAGGCAGGCGATACCGAGAATGTACACGGACGTCAGAAAAAGACTCACCAGTGTCCTAAAAAATGCAGTTGTACCCAATGTCCACTTAACCACGGACATGTGGACAAGTGGAGCAGGGCAGGGTCAGGACTATATGACTGTGACAGCCCACTGGGTAGATGTATGGACTCCCGCCGCAAGAACAGCAGCGGCGGCACCAGTAGCAGCATCTCGCAAACGCCAACTCTTTCCTAGGCAGGCTACGCTTTGTATCACCGCTTTCCAGAATACGCACACAGCTGAAAACCTCTTACGGCAACTGAGGAAGATCATCGCGGAATGGCTCACCCCAATTGGACTCTCCTGTGGATTTGTGGCATCGGACAACGCCAGCAATATTGTGTGTGCATTAAATATGGGCAAATTCCAGCACGTCCCATGTTTTGCACATACCTTGAATTTGGTGGTGCAGAATTTTTTAAAAAACGACAGGGGCGTGCAAGAGATGCTGTCGGTGGCCAGAAAAATTGCGGGACACTTTCGGCGTACAGGCACCACGTACAGAAGACTGGAGCACCACCAAAAACTACTGAACCTGCCCTGCCATCATCTGAAGCAAGAAGTGGTAACGAGGTGGAATTCAACCCTCTATATGCTTCAGAGGTTGGAGGAGCAGCAAAAGGCCATTCAAGCCTATACAATTGAGCACGATATAGGAGGTGGAATGCACCTGTCTCAAGTGCAGTGGAGAATGATTTCAACGTTGTGCAAGGTTCTGATGCCCTTTGAACTTGCCACACGTGAAGTCAGTTCAGACACTGCCAGCCTGAGTCAGGTCATTCCCCTCATCAGGCTTTTGCAGAAGAAGCTGGAGGCATTGAAGAAGGAGCTAAAAGGGAGCGATTCCGCTAGGCATGTGGGACTTGTGGATGCAGCCCTTAATTCGCTTAACAAATATTCACGGGTGGTCAATCTGTTGAAATCAGAGCACTACATTTTGGCCACCGTGCTCGATCCTAGATTTAAAGCGTACCTTGGATCTCTCTTTCCGGCAGACACAGGTCTGCTGGGGTTGAAAGACCTGCTGGTGACAAAATTGTCAAGTCAAGCGGAACGCGACCTGTCAACATCTCCTCCTTCACATTCTCCCGCAACTGGGGGTGCGAGGAAAAGGCTCAGAATTCCGAGCCCACCCGCTGGCGGTGATGCAGGGCAGTCTGGAGCGACTGCTGATGCTGACATCTGGTCCGGACTGAAGGACCTGACAACGATTACGGACATGTCGTCTACTGTCACTGCATATGATTCTCTCAACATTGATAGAATGGTGGAGGATTATATGAGTGACCGCATCCAAGTAGGCACGTCACACAGTCCGTACTTATACTGGCAGGAAAAAGAGGCAATTTGGAGGCCCTTGCACAAACTGGCTTTATTCTACCTAAGTTGCCCTCCCACAAGTGTGTACTCCGAAAGAGTGTTTAGTGCCGCCGCTCACCTTGTCAGCAATCGGCGTACGAGGTTACATCCAGAAAATGTGGAGAAGATGATGTTCATTAAAATGAATTATAATCAATTCCTCCGCGGAGACATTGACCAGCAGCAATTGCCTCCACAAAGTACACAGGGAGCTGAGATGGTGGATTCCAGTGGGGACGAATTGATAATCTGTGAGGAGGGGGATGTACACGGTGATATATCGGAGGGTGAAGATGAGGTGGACATCTTGCCTCTGTAGAGCCAGTTTGTGCAAGGAGAGATTAATTGCTTCTTTTTTGGGGGGGGTCCAAACCAACCCGTCATATCAGTCACAGTCGTGTGGCAGACCCTGTCACTGAAATGATGGGTTGGTTAAAGTGTGCATGTCCTGTTTTGTTTATACAACATAAGGGTGGGTGGGAGGGCCCAAGGACAATTCCATCTTGCACCTCTTTTTTCTTTTCTTTTTCTTTGCATCATGTGCTGATTGGGGAGGGTTTTTTGGAAGGGACATCCTGCGTGACACTGCAGTGCCACTCCTAGATGGGCCCGGTGTTTGTGTCGGCCACTAGGGTCGCTAATCTTACTCACACAGTCAGCTACCTCATTGCGCCTCTTTTTTTCTTTGCGTCATGTGCTGTTTGGGGAGGGTTTTTTGGAAGGGACATCCTGCGTGACACTGCAGTGCCACTCCTAGATGGGCCCGGTGTTTGTGTCGGCCACTAGGGTCGCTAATCTTACTCACACAGTCAGCTACCTCATTGCGCCTCTTTTTTTCTTTGCGTCATGTGCTGTTTGGGGAGGGTTTTTTGGAAGGGACATCCTGCGTGACACTGCAGTGCCACTCCTAGATGGGCCCGGTGTTTGTGTCGGCCACTAGGGTCGCTAATCTTACTCACACAGCTACCTCATTGCGCCTCTTTTTTTCTTTGCGTCATGTGCTGTTTGGGGAGGGTTTTTTGGAAGGGCCATCCTGCGTGACACTGCAGTGCCACTCCTAGATGGGCCCGGTGTTTGTGTCGGCCACTAGGGTCGCTAATCTTACTCACACAGCTACCTCATTGCGCCTCTTTTTTTCTTTGCGTCATGTGCTGTTTGGGGAGGGTTTTTTGGAAGGGACATCCTGCGTGACACTGCAGTGCCACTCCTAGATGGGCCCGGTGTTTGTGTCGGCCACTAGGGTCGCTAATCTTACTCACACAGCTACCTCATTGCGCCTCTTTTTTTCTTTGCGTCATGTGCTGTTTGGGGAGGGTTTTTTGGAAGGGCCATCCTGCGTGACACTGCAGTGCCACTCCTAGATGGGCCCGGTGTTTGTGTCGGCCACTAGGGTCGCTAATCTTACTCACACAGCTACCTCATTGCGCCTCTTTTTTTCTTTGCGTCATGTGCTGTTTGGGGAGGGTTTTTTGGAAGGGACATCCTGCGTGACACTGCAGTGCCACTCCTAGATGGGCCCGGTGTTTGTGTCGGCCACTAGGGTCGCTTATCTTACTCACACAGCGACCTCGGTGCAAATTTTAGGACTAAAAATAATATTGTGAGGTGTGAGGTATTCAGAATAGACTGAAAATGAGTGTAAATTATGGTTTTTGAGGTTAATAATACTTTGGGATCAAAATGACCCCCAAATTCTATGATTTAAGCTGTTTTTTAGTGTTTTTTGAAAAAAACACCCGAATCCAAAACACACCCGAATCCGACAAAAAAAATTCGGTGAGGTTTTGCCAAAACGCGTTCGAACCCAAAACACGGCCGCGGAACCGAACCCAAAACCAAAACACAAAACCCGAAAAATTTCAGGCGCTCATCTCTAGTTATTACCCTGTCTCAGTTCACGCTTTGTCTCTCTTTAAGACCTGGGGGCATCGGAGTTGGGCAGACCTAATCCGCCCTTCAAACGCGGCTGCCGTGGGCCATAGAAACCATAGTCGTTCAGGCGTGAATTGACAACACGGGTAAGACAACGGAGGTAGGGTGCTAGGGGCTATTTCCATTCCATTTCCCTATCCCAGCATCACGTCCTGGTGCTCTGGACTCACTGCATAAAATCTCCCCTGTCCTGAGCATCAGGATCGTAACATTATCACCGGCCCACAAAAAGGGGTATAATTCTTTTTCCTTTGTATTGGTGGGCCTAGAAATTCGGCCTCATGAATCCGGCAGTTTTAGGGCCAAATCCCAGTCAGCTTTTGGTCAACCAGATTCAGGAATTAACTCAGATGGTTCAGGACCTTACTCTTCGGGTGAGATCGCAGGACGATCTTTTGCGAGCCTCCACGAGTATGGTTCCAGAACCAAAAATGCATTTACCTGACCGTTTTTCGGGTAACCGAAAAGATTTCTTTAATTTTAAGGAAGCTTGTAAGCTTTATTTTCGTTTAAGGCCCCGTTCCTCTGGTACTGAGTCTCAAAGGGTCGGGATTGTGATGTCTTTACTCCAAGGTGATCCACAGACCTGGGCTTTTGGGCTAAGAGCGGATGATGCTGCCTTGTTATCAGTAGACGCCTTTTTTAAGTCCTTAGGCCTTTTATATGATGACCCAGATAGAGAAGCATCTGCTGAGAGCCACCTGCGTGCCCTTAAGCAAGGTAAAAATCCTGCAGAGGCGTATTGTACCGAGTTTCGCCGTTGGTCGAACGACTGTGGATGGAATGACCCGGCCCTGCGCAGTCAGTTTCGCCTCGGTTTGTCTGAAGTTATTAAAGACAGTCTCCTTCAGTACCCCGCTCCTGAGACTCTAGACAAACTCATGGAGCTCGCTATTAAAATTGATCGTCGTCTCCGAGAGCGGAGGGCTGAAAGAGGAACAACTTTTAGGCCTAGTCCATGTGTGTATACTTTCCCTGAGGATGTCGAGGAGCCCATGCAAATGGGTCTCTCCCGGCTGTCCCCAGAGGAAAGAACCAGAAGGTTAAATTCTGGTCTTTGTTTGTACTGTGGTGGCAAGGGACATATCGCACGTGGTTGCCCGAATAAGCCGGGAAACGCTCTGACCAAGTGAATTGTGAGGGGGTCTGCAGTTAATCTCCTCTAATGATTCTTTATTAGTTCCTGTAAAGATTTCCTTTGGTAGCCTCAGTTCGTTGGTGTCGGCCTTCGTCGACAGTGGAGCTGCAGGAAATTTTATGGATTTAGGTTGGGCTAAGGCTTTAGGCGTTCCGCAGATACCTTTGGATAAATGTATCACCATGCACGGCTTGGATGGTGGTCCGCTTTCCAATGGGGTAATTACTCACCGCACACCTCCAGTACAACTGACAGTGGGGGCCCTACATTCAGAAAAAATAGAATTTTACCTTACACATTGTCCGGCAATTCCAGTAGTCTTGGGTCATCCCTGGCTTGCCTTTCATAATCCCACCATAGATTGGCGGTCTGGGGAGATTTCCCAATGGGGTCCCTTTTGTGTAAAGGAGTGTATTTCAAATCCAGTCCGGGGTTGCGGCAGTTACCCCAGAACTTATTCCTTTGGAATATCAGGATTTTGCCGATGTTTTCTCCAAGGGTAATGCGGACATTCTGCCTCCCCATCGGTCCTATGATTGCGCTATTGATTTAATCCCAGGTGCCACTTTACCTAAGGGGAGATTATATGCCCTGTCTGGGCCGGAAACCACGGCTATGGATAATTATATTCAGGAGAGCCTGAAAAAAGGCTTCATTAGGCCCTCGAAATCTCCTTTGAGTGCAGGGTTCTTTTTTGTTGAGAAAAAAGATGGGTCGCTCAGTAGTGATGAGCACCGGAAATTTTTCGGGTTTTGTGTTTTGGTTTTGGGTTCGGTTCCGCGGCCGTGTTTTGGGTTCGAACGCGTTTTGGCAAAACCTCACCGAATATTTTTTGTCGGATTCGGGTGTGTTTTGGATTCGGGTGTTTTTTTCAAAAAACCCTAAAAAACAGCTTAAATCATAGAATTTGGGGTTCATTTTGATCCCAAAGTATTATTAACCTCAATAACCATAATTTCCACTCATTTTCAGTCTATTCTGAACACCTCACAATATTATTTTTAGTCCTAAAATTTGCACCGAGGTCGCTGGATGGCTAAGCTAAGCGACCCAAGTGGCCGACACAAACACCTGGCCCACCTAGGAGTGGCACTGCAGTGTCACGTAGGATGGCCCTTCCAAAAAACACTCCCCAAACAGCACATGACTCAAAGAAAAAAAGAGGCGCAATGAGGTAGCTGTGTGAGTAAGCTAAGCGACCCTAGTGGCCGACACAAACACCTGGCCTATCTAGGAGCGGCACTGCAGTGTCACGCAGGATGGCCCTTCCAAAAAACACTCCCCAAACAGCACATGACGCAAAGAAAAAAAGAGGCGCAATGAGGTAGCTGTGTGAGTAAGCTAAGCGACCCTAGTGGCCGACACAAACACCTGGCCCATCTAGGAGTGGCACTGCAGTGTCACGCAGGATGGCCCTTCCAAAAAACACTCCCCAAACAGCACATGATGCAAAGAAAAAAAGAGGCGCAATGAGGTAGCTGTGTGAGTAAGCTAAGCGACCCTAGTGGCCGACACAAACACCTGGCCCATCTAGGAGTGGCACTGCAGTGTCACGCAGGATGGCCCTTCCAAAAAAACACTCCCCAAACAGCAGCACATGACGCAAAGAAGAAAAAAAAGAGGCGCAATGAGGTAGCTGTGTGAGTAAGCTAAGCAACCCTAATGGCCGACACAAACACCTGGCCCATCTAGGAGTGGCACTGCAGTGTCATGCAGGATGGCCCTTCCAAAAAACATCCCCCAAACAGCACATGACGCAAAGAAAAATGAAAGAAAAAAGAGGTGCAAGATGGAATTGTCCTTGGGCCCTCCCACCCACCCTTATGTTGTATAAACAGGACATGCACACTTTAACCAACCCATCATTTCAGTGACAGGGTCTGCCACACGACTGTGACTGAAATGACGGGTTGGTTTGGACCCCCACCAAAAAAGAAGCAATTAATCTCTCCTTGCACAAACTGGCTCAACAGAGGCAAGATGTCCACCTCATCATCATCCTCCGATATATCACCGTGTACATCCCCCTCCTCACAGATTATCAATTCGTCCCCACTGGAATCCACCATCTCAGCTCCCTGTGTACTTTGTGGAGGCAATTGCTGCTGGTCAATGTCTCCGCGGAGGAATTGATTATAATTCATTTTAATGAACATCATCTTCTCCACATTTTCTGGATGTAACCTCGTACGCCGATTGCTGACAAGGTGAGCGGCGGCACTAAACACTCTTTCGGAGTACACACTTGTGGGAGGGCAACTTAGGTAGAATAAAGCCAGTTTGTGCAAGGGCCTCCAAATTGCCTCTTTTTCCTGCCAGTATAAGTACGGACTGTCTGACGTGCCTACTTGGATGCGGTCACTCATATAATCCTCCACCATTCTTTCAATGGGGAGAGAATCATATGCAGTGACAGTAGACGACATGTCCGTAATCGTTGTCAGGTCCTTCAGTCCGGACCAGATGTCAGCATCAGCAGTCGCTCCAGACTGCCCTGCATCACCGCCAGCGGGTGGGCTCGGAATTCTGAGCCTTTTCCTCGCACCCCCAGTTGCGGGAGAATGTGAAGGAGGAGATGTTGACAGGTCGCGTTCCGCTTGACTTGACAATTTTGTCACCAGCAGTTCTTTGAACCCCAGCAGACTTGTGTCTGCCGGAAAGAGAGATCCAAGGTAGGTTTTAAATCTAGGATCGAGCACGGTGGCCAAAATGTAGTGCTCTGATTTCAACAGATTGACCACCCGTGAATCCTTGTTAAGCGAATTAAGAGCTCCATCCACAAGTCCCACATGCCTAGCGGAATCGCTCTGTGTTAGCTCCTCCTTCAATGTCTCCAGCTTCTTCTGCAAAAGCCTGATGAGGGGAATGACCTGACTCAGGCTGGCAGTGTCTGAACTGACTTCACGTGTGGCAAGTTCAAAAGGTTGCAGAACCTTGCACAACGTTGAAATCATTCTCCACTGCGCTTGAGACAGGTGCATTCCACCTCCTATATCGTGCTCAGTTGTATAGGCTTGAATGGCCTTTTGCTGCTCCTCCAACCTCTGAAGCATATATAGGGTTGAATTCCACCTCGTTACCACTTCTTGCTTCAGATGATGGCAGGGCAGGTTCAGGCGTTTTTGGTGGTGCTCCAGTCTTCTGTACGTGGTGCCTGTACGCCGAAAGTGTCCCGCAATTCTTCTGGCCACCGACAGCATCTCTTGCACGCCCCTCTCGTTTTTTAAATAATTCTGCACCACCAAATTCAAGGTATGTGCAAAACATGGGACGTGCTGGAATTTGCCCATATTTAATGCACACACAATATTGCTGGCGTTGTCCGATGCCACAAATCCACAGGAGAGTCCAATTGGGGTAAGCCATTCTGCGATGATCTTCCTCAGTTGCCGTAAGAGGTTTTTAGCTGTGTGCGTATTCTGGAAAGCGGTGATACAAAGCGTAGCCTGCCTAGGAAAGAGTTGGCGTTTGCGAAATGCTGCTACTGGTGCCGCCGCTGCTGTTCTTGCGGCGGGAGTCCATACATCTACCCAGTGGGCTGTCACAGTCATATAGTCCTGAGCCTGCCCTGCTCCATTTGTCCACATGTCCGTGGTTAAGTGGACATTGGGTACAACTGCATTTTTTAGGACACTGGTGAGTCTTTTTCTGAGGTCTGTGTACATTTTCGGTATCGCCTGCCTAGAGAAATGGAACCTAGATGGTATTTGGTACCGGGGACACAGTACCTCCAACAAGTCTCTAGTTGCCTCTGCAGTAATGATGGATACCGGAACCACGTTTCTCACCGCCCAGGATGCCAAGGCCTCAGTTATCCGCTTTGCAGCAGGATGACTGCTGTGATATTTCATCTTCCTCGCAAAGGACTGTTGGACAGTCAATTGCTTGGTGTAAGTAGTAAAAGTGGTCTTACGAGTACGACTTCCCCTCTGGGATGACCATCGACTCCCAGCAGCAACAATAGCAGCGCCAGCAGCAGTAGGCGTTACACGCAAGGATGCATCGGAGGAATCCCAGGCAGGAGAGGACTCGTCAGAATTGCCAGTGACGTGGCCTGCAGGACTATTGGCATTCCTGGGGAAGGAGGAAATTGACACTGAGGGAGTTGGTGGGGTGGTTTGCGTGAGCTTGGTTACAAGAGGAAGGGATTTACTGGTCAGTGGACTGCTTCCGCTGTCGCCCAAAGTTTTTGAACTTGTCACTGACTTATGATGAATGCGCTGCAGGTGACGTATAAGGGAGGATGTTCCGAGGTGGTTAACGTCCTTACCCCTACTTATTACAGCTTGACAAAGGCAACACACGGCTTGACAAATGTTGTCCGCATTTCTGTTGAAATACTTCCACACCGAAGAGCTGATTTTTTTGGTATTTTCACCAGGCATGTCAATGGCCCTATTCCTCCCACGGACAACAGGTGTCTCCCCGGGTGCCTGACTTAAACAAACCACCTCACCATCAGAATCCTCCTGGTCAATTTCCTCCCCAGCACCAGCAACACCCATATCCTCCTCATCCTGGTGTACTTCAACACTGACATCTTCAATTTGACTATCAGGAACTGGACTGCGGGTGCTCCTTCCAGCACTTGCAGGGGGCGTGCAAATGGTGGAAGGCGCATGCTCTTCACGGCCAGTGTTGGGAAGGTCAGGCATCGCAAACGACACAATTGGACTCTCCTTGTGGATTTGTGATTTCGAAGAACGCACAGTTCTTTGCTGTGCTTTTGCCAGCTTGAGTCTTTTCATTTTTCTAGCGAGAGGCTGAGTGCTTCCATCCTCATGTGAAGCTGAACCACTAGCCATGAACATAGGCCAGGGCCTCAGCCGTTCCTTGCCACTCCGTGTGGTAAATGGCATATTGGCAAGTTTACGCTTCTCCTCTGACAATTTTATTTTAGATTTTTGAGTCCTTTTTTTACTGATATTTGGTGTTTTGGATTTTACATGCTCTGTACTATGACATTGGGCATCGGCCTTGGCAGACGACGTTGCTGGCATTTCATCGTCTCGGCCATGACTAGTGGCAGCAGCTTCAGCACGAGGTGGAAGTCGATCTTGATCTTTCCCTATTTTTGGAACCTCAACATTTTTGTTCTCCATATTTTAATAGGCACAACGAAAAGGCACCTCAGGTAAACAATGGAGATGGATGGATACTAGTATACTTATGGATGGACGAGCGACTGCCGACACAGAGGTAGCTACAGCCGTGGACTACCGTACTGCGTCTGCTGCTAATATAGACTGGATGATAATGATATAAAAAATATATATATATATCACTACTGCAGCCGGACAGGTATATATTATATAATGACGGACCTGCTGGACACTGTCAGCAGCACTGCAGACTCCTAAAGTAAGCTACTAGTAGTATCAAGAAGATAGAAAAAAAAAAAAACACCACATGTAGGTGGTATACAATTATGGATGGACGAGCGACTGCCGACACAGAGGTAGCTACAGCCGTGGACTACCGTACTGCGTCTGCTGCTAATATAGACTGGATGATAATGATATAAAAATATATATATATATCACTACTGCAGCCGGACAGGTATATATTATATAATGACGGACCTGCTGGACACTGTCAGCAGCACTGCAGACTCCTAAAGCAAGCTACTAGTAGTATCAAGAAGATAGAAAAAAAAAACCCACCACAGGTAGGTGGTATACAATTATGGATGGACGAGCGACTGCCGACACAGAGGTAGCTACAGCCGTGGACTACCGTACTGCGTCTGCTGCTAATATAGACTGGATGATAATGATATAAATATATATATATATATATATATCACTACTGCAGCCGGACAGGTATATATTATATAATGACGGACCTGCTGGACACTGTCAGCAGCACTGCAGACTCCTAAAGTAAGCTACTAGTAGTATCAAGAAGATAGAAACAAAAAAAAAAACACCACAGGTAGGTGGTATACAATTATGGATGGACGAGCGACTGCCGACACAGAGGTAGCTACAGCCGTGGACTACCGTACTGCGTCTGCTGCTAATATAGACTGGATGATAATGATATAAAAAATATATATATATATCACTACTGCAGCCGGACAGGTATATATTATATAATGACGGACCTGCTGGACACTGTCAGCAGCACTGCAGACTCCTAAAGTAAGCTACTAGTAGTATCAAGAAGATAGAAAAAAAAAAAAACACCACAGGTAGGTGGTATACAATTATGGATGGACGAGCGACTGCCGACACAGAGGTAGCTACAGCCGTGGACTACCGTACTGCGTCTGCTGCTAATATAGACTGGATGATAATGATATAAAAAATATATATATATATCACTACTGCAGCCGGACAGGTATATATTATATAATGACGGACCTGCTGGACACTGTCAGCAGCACTGCAGACTCCTAAAGTAAGCTACTAGTAGTATCAAGAAGATAGAAAAAAAAAAAACACCACAGGTAGGTGGTATACAATTATGGATGGACGAGCGACTGCCGACACAGAGGTAGCTACAGCCGTGGACTACCATACTGCGTCTGCTGCTAATATAGACTGGATGATAATGATATAAAAAATATATATATATCACTACTGCAGCCGGACAGGTATATATTATATAATGACGGACCTGCTGGACACTGTCAGCAGCACTGCAGACTCCTAAAGTAAGCTACTAGTAGTATCAAGAAGATAGAAAAAAAAAAAAACACCACAGGTAGGTGGTATACAATTATGGATGGACGAGCGACTGCCGACACAGAGGTAGCTACAGCCGTGGACTACCGTACTGCGTCTGCTGCTAATATAGACTGGATGATAATGATATAAAAAATATATATATATCACTACTGCAGCCGGACAGGTATATATTATATAATGACGGACCTGCTGGACACTGTCAGCAGCACTGCAGACTCCTAAAGTAAGCTACTAGTAGTATCAAGAAGATAGAAAAAAACAAAAACACCACAGGTAGGTGGTATACAATTATGGATGGACGAGCGACTGCCGAAACAGAGGTAGCTACAGCCGTGGACTACCATACTGCGTCTGCTGCTAATATAGACTGGATGATAATGATATAAAAAATATATATATATCACTACTGCAGCCGGACAGGTATATATTATATAATTAATGACGGACCTGCTGGACACTGTCAGCAGAATGCGTTTATAGAATAAAAACACCACACGACGAGTGTTTAACTTTTTCAGGCAGACAATCACAATATACTGGTGGTCAGACAGTGGTCACTGGTCAGTCACACTGGCAGTGGCACTCTGGCAGCAAAAGTGTGCACTGTTAAATAATATGTACTCCTGCTACTGCTCCCCAGTCTCCCCCACAATTAAGCTGTGTGAGCACTGAGCACTCAGCACAGTCAGATATACATAGATGATGCAGCACACTGAGGCTGAGCACAGATATGGTATACTGTTACTGTGTCACTGTGTATCGTTTTTTTTCAGGCAGAGAACGGATTATATTAAATAATAATATAATAAAAAAACTGCACTGGTGGTCACTGGTCAGTCACTAGTAAACTCTGCACTCTCTGAGTACTCCTAAGCTCCAGTAAATCAAGTGTCTCACTCTCACTCTCTCTCTTCTAATCTAAATGGAGAGGACGCCAGCCACGTCCTCTCCCTATGAATCTCAATGCACGTGTGAAAATGGCGGCGACGCGCGGCTCCTTATATAGAATCCGAGTCTCGCGATAGAATACGAGCCTCGCGAGAATCCGACAGCGGGATGATGACGTTCGGGCGCGCTCGGGTTAGCCGAGCAAGGCGGGAAGATCCGAGTCTGCCTCGGATCCGTGTAAAAAGGCTGAAGTTCGGGGGGGTTCGGATTCCGAGGAACCGAACCCGCTCATCACTATCGCTCAGACCGTGTATTGATTTTCGGGCTCTGAATAAAATTTCTGTTTAAAACACCTACCCCTTGCCCTTGATTTCAGTACTGTTTGATCAGTTACGCTCTGCCGTTATCTTCTCTAAGATCGATCTTAGAGGAGCTTACAATCTCATCCGAATAAGATCTGGGGATGAGTGGAAGACGGCTTTCAGCACACAGTCGGGTCATTATGAATACTTGGTGATGCCGTTTGGGCTGTCAAATGCTCCTGCGGTATTTCATGACCTCATTAATGATGTTCTTCGTGACTTTCTAGGGAAGTTCGTAGTCGTTTACTTAGACGACATTTTGATTTACTCTGAGTCTATGGAACAACATATTTCCCATGTGCGACTGGTCCTTCAAAAACTACGGGAGAATCATTTATACGCAAAATTGTAGAAATGTGATTTCCACATCACAGAAGTGTCCTTCTTGGGGTATATTATTTCTCCCCAGGGGTTTTTCATGGAACCGAAAAAACTCCAGGCCATCCTTAATTGGGCGCAACCCACGAATTTAAAAGTAATTCAGTGCTTTTTAGGGTTTGCAAATTATTATAGGCGTTTCATTCATACCTTTTCTGATTTGGTCGCTCCTATAGTAGCATTGACTAAAAAAGGAGCGGACCCTTCCAATTGGTCGCCTGAAGCTGAGTCTGCCTTTCTGGCCTTGAAGCAGGCCTTTGTCTCGGCTCCTGTTCTCAGGCACCCTAACCCGGAGCTCCCCTTTATAGTCGAGGTAGATGCCTCAGAGGTTGGAGTGGGGGCTATCCTTTCTAAGGAAGATCCGGAGTCTCAGGAATTACACCCGTGTGCCTTCATGTCCAGGAAATTCTCCTCTGCAGAATCCAACTATGATGTTGGTAATCGAGAATTGCTGGCAGTTAAATGGGCTTTCGAGGAGTGGAGGCATTGGCTGGAGGGAGCTAGGCATACCATTACAGTGTTTACTGACCATAAGAACCTGCAGTATATTGAGTCAGCTAAACGGCTTAATGCTCGGCAGGCACGTTGGGCATTGTTTTTTACTCGTTTTAGGTTTATTATCACCTTCAGGCCCGGTTCCAAGAATACGAAAGCTGATGCCCTGTCACGTTGTTTTCTTCCAGTTCACAATAACCATCCTGCTACTACCCCCATAGTTCCATCATCTGTCATCCGGGCAGGCCTCACACAGGATTTATTTACTCAGTTAGTCCAGCTTCAACGGCAGGCTCCCAAACTTACTCCTGCTGATCGTCTCTTCGTCCCTGAATTTCTGAGAGGCACTGTTTTAGCTGAGTTTCATGACAACAAAGTCTCTGGTCATCCAGGTATCACTAAGACCTTGGAGTTAGTCTCTCGCTCGGTGTGGTGGCCTAATCTTTCTAAAGATGTAAGGGAATTTGTCCATTCCTGTCAGGTTTGTGCACAGCATAAGGTTTCTCGTTCGTTGCCGATCGGGCAACTCATACCTTTAGCCGTTCCTCTCAGGCCATGGCCACATATATCCATGGATTTCGTGGTGGACCTTCCTCTTTCAGCCGGATTTCGAGTCATTTGGGTGGTAGTAGATCGTTTTAGTAAGATGGCTCACTTCATTGCTCTTCCCCGATTACCCTCTGCTCAAGGGTTGGCAGTCTTGTTTCTCCGCCATGTGTTCAGGCTCCATGGGTTGCCCAGGGATATTGTCTCTGATCGGTGTCCGCAATTCATCGCCCGTTTCTGGAAACGTTTTTGTGCCTCATTAAATATGAAACTCTCTTTAACATCTGGGTACCATCCACAATCTAACGGACAAACCGAACGAGTTAATCAGTCGTTAAAACAGTATTTACGGTTATATTCGGCCAAACTTCAGAATGATTGGTCTGAATTTCTTCCTTTAGCTGAATTTGCCTATAATAACTCTTGTCATTCTTCCACCAAGGAGTCCCCATTCTTTTCGGTCTTTGGCTTTCATCCTAGAGCCAACTCTTTTTTCCCTCATTCTCCAGTCTCCTCGTTGACCTTAACCTCCCATCTCAGAACGATTTGGAGAAAGGTGCACCTTGCCCTGAAGAAAGCTGCCTTCCGAGAAAAGAAATTTTCTGATAGGCTCCGACGTCCTTGCACTTTTAAGGTGGGAGATAAGGTGTGGTTGTCAACTCGCAACATCAAGCTCCGACAACCCTCGGCTAGATTGGGACCCAAATTTATTGGACCATTCCTTATCAGTAAGAAAGTTAACCCAGTTGCTTTTCGGCTACGTTTGCCGAGATCACTCAAAATTGGCAATACTTTTCATTGTTCCCTTTTGAAACAGTATTTTTCTTCCAGGAGATTTCCTCGGAGGACTTCCCAGGGTAGATCTCCAGTGGATGTTCTGGGACAACAAGAGTTCTTGGTGGAGAAGGTTTTAGATTCTAAGCTTTCTCGTGGCCGGCTTTATTTTTTAATCCACTGGAAAGGTTATGGCCCTGAAGAAAGGTCTTGGGTGTTGGATAAGGATTTACATGCTCCTAAACTTAAGAAGATATTCTTTCAGGAGTTTCCTCAGAAACCCGGCTCTAGGGGTTCTTTAACCCCTCCTCAAGGGGGGGTACAGTTAGGCGCGGCGGTGTTCGGCCGTGCCCTGACAGAGCAGCGGTCACGGCAGCCGCGCCTCTCTCTCTCCCTGCTTCCACACGGCGCCTAGCAACGCCGGGACGCCGTGCGCGCGATAGCCGCTGGGTCCCTGGCAACGCTAGGACGCCATGCGTGCAGGGCCGCCGGGTCCATGGCAACAAGGACGCCACAGGTGGACCGCGTTCCCCATTGCCATAAGATTACTCACCTGTTCTCCCCTGGTCGTGCAGCAAGGCAGCTGCACGACATTTATCAATTAGGCTCTGTACTGCCATTGGAGGGTTCCCTGTTATATGCCTCCTCAGTGTCTCACACAAACGCCGGTGATAGCTTCCTGTATGCTGTTCCTGCCTTGTAGAAGTTTGTTCCTGGTCAGCTGCATCTGGTTGATCCTGCTCCCTGCCCTCTTGTATTCTGAAGTTCTGAAGCCGGTCCTGGGAATCCTTCTGGTCCTTGTGAACCTGTTACTGTCATCTGGGATTCTCGCCCGGTTTCGTGAGTAGCGGCTTCTGCCGCGTGCTGCGGCCTTGGCCGCTTAGTATTTGCGTTTCTTTGAGTTGGTGCTTTTGCGGATGTTTCCGCTTTCACTGTCCTCCCCGGAACCCGGCGGTGCCGTGTGGGGGAGTGGCCATTTCCTTCTGATGAAACGGCCAGCGTTGTGGGCCGAGAAACGCGTTAAGGTACTCCTTTGAAGGACCTCATTTGGACTGCTATATTCTCCTGACACCCTGTGAGCCGCATGCATCGAGTGGACCGTAGCCGCAATTAATACGGATTCTTCCACCAGCGGCCGGAGAATCTGCTGCTCCAGTCTTTTTACACTGTAGCATATCCAGACTGGTACAGCATCCTTCAGCAGAATTAAACAACCGTGTTCATCTGGATGGTTCACCGGTGACGAGACCAGCTGTACGTTCACTGCACAGAGCCGCTGCAAACCCGGCTCAGTACAGCGCCTTTGACGGAGAGGCTTCTACATCAGGTGATATACCACAAAGTGAATTTGACCATCACTATCCATTTGCCACATAATACTACAGCACGGTTGTCCGCAAGTCCAGTACTGGGACACTCTCTACCAATGAGATTCTATTGTGTATAAGGAGGACAGTGACTTATAACAGAGGCACTTTTTATCAGTCTCCTTTTTACAATCATTTCAGCTCGTGGACGCACGGCTAATTTTCATGAAGCATTAATGCAGCCCTAACTAGGGTTTATTAAAGGTTTTTTATTCATATTTGTTCAGGAGATATGGCAGTCTCGTTTACATTTATATAATATCAATTGTTTATTCTTAGGCTAGTTCATGTACTGCATTTTTATGTGGATGACATATTAATATTTTAAATAAAACAATATATTGGATTCATTCTGCGCTCCCACTCTTTCTTTTTTCACACTTACTTTGATCCATTGTTGGGGCAGCCCGCCCACAACTGGTGAGCAGCCGTCTGAATCCAACCACATATAGTGTGTGTATTGTAGAGCGCCAATCTTTTGTGTATCTTAACGCTATCTACCTGATTAGCGGAGGACTGGACCAGGAAGCACATGCGAATATTCTCACGTATGTACATTGACTGTAGCCATTTACTCTGTTGTATTGTAGTGTATAAATTGTATTGTTAACCCCCTTTCAGATATATTACTCTGTGGTGTCGGAACCCAGTGATTAACTACAAATCGGTGTTGTGTCCTCTTTTCCCTGCTAGGGTTTAAAGTATATTACATTACCTAACTGTATAAGGTTTAAAAGTGTATTAATAAGGTGTGTACGCGCTGCGGGTACTTTGTACCGTCAGTGCTGCATAAGGTTTAAGGTGTAACATCATTGCACTGCTTTGCTGCATAAGGTTTAAAGTGTAATAGCATTATTGCATTGCATTGCTGCATAAGGTTTAAGGTGTAATATCATTGCATTGCATTACTACTAAGGTTTAAAGTATATCTCTGGGTGTGCGCGCGCTGTGTGTACTTTGTACCCCCAGCGCAGCGTTTGTACGCCACGTCCGTACAAGGTACGGGACTCTGTACGCAAATAGCGTACAAAGTACGTAGGGTGCATATTAAGTCTAGCGGCCACAGCGGCTCCATGGTAAAGGTGTGTTTAAAGGTATAGCTTTATGGTTTAAGATAATATCGACATTATCACTGTGTAAGGTAATTAATTCAGAAATCGATGTGGAGTCTCTAAAGAATGACTTACTTAAACTTGAAACCTGGGAGTCTAAATGAGAAATGAGGTTCAGTAGTGAAAAATGCAAAGTTATGCACTTTGGGATTAAAAATGAACTTGCATCCTACACACCTAATGGGGAAAATATAGGGGTAGCAGTAGTGGAAAAAGATTTGGGGGTGCTCATAGATAATATGCTTTATAAGAGTACACTATGTCAAAATGCAGCAAAGAAGGCAAGTAAAGTCCTAGCGTGCATAAAACGGGGTATTTGAGACAAGGGACGAGGATGTAATCCTGCCTCTGTATAAATCATTGGTACTTCCGCATCTGGAATATTGTGTTCAATTTTGGGCACCATATTATAAAAAAGATATCGGGGAGCTCGAAAGAGTTCAAAGGCGAGCAACTAAATTGATTAAAGCAGGGGTGGCCAGACTTTTGGAGTCGGTGATCTACTTTGAAAGCTGAAAAGCTTTTGTGATCTACTCATGCGGCATAATTTTGCGCGCCGCAGGCGCGTGCCACAAAAGGGGTGTGGTATAACAAAAAAGGGGCGTGGTATAACAAAAAGGGGCATATCCTTGCTGCACTGGGTGTTATGACTGTCTCGCACGAAATCACTCATTGGCCCCCCACAGGTAAAAACCTCAAACACATATGCCCCCACAGTGCCAGATACACATATGCCCCCACAGTGCCAGATACACATATGCCCCCACAGTGCCAGATATGTCCCCACAGTGCCATGTGCCCACAGTGCCAGATATGCCCCCAGTGCCATGTGCCACATATGCCCCCACAGTGCCACATATGCCCCCACAGTGCCACATATGCCCCCACAGTGCCAGATACACATATGCCCCCAGTGCCCGATATGCCTCCACAGTGCCACATATGCTCCCACAGTGCCAGATATGCCCCCACAGTGCCACATACCCCCACAGTGCCACATATACCCCCACAGTGCCACATATGCCCCCACAGTGCCAGATATGCCCCCACACTGTTAGATATGCCCCCACAGTGCCACATGTGCCCACAGTACCACATATGACCCCACAGTGCCATATGTGCCCCCACAGTGCCATGTGCCGACAGTGCCACATATGCCCCTACAGTGCCAGATACACATATGCCCCCAGTGCCAGATATGCCTCCAGTGCCACATATGCTCCCACAGTGCCAGATATGCCCCCACAGTGCCATATGCCCACAGTGCCACATATGCCCCCACAGTGCCACATATGCCCACAGTACCACATATGACCCCACAGGGCCATATGTGCCCTCACAGTGCCATGTTCCCACAGTGCCCCATATGCCCCCACAGTGCCACATATGCCCAAAGTACCACATATGACCCCACAGTGCCATATGTGCCCTCACAGTGCCATGTGCCCACAGTGCCCCATATGCCCCCACAGTGCCCCATATGCCCCCACAGTGCCAGATATGCCCCCACAGTACCACATATGCCCACAGTACCACATATGACCCCACAGTGCCATGCGCCCACAGTGCCACATATGCCCCCACAGTGCCACATATGCCCCCACAGTGCCATGTGCCCCCACAGTGCCATGTGCCCACAGTGCCAGATATACTTACTTTAGCTGGCTGGATCCCCGCTGGCTGTCTAGCTGTCTCCCCGCTGGCTGGATCCTGCTCCCATGCCTGCTCCCGCTTCCTGCCGCTGCTGCTGTCCTGCTGCCACTGCGCTGACTGGATCAACCCAGATCCAGCAGGCGCACAGGCTCCTCACATCGCGTTCCCAATCGCGCATTGCGCGGGTGCGCGGCTGACGTCATGACGTCACCCGCGCAATGCATCATTGGGAACACTCCGGGCAGAGGCAGCAAGTTATACTTGGATCGCGATCTACCGGTGAGAGCTCCACGATCTACCGGTAGATCGCGATCGACGTTTTGGCCGCCTCTGGATTAAAGGGTTAGAGACACTGGAGTATGAGGAAAGGCTTACGAGATTAAATATGTATTCCCTTGAAAAGAGGAGACTAAGAGGAGACATTAATAATATCTTCATATATGTAAAGGGTCAATAAAAAGAGTTAGCAGGGGATTTGTCTATTAATAGAATTCTGTATAGGACACGTGGGCACTCACTGAGGCTAGAGGAGAGAGAATTCCGTACAAAACGTAGGAAAGGGTTCTTCACCATAACTGGTTGATAATGAGATGTAGTATGTATGTATAAAGAAGAAAGAAAAAAAAACCACGGGTAGGTGGTATACAATTATGGACGGACTGCCGAGTGCCGACACAGAGGTAGCTACAGCCGTGGACTACCGTACTGTACTGTGTCTGCTGCTAATATAGACTGGATGATAATGAGATGTAGTATGTATAAAGAAGAAAGAAAAAAAAAACACGGGTAGGTGGTATACAATTATGGATGGACTGCCGAGTGCCGACACAGAGGTAGCTACAGCCGTGGACTACCGTACTGTACTGTGTCTGCTGCTAATATAGACTGGATGATAATGAGATGTAGTATGTATAAAGAAGAAAGAAAAAAAAACCACGGGTAGGTGGTATACAATTATGGATGGACTGCCGAGTGCCGACACAGAGGTAGCTACAGCCGTGGACTACCGTACTGTACTGTGTCTGCTGCTAATATAGACTGGTTGATAATGAGATGTAGTATGTATGTATAAAGAAGAAAGAAAAAAAAAACACGGGTAGGTGGTATACAATTATGGACGGACTGCCGAGTGCCGACACAGAGGTAGCTACAGCCGTGGACTACCGTACTGTACTGTGTCTGCTGCTAATATAGACTGGTTGATAATGAGATGTAGTATGTATGTATAAAGAAGAAAGAAAAAAAAACCACGGGTAGGTGGTATACAATTATGGACGGACTGCCGAGTGCCGACACAGAGGTAGCTACAGCCGTGGACTACCGTACTGTACTGTGTCTGCTGCTAATATAGACTGGATGATAATGAGATGTAGTATGTATAAAGAAGAAAGAAAAAAAAACCACGGGTAGGTGGTATACAATTATGGATGGACTGCCGAGTGCCGACACAGAGGTAGCTACAGCCGTGAACTACCGTACTGTGTCTGCTGTGACTGGATGATAAATAATGATATAAAAAATATATATATATCACTACTGCAGCCGGACAGGTATATATTATATAATGACGGACCTGCTGGACACTGTCTGTCAGCAGAATGAGTTTTTTATAGAATAAAAAAAAACACACCACACAAGTCACACGACGAGTGTTTAACTTTTTCAGGCAATCACAATATAGTATACTATACTGGTGGTCAGTGTGGTCAGGTCACTGGTCAGTCACACTGGCAGTGGCACTCCTGCAGCAAAAGTGTGCACTGTTTAATTTTAATAATATGTACTCCTGGCTCCTGCTATAACCTATAACTGCTCCCCAGTCTCCCCCACAATTAAGCTGTGTGAGCACAGTCAGATATTATACATAGATGATGCAGCACACTGGGCTGAGCACACAGATATGGTATGTGACTGAGTCACTGTGTATCGTTTTTTTCAGGCAGAGAACGGATTATATTAAATAAAACTGCACTGGTGGTCACTGGTCAGTGGTCAGTCACTAGTAAACTCTGCACTCTCTAGTACTCCTAAGCTCCAGTAAATCAAGTGTCTCTGTCTCAATCTCACTCTCTCTCTTCTAATCTAAATGGAGAGGACGCCAGCCACGTCCTCTCCCTATCAATCTCAATGCACGTGTGAAAATGGCGGCGACGCGCGGCTCCTTATATAGAATCCGAGTCTCGCGATAGAATCCGAGCCTCGCGAGAAACCGACAGCGTCATGATGACGTTCGGGCGCGCTCGGGTTAACCGAGCAAGGCGGGAAGATCCGAGTCGCTCGGATCCGTGTAAAAAAAGCTGAAGTTCGGGCGGGTTCGGATTCCGAGGAACCGAACCCGCTCATCTCTAGTATAAAGAGGAGAAGAAATAAGAGTTGTCTTTCTTGTGGCGCACTAGAAATTTATTATTCAATACCAGTGTATATAAAACTGTAAGGCGGGCCCGCAAGGTGACATTCACAGGGAATAGGTAATTACATCCACTCGACTTGTTCACACCCGCTGGACGTGTTGGAAAGAGGTTGAGTGGACAGTGAGCGTGACTGTGCCCTGTGGCACCATGTGGCACCATGTGGCACCATTGTACCGACAGCCGGACTGCTGAGAACTAGAGATGAGCGCCTGAAATTTTTCGGGTTTTGTGTTTTGGTTTTGGGTTCGGTTCCGCGGCCGTGTTTTGGGTTCGAACGCGTTTTGGCAAAACCTCACCGAATTTTTTTTGTCGGATTCGGGTGTGTTTTGGATTCGGGTGTTTTTTTCAAAAAACACTAAAAAACAGCTTAAATCATAGAATTTGGGGGTCATTTTGATCCCAAAGTATTATTAACCTCAAAAACCATAATTTACACTCATTTTCAGTCTATTCTGAATACCTCACACCTCACAATATTATTTTTAGTCCTAAAATTAGTCCTAAAATAATTGTAAAATTTACAATTATGGACGGGCTGCCGAGTGCCGACACAGAGGTAGCCACAGCCGTGAACTACCGCACTGTACTGTGTCTGCTGCTAATATAGACTGGTTGATAAAGAGATAGTATACTCGTAACTAGTATGTATGTATAAAGAAAGAAAAAAAAACCACGGTTAGGTGGTATATACAATTATGGACGGGCTGCCGAGTGCCGACACAGAGGTAGCCACAGCCGTGAACTACCGCACTGTACTGTGTCTGCTGCTAATATAGACTGGTTGATAAAGAGATAGTATACTACTAATATTATATATACTGGTGGTCAGGTCACTGGTCACTAGTCACACTGGCAGTGGCACTCCTGCAGCAAAAGTGTGCACTGTTTAATTTTAATATAATATTATGTACTCCTGGCTCCTGCTATAACCTATAACTGGCACTACAGTAGTGCTCCCCAGTCTCCCCCACAATTATAAGCTGTGTGAGCTGAGCAGTCAGACAGATATATAATATATATAGATGATGCAGCACACTGGCCTGAGCCTGAGCAGTGCACACAGATATGGTATGTGACTGACTGAGTCACTGTGTGTATCGCTTTTTTCCGGCAGAGAACGGATATATTAAATAAACTGCACTGTGTGTCTGGTGGTCACTCACTATATAATATATTATGTACTCCTGGCTCCTGCTATAACCTATAACTGGCACTGCAGTAGTGCTCCCCAGTCTCCCCCACAATTATAAGCTGTGTGAGCTGAGCAGTCAGACAGATATATATAATATTATATATAGATATTATGATAATAGATGATGCAGCACACTGGCCTGAGCCTGAGCAGTGCACACAGATATGGTATGTGACTGAGTCACTGTGTGCTGTGTATCGCTTTTTTCAGGCAGAGAACGGATTATAAATAAAACTGGTGGTCACTATCAGCAAAACTCTGCACTGTACTGAGTACTCCTAATGCTCCCCAAAATTAGTAAATCAAGTGTCTCTCTAATCTATTCTAAACGGAGAGGACGCCAGCCACGTCCTCTCCCTATCAATCTCAATGCACGTGTGAAAATGGCGGCGACGCGCGGCTCCTTATATAGAATCCGAGTCTCGCGATAGAATCCGAGCCTCGCGAGAATCCGACAGCGTCATGATGACGTTCGGGCGCGCTCGGGTTAACCGAGCAAGGCGGGAAGATCCGAGTCGCTCGGACCCGTGAAAAAAAACATGAAGTTCTGGCGGGTTCGGATTCAGAGAAACCGAACCCGCTCATCTCTACTGAGAACGGAATCTGGAGGGTACATAACTTTTTTGTTTTCATCTCATCTCATGACACTCCACCCAAAGTTACTCTTCTGGTTATCCTATCAACTAGGACAACAATGAATTGACTCCATAACATTTCTTGGTGGACTCTGTAAATGCATTTAAAAACAAATTGGACAGTTTTCTAGCTGAAAAAGTTATCCAAGGCTATGTCATTTAATATATTGACATTATGTATATGGGAGTGATACGAAATATAGTTGTCAATGCTGTATGTATGAAACCATTATTTCGGCTGGTGCATTATAATGTGCACGGCTTAATACAGAATACAGGTTGAACCCGATGAGCATTTTGCCTCTTTTCAACCTCATTAACTATGTTACTATGTTACCTGTACTCAATACGCCCCGGTGGTCTAGTGGGGTCCCTGCTCAAGGAAAATGTCCACACAAGCATCGCACTCCGTCTCCCTAGACCACGACAGGAATGCGATTTAATGGCGGGTTTCACCGGGGGGATCCTGTTACCTCCTCCCCGTAGAAGCCACGTGAACAAGGAGAGCATCTGCGACCGTGTGCCTAAAGCCGGAGCGTCTCCACCGCCAGTACCTGGGAACAGGTTGCGGAAGTATGCGATGCCGCTTGGGAGGTAATGGAGATGCAGTGCTGAATGTCACACTGACATATCAGCGCTGCAGCCCTTGAAGTCTTCTTAGAAAGCTTTTCCGGGGCTGCTCAGCGCAGCCCCCCTGTTAGGTGACCTGCTGCTACAGTCACCAACTCGAAACTGAGCTCTCAGTGCCTGAAGGAGGGTTTATAGAGGAGGCACCAATGCATCCTTTGACAGCTTAAAGCTTTAGGGACCTATTTATCACCATCCGCATCCAGGACGCAGATGACAGATGATAAAATTGCCCAAACTCGCACTGCGATAATTGATTACATCGCAGGGATGTATCAATTATCGCATGCAGGGCCAGAGCTTGCAGTCAAGCTCTGTCTCTGTGACGACACACCAAAGCATCAACGGGGTATTTTTTTGAAAAATACCCCGATGCCCTGCTGCACATGCGCCGCCCTCGCCACTACTGCCCCCACCCTGTCAACCCCCCTGTTGCGACTACCCCCGCACGCCGCCGACCCCCCAGCAGATCAATATACTTACCAGTCTAGGGAGCCGGTCCGTGCTGCTCCTGCTGGGCTGTCGGGCACAGGATCCTGTGTGCTGCGGTGACCCCCGGAGCTGTAAAGTGCGCTGCCGCTTTTAAGCATCACTTTACTGCACCGGGGTCAGATTGCAGCACATGAGGGACCCGGCGCCTGGCAGCACTCACCGGAGCAGCGGACACCGGCTCCCTGGACAGGTGAGTATGGTGTTTGTTTTTTTGCTTTTTACACTCTGATCAGCTTGTGTTCCATCAGACACACAGAGCTGATCACTGTAGATGGGTCCCATACAGCTTTCTCTGCCAGGGGCAGAGAATGCTGGGCAAATGCCTCCTTATCGCAGTGCTGCCCTGTGATCTCGCCAGCCTGAGCTGTAAGTATTTTTTCACATTTTTTTTTAAAGTAAATTTGGCCACATCACATTTCCCATTATAAGTGTGGGGAATGTGATGTGGATTACTAAAAAAAGAAGTGAATTTAAGGGTTTGGAGCAGTTTTTCATGAAAACTGCTCCAAATGCCCTTTAATACAGTTAGGTGATACTAAAATAATGTGAAAAGGGTGTGAAAACACCTTTTTTCACATTATTTTAGTAAAAATAATGTTAATAAATAGACCCTTTAGTCTGTTGGTGCCTCTGGATCAAGAGCCGCTCTACACCCCGATGTTTTCCCTGTGGAACACAATGTACCCTGCTGCAGAAATGATGCTGCAATGGAAGGAATGCACACACATTTATTATTTTTGTATACAGGGTAAATACTGTCTGCTTTTGCATGTAGCCCATAAATGCTGAACAGCTTTCAGTATGGACATGCCATCCCAAATCTATGGGCATGATTCAGGGCTGATCGCTGCTACAACAGTATCCACACCCTGAAGTCCTTTCTCTTGTGCACCCGCTGTGTGTGCGCACCCAGGGCTTAATTCAGACCTGATCGCTAGGCTGCGTTTTCTACAGCCTGCGATCAGGTCTAAAATGCGCATGCGTATGCACCACAATGCACAGGCACGTCACACGGGTATAAAGTGGATCACCGCTCAGCGATGGGTTTGAATGAAGAATCCATTCGCACAGGCGTTCACAAGGTGATTGACAGGAAGACAGCGCCTGTGGGTGGCAACTGACCGTTTTCAGGGAGTGGTTGGAAAAACGCAGGCGTGCCTAAGTGTTTGCAGGGATGGTGTCTGACGTCAATTCCGGTCCCGGACAGGCTGAAGTGAGCGCAGCGGCTGAGTAAGTCCTGGCCTGCGCAGAGACTGCACAAAAGTAGTTTGTACAGCTCTGCTACACATGCGTTCGCACACTTGCACAGCTAAAATACACTCCCCCTGTAGGCGACGACTATCTGATCACTTCAGTGCAAAAATTGCATGCTAGAGATCATGGCCCTCATTCCGAGTTGATCGGTCGCAAGGCGAATTTAGCAGAGTTACACACGCTAAGCCGCCGCCTACTGGGAGTGAATCTTAGCTTCTTAAAATTGCGACCGATGTATTCGCAATATTGCGATTACTAACTACTTAGCAGTTTCAGAGTAGCTTCAGACTTACTCTGCCTGTGCGATCATTTCAGTGCTTGTCGTTCCTGGTTGACGTCACAAACACACCCAGCGTTCGCCCAGGCACTCCCACCGTTTCCCCGGCCACTCCTGCGTTTTTTCCGGAAACGGTAGCGTTTTCAGCCACACGCCCCTGAAACGCCGTGTTTCCGCCCAGTAACACCCATTTCCTGTCAATCACATTACGATCGCCGGAGCGAAGAAAAAGCCGTGAGTAAAAATACTTTCTTCATAGTAAAGTTACTTGGCGCAGTCGCAGTGCGAACATTGCGCATGCGTACTAAGCGGATTTTCACTGCGATGCGATGAAAAATACCGAGCGAACAACTCGGAATGAGGGCCCATGTCTGAATTAGGCCCCCAGTGACATGTGAAAGCATCTCACTGGTGCAATCGCTTCAGCCTGATTAACAGGCAGAGGCGGGAGGGTACGTGCCAACGGCATTACAACGACGTTGGGGGGACGCGATCTGGACAATGCAGGCGCGTCCGCACCGTTGCTGGGACAGGCCGCGACGACTGCGTGACGTCACACGCAGCCACTGTGACCAAAAACATGGCGGGTAGCCGCCTGCCTGTGCAGGCAGGGAGCTACTTGCCAGGTGCGAAAGCATCACCACCGTGCGTTGCTCTTGCTCCCGTGCCGGGGTTAGGGCCTGACATGTGGGGCGATCTAGCCCTGTTCTCGGCGTCGCGGTGCATATCAGAGAATCTGATCGTAGATGTGCTAATTTTAGCACATCTACAATCAGCTCTGAATTACCCCCTATGGTGGTCATTCCGAGTTGATCGCAGTCAGCAACTTTTTGCTGCTGCTGCGATCAACTAGTACACACCTATGGGGGAGTGTATTTTAGCTTAGCAGGGCTGCGATCACTTGTGCAGCCTATACCTACTTACCCTGTGCGACAATCTCTGCGATGCTGGAGCCGGCTTTGACGTCAGACATCCGCCCTCCGTTCTGCTGGACACCCCTGCGTTTTGTTCTCCACTCCTCGAAAACGGTCTCCAGCGCTCCGGATCCGATCAGGTACGCCTACTTTCTGTCAATCTTCTTTGCGGGCGGCTCTGCGACCACTTCCATTGTAGGACGCGACGTAACCCGGCGACCCCTGTTGCCAGGCAATGTCACGCACGTGCATTGCGGCCGCCGCGCATGCGCATTCCGGACCCGTTCGTACCGCAGCGATAAACCGCTGCGTGCGAATGGGTCGGAAAGACCCCCTATAACTCTGCACATTTTACATTTGCCCCACCTGCAGTGCAGCATGCTTCGTCCAGGTGCAAAGTTATCTGCTTTGTCCACAACCCAGAATCAGCTACAGTACGTGTCCTGCTGCTGAAAGTCTTATCCTTTCATTCTAAAAATACAATGACACTATTGTAATTGCAGGAGTGAACTGTGGCTCTTATAAACAATAATTTGTTGCTTGACAACATCGACTTGTTATTCAGTACATTTTTTGTTTGGTGTCTTGCTCTTAGGCTTACTGATTACTAGGTGTACCAGTCTGCAATTAGCTTTTATACATTTAGGATCTCCGACTGTGAATATTTCCATGCATATATATACCTTGACGTTTTTGTATTATATTTGGTTTTTGAATCTTTGTGAATTTGTAAATTTTACAGGCAATGTTTGTGTTAGTTTTTTGCTGTTTAGTTGATGTTTTTTTACACCTTTAAAAATAGGAGATTGCTGGGACGGTGATGTAGCATGAGAAAGGACTTTGATGTCTCTGAAATGTCCCTATTCCCTCATTTTGCTTCTCACATACCATCATCTCCTCCCTACTGCCAACAGCGGCACCTAACCTTTGGTTTCAGCCACTTTTCTGGGTAGTACAGTATGACTGCAGTAGGTATGCAGCCTGTATTCTATGTTGTGTAATGCTTCTTACTGTGAGTTATTTCTTGTTCATGTTTGCACAGTTTCTGCTTCTATACATTGTGCCTGATTTAGAGATGTATGCAATGCGATAGTTACGGAGTTGAATGACTATCAGCCAACTGTGCATGCATCATGGTCCCACTGCCAGATGCAGTGATCCACTAGCAATGTTTGTCGCAACTTCGACTGTTGCATGGAATATATATATATATGTTGCATGTGTATATATATATATATATATATATACACAGTGCTATTTTTGTAAAAAAAAATAGGATCAGGAACTCCCTGGGGTGGGCAGCGCTTGGCAGAGCTGTGGGACAATGTGGGAGGAGCTACAGTGGGTGGGACACCTTTGTAAGAATAAAGTATTTTCCTGAACACACCTGCCCCCAAAAAGGGTGTGTGGCCTCACTGTAAGGGGCATGGTCTTGCTGCAATGGGCATGGTCTTGCAGGAAAAGACAATCTTATACCCAAGTTTTACAAAATGCACACCCAGACATTGTCCACCACAGGAAAAATAAAAATCCAGATTCATGCTTGTATTATTTGTCCATTTCCATCCTTATAGTAATGCCCCTTACACAATATGCCACACACCGTATTGCCCATTACACATTATGCCACACATCATATCGCCCATTACACGATATGACACACATACCGTATTGCTCATTTCAAAATATGCCAAACATCGTAATGCCCATTACACATTATGCCACACACCGTAATTCCCATAACACAATATGCCACACACAGTTATGCCCCACACACAATAATGCCCCTTACAAATTATGTCCCACAGTAAGGCTTCTAATTACTTTTCTCGTTCATCCACTAGGGGACACTGGATTTCTTCAGACAGCTCGGGGTGTGAAGTATGCAGACCGGAGGTGTGGCACAATCTAATAAAAAAATGTATGCACAGCCGACTCTTCCCCTTCACGCCCCCCAATCCCTCAGTTTTAAAAATTGTGCTGGAGGTGGCAGCACAAGAAAGGAGCTTCTGCTCCATAAAGAATTTTCTTTTGGATATGAAATATAGGGGCCGATCCAGCCTGCTAAAAAGGATGGTGAGGGCTACCTAAACTGAAGAGACAAAGATCCCGTTGAGAAGGGATCGGCATCTCTTTCAGAGGATCCTCAGGCAGTGAGTGAGTACAACAAGGGCTCTGCTGACAGCAGTGGAGCTTCGTGGCTGCTTAATGAAAGCGCAGGGCACAAAAGAGAAACCTCCCCCCCCCCCCCCCTCTGTCAAGCAGAAATCCAGCGCGGCATAGATTACTATTCCTCCCTCTCTAAGGGGCAGATTTATTAAGCCTGGAGAAGTGATAAAGTGGAAGATGATAACGCACCAGCCAATCAGCTACTAACTTCCATGTTACAGGCTGGTTTTGAAAAATGACAGTTAGGAGCTGACTGGCTGGTACGTTATCACCTTCCACTTTATCACTTCACCAGGCTTAATAAATCTGCCCCTCAGTTAGAGACACAGCTGCTGAGGTTAGCGCAGAAGCAAACGGAGACCCAACGGCTGAGCGGCGCAGGCAGGAAGCGCTGTGAGGTAAGGTCACAGCGGGACGCGGCTAGGGGAGGAGGGTCCGGAGGCGCCGGAGCATGTTAGCAGGCGGCCAGCCATTAGGCGGTTGAGTTCGGAGAGCCATTTAGAACAGTAAGGGCTCCCTGTGGGCGCGCAGCGTTCAGTGTAGGAGGCAGAGCTTCCGCACTGACGGAGATGTTATAAGAAAATTTCAGTAGCGGACATTTTTATTACAGATTAGGCGCGCTGCTGTTAGCGGGCTTTTTCCACTGAAGGGGGCAGACTTAACACAGAAGGGGAAATATAAGCTAAAACAAAGAAGACATTGGCTTAGCAACTGGTGCTCTTTCTTTTTAGCATAGAGCAGTTTAATAGATGCATTGCTAAGATCCTTCTGAATACAATTGACTATGGCCCTCATTCCGAGTTGATCGCTCAGTTTTTCGTTCGCACAACATATTTGCAAAGTTGCGTTAGTGTAGTAAATTTGCGAACATCCGCCCCCAACGTATTTTTGCTCTTTCGTACGCAGTATTACACAAAGTGGGCGTACGCCAAATGACATCGCAGCAATGCGAAAACATCGCAGCAATGCGAAACCATCGCATTAACACATACTTCATCGTAAAAATACTAAGTTGTAGTAGATTTACACATTTATCATTAAAAGTGCTCACTTTTGCGGGCAAACGCACCACAATGGTTTTTTTTTACTATTAAGTGGAATAACACCTTCCAATTAAAAGTCCACAAGCCCTCCTCAATTACAAATCCAATTAGTGAAATGAATTGTAATGTTCATGATCAATTAAGTCTTTTTAAAATACCTGAAGAACACTTTGTAGCCATAATTGTACCTAAACTTTTTTTGAATTTTAATATAAATATAGATGTTTGCAATGTGCTTGGTCTAATGTTTTTATTTTTATTTTTTAAGTAGAGTTTTAGTATGTGAATGAAGGTGTTTGCATGTTTATTTAGACAATAACAACATATGTATTTTTAACATTTTAAACAAACTTACGTTAGATGTATGAAATGTTTAAGGTAATAAATGTCTGTTCGTCATTCTGCTGTTCCTTTATTGCATTAATAAATAATAAACACCCGCTTAACTTGAAAAATTTTTTCTTTTTTTTTTTTATAATATAAACATATTTTTTTTTTTTTTAAACAAAAATTAAAACAACGTTTGCATTTGGTCAACAAGACCCAGCAAGGCCTGGAGATGTATCCTCATGTTCCCAATAATGGCCGCAAAAGATGTGTGATCTCCAACGGCAACATCTGAAATTAAGAGATAACATAAACATTAATAACTTACATTACTTATTATACAAGCAAGGCACAAAGCACACTTTAATGCAGGCATGTCCAAACTGCATCCCTCAAGCTGGTGTGAAACTACATATACCAGCATGCCTTGACTCAGTTTTGGGGCCAGGGAAAGCCAAAGCTGTGTCAGGGCATGCTGGGATGTGTAGTTTCTCAACAGTTGGAGGTCCGCAGTTTGGACAGGCCTGCTTAATGGCAAAGTTACTACATCATGGCTGTTTTATGGTACAATCATTAGCAGAAAAACACACAAGCCTGCTCAGGGTTTTTTATTACATTTTTACCGTTTACGAGACCATGGGGTACATTTACTACTATGTGAGTTATATTTAAGATGGAGCGTTGCCCATAGCAAACAAGCAAAAATAAGAATATTATCTTGTAGAAGTGGTTCCCCAATTGTAAAGTATAATCTTATTGGTTGCTATGGGCGACATCCCATGTTAAAGATAACTACCATCTTCGTCAATGTTACACCATGTTGGCATTTATTTACATCTGGAGTGTATTTTTGTTTTTTTTAATGGGTTTGGTCCTGCATCATCACACTGCATATCAACATCTTCAGAAGGACAACAGATCCTAGCATGCCCACACTCCCTGAAAGCTGACCTTACTAAATAAGGTCAAACAGGTTTGACTTTATCCAATAATCATTTTGTGAGTGTAACTTTCACACCACAAATCAGTGTGTCATTAGGCTGCATAACAAAGTGAAGCATGTGATTTGTAAGTGCAAATATTAAGACTACACAGGCACAAGTGTAAAAGACCAACAACATACTAAACTCCACTCAGGTCTAACTGTTTCCCTGAAAACCTAACACATATAAACCCTGTTGTCCTGGCAACCCTGTCGACCTAATGAGTGTCGACCTAGAGTGGACACACAAAACATTGCACACATAAACACTGTACATATAATGACACTCTCAAAAATGTAAATACAACATGTAGACCATGAAGAATAACACAAATATTTGTCCTTGGTACAAGAATTCCAACAGTACAACACTGCATGTTTTGGCATTGTAAGTGTAAGTAGGTAATCATTTTTGGAGAACATGTTAAAACACTTACTTTCCTCTGCAACATGATGGTTGCCAGTTATTTCATCAGGGGCTTCTTCTGCCCACTCACTGGGTGGGGAATGCGGCTGGATGGGGGAAGGCGGCTGGATGGGGGAAGGAGGAGGGATTGGGGAAGGAGGAGGGATTGGGGAAGGAGGAGGGATGGGGGAAGGAGGCTGGATGGGGGAAGGAGGCTGGATTGGGGATGTAATTTCAGAGGGTGGGTCTGATTGAGAGGGCGAGGGGGGCGGAGAGAAAGTTAAGCCAATAGAGGGTGAGGGGGGCTGAGAAGGTGAGTTTGAAGTTGAAGGAGAAGGGGTATGGGAAGGAGGAGAAGGGGTCACAGAAAGAGATAGAGAGGTGGTGTGAGAAGGGGAGTGGAAAGTGGAGTGGGCCTGGGAAGCTGAGGGGGACTGGGAAGCTGAGGGGGACTGGGAAGCTGAGGGGGACTGGGTAGCTGAGGGGGACTGGGAAGCTGAGGGGGACTGGGTAGCTGAGGGGGACTGGGAAGCTGAGGAGGACTGCGAAGGGGAGGGGGAGTGAGAAGGGGAGGGGGACTGGGAAGGGGAAGGGGGCTGAGAGGTCTGCCGTTGTTCTCGTCCTATAATGATATTTTTGTCAAAATTTATTTTGCATGTTAAATTACATACTAAACAATTAGAAAAATCACTGTTCTGTTCCATGTAAAAGACTGTGGTTTGTTTTTCTTAAAAATACACATTTTAAAAACCTCATCATGTTGCCCACAGCAAACAAAATGAGTCAAAACTTTTACTTTGAAGCTCATTCCTTAATCTATTCCATTGAGTCATATTGATTGGTCTAGGCAACATCACCAGATAACTATTCAAGGCACCTTATTATATAGACAGCACTGATCAAGTATTTGGGTACAGTTTCCTGCCTGGTTATTAATTCTGGAAAACATGCACTTGTTTGGTGACACTTTGCTACAGTCAGTACTGTTTGCCCTAACCACACACACTGTCCTATGTTAAAAAAATGGACAATCAGCGTTGCAATTAGCCTACCACTTAGTGTAAATTTCTTAAATTTTTGCTAATAATCTTATGTAATGTAACTTACTGCGTGCATGCATAGCCCGTATTTGCTGGCGGATCTCCGCCAACAGCTCTGGCGTCCTCCTGCGGAGATCACTCCATCTCCTCTCTAGTTGGATGATTGTCCGCCTGCTGCGGACGCGAGTCCGCAGCAGGCGGCGGACCTCCGCGTAGGCCTCGCGCTTAACCCGATTTGGGATGAAGCGCCCAACGCGGCCTACGCGGCGGTCCATCACCGCAACCAGGACGCGGAGCTCCCGCCTGGTGAAAGGTGCAGCACGCATCATGGCAATGGCGTTTTCCTTATTTGGGCATATATTTATAGTGTCTGTTAGCATGTGATTGGTCAAAAATCTATGTTGTCATTTCTAATAACTTTATTGATCTTTGCAATGCTGTGAAGAGCAGAGTGTTATTTCGCACGAGCGGAAATACGCATTCGCATTAGCAAAATTTTTACATAAAAAAAAAAAAACACAAACACAGACACAGAGACACACAGTTTTGAAAAAATTCCAACAAATATCAGTGTACTCACCACAGTTTGTGTGATCATTCAGCTGGACAGTCACAAAGTGGGCAACATTCAATTTCATTTGTTTGTGTGTTTGTTTAAATAATCAGGATTTTAGGATATAAAACAAATAAGGACACTATTTAGCATCATCACATTTTTTTAATTTCTAATCTAAAATTGAAAGCTTAACGTGTTAACGGATTTTTAGTATAAAAAATATTACACATTCCAACACACCAAAAGCATTACACAATGACCTTACAATATCAAACAAAATGTCAACATTACAAATAATACATAAGCATACTGTGATTTTAATTTGGATAAAAAAGATAATATAAAAACACTATACCTGAAATATTCCGCAACAATGCTTGCCCTGACTTGGCTCCCCCTCCGTGTAACACTCCCCCCACCGAAGTGTCGAACAACCCCTGGCTCCTCATCAGGCAATTCCTCTGTCTGAGGAAGCTCTACGCTACTCCTTACCGCGATATTGTGTAGTATTGCGCACAGAACCACTAGTTTACTTGCCATCTCCGGCGAATACATGATGTCGCCACCAGTGCGGTGGAGCACACGAAACCGCCCTTTAAGGACCCCAATTGTGCGCTCCACCAGCTGCCTAGTGGCAGTAAGCGCGGAGTTAAATGCCGTCTGTGGTCCTGGCCTGGGATTACGGTAAGGAGTCATGAGCCAGGGGGTGCAAGGATATCCACGGTCTCCTGTTTGAGGAAAAACCAAAATTAGAAATAGTAAATTTTGAAAAAATTAAAAAATTTTGAAAGAAATATGTGCAACAACTCACCCAATAACCACATGTCTGCTCGTTGACTTGATCTTAATCTGTGCCATATCCCTGATTGTCTAATGACATACGCATCATGGGAACTTCCAGTAAACTTTGCGTTCAGGGAAAGGATCTGGAGGGATGGCCCACAAACAACCATTACATTCAGAGAATGAAACAGTTTCCTGTTTCTATAAATTTCTTCATTATGTTTTGGTGGCTGAATAGCTACATGTGTGCCATCCACAACCCCAATAACATGTGGGAAGCGACTACCACCTTCCGCAAATTGCCGCTTCACCACATCTAGGGCACCAACATCCAAAGGCATAGCAATAAATTGCTTCACATGCTTGAGGAAAGCCTGGCAGACACGCCGCAGGACCTTACTGAACTGGCCCTGCGACATGCCAACCAGGTCTCCAACCACATGCTGGTAAGACCCTGTTGCCAAAAAATGTAACACAGCAAGGAATTGTGTCAATGGTGGTATTGCTGTAGGATACCGAATTTCAGACTCCAGATCACTCTCTATTATGGAGAGAGTGTCTAGGATTAGATGTGGTGGCAGCCTGTATCTACGTACAACCACATCATCTGGCATCCCAAAAAGTAGGACACGGGGTCGGAAAATTGGTGGCCTAGCACGCCTCCGTTGCCTTGGTTGATGAGGAGCCGGTTGTGGTTGTGGGGCTGGCGGTTGGGGTGGGAGTGCTGGCGTGGGTTGGGGAGGTAGGGCTTCGGCTGCGATAAATATAGACATCACACACTTTTATAAAAAAAAAAAAAAATGTTGAATAAGACAAAAACAAAGTCCAAAAAATATGCAAACAAAAAATTTGTAAAAAAAAGGGGGTGTCAACTTACTGCAGGAGCGTAAGACATTTTTTCTGGGTTCAATTCAGGAACAAAAAGAATATTTATCACAAAAAAGAAAAACAACATTATTTTTATAATGAAAGCTACATATGTTAAATTGTAATTGTTAAAAATACTATTATTTAAAAAAACAGAACATCAAACACATCACAAACACCTACTACAAAATTATGAATAATTGTTTAAAAAAATTTAAATAAAACAAACAAAAAGTTAGCCCTTTAGTAGCTAGTCCAGCCAAGAACAACACTACTTTGCTGATCAATCCAGGTAAAAAACATAACATTTATTATCAAGATGGAAAACAAACATAATCAAAACACTTTGAACAAACACAAACAGGCACCAACACAGGCCCAGGGAACTTACCTGATCCAAAATAAAGAAAGGAACTATTTGTGTTATATAGCACACAAAATAAACAAAATAGACTAGGGTTACGTCACCCAAAACAATTCTCCTACAAGAGAACAAAAATGTCAGTAAAAGCAATGAAGCACAGGTTTATTTGCAAAAATGGACTAGCAAAATATATATGTGTAAAAAAGAATAACAAACAATCAACATAAAATAAACACTTTTAAATCAAAAAATGAACAACAAGACGAATTCCAGAATACTCACAAACGAAAATTCGCAGACAAAATGCTACACTGACTATATTCTAAACGCAAACGAAAGGACAAATGTATGCTTGACAATTACTCACTCTGAAAATTCCTATAGCACCTTCACGCACAAGCCAACAAACTCAAGTGAAAGAAACTCCAAACTACCTACACTCACAGCGTGCAAAGTAGGCCCTTAAATAAGCAGTGCAATCATTAACCAGATTAACAGTGTACACCTGTGTGAATTAACGCTACGCACGTAGGTATATAAGCACACACCTCGGCGTACACACGTCATCACAAACATGGCTTCTCGTGAGCAAATCGCAGCAGAGATGGACCGCATTGCAGAGCAGCAGATGGCATTGCAGAAAAAACGCCTAGATTGCCAAAGGCGCATGTTGGAATACGCCTCTGCGGATGTTGAAGAGGCAGGACCTAGTACTCTGCAAATGTCTGCTTCTGAACCACAACAATTGAGTGGGGATACCCTGCCACACACACATAGTGACCAAACTGAGGGAGAATTGGCTTTAGCCACACAAACACAACAGACAGAAGCTGCTAGTGAGGAGGAAGATGGTGATGACCAACAAGAAGAAACCTCACAGGCTACCTCCAGACGGAAGAAAAGACAGCCTGCATTCACTAAGAGGGAGTTGCGTGTCTTGGTCACGCAGGCCATGTCCAAAATACATAGAGGCCCAAAAAACATGGGGGCTGCTTCAAAAGATCGCATCTGGAGAGACATCACAAAATCTGTGAATGAAGTTGGCTCTGTCGTCAGAACATCGCAGGAAGTGAGACGACGGTAAGTGCATCTTGACAGTCCTTTTTCTGTGCTAAGTTGACTAAAAAATGTAGTTACATGTGATGTTATGTCTAGCAAACACAAGCAGAACATGTGTGCTATATATTTACTTAGACCAATAATAATACTCAACTTTGTCCCTCTTTCACAATACATATGTAGGTGGGCCGACTTCAAATCCCGCCTGAAGGCAAAGAGGGCTGCGGAGTGGAATGCCTCAAGGGCTACAGGGGGTGGACCACCTGTCGCTGTGGAGTTTACTGACTTGGAGGAGATGGCGATGGCCTGTGTCAGTTATGAGGAGGGCCAAGGGGTGTCTCATATGGACACGGACCTGCCTGAGATTCTGTCGGGACATGACTTGGAAGGTAAGTTTACACATTTATTTGTCTGTAATTTGAACTGTATTTATAATAATAAACTAATTTTGTATCCAACTTTTTCCCCACACATTCTTCTATTTGCTTGCCACAAAACACAGCACAGGGGGGTGATCAGTTTGAGTCACAGGACGGTTATGTGGTTGAGGCTGAGGTGGAGGGACCTAGTGGGTCTGGCAGTGTGGGCCAACAAATCCCACCTCTGCAGGTTCCTACTGGCCCCCCCACCCAACCCTCTGCTATCCCGGAGATCCTGCTTGAAATCGCTAGGTATGGTGAGAGCCTAAATACGTTTCAAGACGGGGTCATCCGGGAGGTAAGCCAGATAGCTGTCCGGCTCACTGAGCACCGAACCTGTGTTGAGCAAGGTGTTGCTCAACTCTGCCAAGGTCTGGCAGAGATCAGGCAGGGCCAAGAACAACTTGCCTCCTCATTCCAAACCCTTGCAAATAACATCTTGCAAGGGCTCCAGGCCATCGCTGTCTCCCTTGCCCTCAGTGGCAGAGAGCCAACCACATCGGCTCCCTCCCCTGCCCCTGCCCAGGAAGAACAGCCCACTGGGCAGGCCCAACGAAGGTCGCTCCGCAGACCTTCCAAAGAAGAACAGGCTCAGGCGGGGAGAAAAAGAAGAAAATTATGTCTCTCCAGATGGGCAGCACCCATGTTTTTGATGTTGCCTCTATGTTATTTTGGAGTTGGCTTGTGTGGCCAGAATGGATAACTCCCTCTTAGTGAAATGTATTCTTTCTGTTTGGAGGTATTGTAGCCTGTGAGTTTATTTGTATAAACACCAGAGCCATCTTCCTCTTACTAGTGTGCTATGTATTGTTGTGTTTGTGTGGTGGATCCTAATTCTTTCTCATTTGGTATAAAATTTGTGTGTGGCAGGGTGTGTAATATGTTTTATTTATGCTTAAAAAATATACTTTTGACAGAAGCAGAATTTTGCAGAGTACTGAGTTCTGCTATATAATTATTGTCAGTGCCATCTGCTTGCTGCTTGGTCCATCTCTGCCTGTGAGACTCACGTGGAGCCATGTTGTTTAAATGTTGTGAAATATTATTACAGTAATAAAAAATATATATTAAAAATTTGTGCAGTTTCTTCAAGGTAATGCATTAGGTAAATCTTAGTTCCAGAAAGATTAGGTCAGCATATAGACACTTGTAGACCAATCTGCAATTTCTCCTTAAAAATATAAAAATCCACAAAAAACAGGTATGCTTTGCACCACACTTTAATGTCCATATTAAGTAAACAGACACAACACTTTTTAGAAATATCTATGGTCAACAGGACATCATTTAAAACATTGACAGATATTATAAACAAATATTATTGTGACTTTTAAGACTAAATAATAGTGTATGCTGCATTATGTGGGTGTTGGTTTATTTTAAAAAAATGTTGCAGATTTCAAAAACTTTCACAAATAATTTCACTGGTTTGTATTTGGTAGTCTAACACACATTAAAACATGTTTAAAAAATGCTTACACACCAACTTGAACCAAAATAACACCCTTATTTGACAGTGTGTGAGATTTATATGTGAGTAGAATAAACATGTAATGTGTGTTCAGACAATTGCTGGTTGGTAACTTTCATCTGCTCATTAATTAACAAGTAATTGGACATCAGATGAATGTGCTCTCCAATTAACTGCTAATTACTGCATACACACTTGTACCAGTACTTCGCAAATGTAGAGTAACTGCAGACCTACTCGGCTGCTGCGTGAATGTTGCTACGGTTTCCTATGTTAGTTTTAACAGCGACAATGTTTATTTGCGAAAAACACGCCCATTGCGAGTTGCATACTCCCACACTGTACGCCCACTTTCACGCCCATGTCGGAGCATTGCGAAGTCTCGCCTCCGCCACGCCCACGCCACTCCTCGTTTTCGTTTGCCAGTTACGGCTTTTTTTTTTCAGAGTAATTTTGCACAGTTGTCGTACGTATGTACTCGCGCATGCGTAATCACGCATTTGCGCATGCGCAGATACTTACATTTCGTACATTTGCGTTGCGATGACTCTTAGCGATCAACTCGGAATGAGGGCCTATATCTATAGGTTTTCTCTTCTAAGGAACTCTGCTGGTCCTGAAAGAGTAAGCAGCTGAATTATCAACCCAGTCAACTAAAATTGTCTTAACAGTTGGTGGTCAGGCTGGTTTTAAATATATATGCTTGGGTGTGGTTCCTGTCTCTTTAAAAGAGTGAGACAGGGCCTAAACCCATGATAGAAGCATACTGTTTATTTAAAATCCAAAAGATGCCTGAGAGCAATGCTCAGATTTGTGAAAGTCAGTGTAGGGACTGACCAAATGGGAATGGCCGTGAAGTGGCTGGTCAGCTTAACAAACTATTGCAATATTTTGGAACTAACATTCCCTGAATTCAGATGAAATACAGTTTGAAGTGTTATAATATTAGGTGAGTGCTGAATTTGTATGATTTTTTTTAATTTAAATGGTGTGGTCACAATACCACTAGCACCACTGATGTATGAGTGCTGTGTGTTCTTGCCTATTGTTTATATATATATATATATATATATATATATATATATATATATATATACACACTGCTCAAAAAAATAAGGGGAACACTTAAACAACACAATGTAACTCCAAGTTAATCAAACTTCTGTGAAATCAAACTGTCCACTTAGGAAGCAACACTGATTGACAATCAATTTCACATGCTGTTGTGCAAATGGAATAGACAACAGGTGGAAATTATAGGCAATTAGCAAGACACCCCCAATAAAAGAGTTGTTCTGCAGGTGGTGACCACGGACCACTTCTCAGCTCCTATGCTTTCTGGGTGATGTTTTGGTCACTTTTGAAAGCTGGCGGTGCTTTCACTCTAGTGGTAGCATGAGACGGAGTCTACAACCCACACAAGTGGCTCAGGCAGTGCAGCTCATCCAGGATGGCACATCAATGCGAGCTGTGGCAAGAAGGTTTGCTGTGTCTGTCAGCGTAGTGTCCAGAGCATAGAGGCGCTACCAGGAGACAGTCCAGTACATCAGGAGACATGGAGGAGGCTGTAGGAGGGCAACACCCCACGAGCAGGACCACTACCACCGCCTTTGTGCAAGGAGTAACAAGAGGAGCACTGCCAGAGCCCTGCAAAATGACCTCCAGCAAGCCAAAAATGTGCATGTGTCTACTCAAACGATCAGAAACAGACTCCATGAGGGTGGTATGAGGGCCTGACGTCCACAGGTGGGGGTTGTGCTTACAGTCCAACACCGTGCAGGACATTTGGCATTTGCCAGAGAACACCAAGATTGGCAAATTCGTCACTGGCGCCCTGTGCTCTTCACAGATGAAAGCAGGTTCATACTGAGCAATGTGACAGACGTGACAGAGTCTGGAGACGCCAAGGAGAACATTCTGCTGCCTGCAACATCCTCCAGCATGACCGGTTTGGCAGTGGGTCAGTAATGGTGTGGGGTGGCATTTCTTTGGGGGGCCGCACAGCCCTCCATGTGCTCGCCAGAGGTAGCCTGACTGCCATTAGGTACCGAGATGAGATCCTCAGACCCCTTGTGAGACCATATGCTGGTGCGGTTGGCCCTGGGTTCCTCCTAATGCAAGACAATGCTAGACCTCATGTGGCTGGAGTGACATCTTTTCTCCCTCTTGGGGGTCCATGACCCCCCTGGAGGGAGAACAGATAGCGTGGCACGCGTAGCGAGCGCAGCGAGCCCGCAAGAGGCTCATTTGCGCTCACCCAGCTGTCGGTATGCGGGCGGTCTGGATTCCCGCGGCGGTATGCTGATCGCCGGGAGCCCGACCGCTGGCATACCATACTACACCCTTTAAAACTGCCATCCTGTCTGCCACTGCAGTGCCACTCCTAGATGGGCCAGGTGTTTGAGCCGTACACTTGTGTCGCTTGGCTTAGTCATGCAGTGACCTCAGTGCAACCTTTTGGCCTAAAAACAATATTGTGAGATGTTCAGAATAGGCTGGAAATGAGTGGAGATGAATGTTATTGAGGTTAATAATACCGTAGGATCAAAAACACCCCCAAATTCTGTGATTTTAGCTGTTTTTATGTTTTGGGTTTTTCTTTTCCCAAAAAATCCAGAACCAAAATCTGAAAGGGTGGTTTTGGCAAAACCAATCCAGATCCATAACATGAACCAGAGGCGGAACTACCGCCAGTGCAACCAGTGCGTTGCACTGGGGCCCGCCTCTGTCCAGGGGCCCAAAGCATGTAATGAGTCAAACTGACTCATTACATGCCGCTGTGTGCTGCGGGCAACCGCTGCCCGCAGCACACAGCCGCCCAGAGAGGAGAGGAGCGCACTGCAGCGGCACGGGGGAGAAGGAGGAGGAGGGAGGTGGAGGAGGGAGCCGCAGCAGCGCTTTGTTACTGGTTGAGGCGCTGCTGCTGCTGCTGCTGTCCCTCTGCTTTACTATAGGCTACCTTCCGAGAACAGCCTATAGTTAAGCAGAGGGGCAGCAGCAGCAGCGCCTCCACCGATGACACAGCGCTGCTGCGGCTCCCTTCTCCACCTCCCTCCTTCTCTCCTGCACGGGAATCGTCAGAAGCTGCACCGAGGAGCCTGAGCCAGCGGAGAGGGTAAGTATAATTCTTTTCTTTTTTCTTTCTTTCTTTCTTTCTTTCTTTCTTTCTTTCTTTCTTTCTTTCTTTCTTTCTTTCTTTCTATCTTGAGACTGTCTGCCGCAATGTGTAAAAAGGGGGAATCTGCCTGCTGCAATGTGTAAAAATGGGGAATCTGCCTGCCGTAATGTGTAAAAAGGTGGACGCTGTCTGCCGTAATGTGTAACAAGGGCACGCTGTCTGCCGTAATGTGTAAAAAGGGGACGCTGTCTGCCGTTATGTGTAAAAAGGGCACGCTGTCTGCCGTTATGTGTAAAAAGTGTACGCTGTCTGCCGCTATGTTTAACAAGGGCACACTATCTGCCGTTATGTGTAAAAAGTGTACGCTGTCTGCCGCTATGTGTAACAAGGGCACGCTGTCTGCCGTTATGTGTAAAAAGGGGACGCTGTCTGCCGTTATGTGTTAAAAGTGCACGCTGTCTGCCGTAATGTGTAAAAAGGGGGATGCTGTCTGCCGTAATGTGTAAAAAGGGGACGCTGTCTGCCGTAATGTGTAAAAAGAGGAATCTGTCCGCCGTAAGGTGTAAAAGGGTCTCTACCTGGTGTAGTGGTGCTACTGTGCGGCGTAATTTGAATAACGGAGACTACTGTGCACCGTTTTATGAATTGGTATTATTTTGTGGCCACACCCCTTCCCCACGTAGCCACGCCACTATGTATTTTTGCGCGCGCCTATGGCGCGCACTGCCCCTGTTTTGCATGCAGGGGTGGGGCTCCGATGCCGTTTCTTGCACACAGTGCTAAAATGTCTAGTTACGGCACTGTTGCTAGGTATCCATTTCTCTGGCCCTGAGCAGGTCCCCCTCACCAGATCCTCTCCAGGGGTGAGGGGGTAGACTTGGATGGGATGGGGGGGTGGGGGGAGGGGCAAAGCATTTTGTCGCACCTGGGCCCACCGCTTGCTAGTTCCGCCACTGACATGAACGGAGATCCAGATCCAAAACCAAAACCTGAAAAGTGTCCACCGCACATCTCTAATGTGTGTGTGTGTGTGTGTGTGTGTGTGTGTGTGTGTGTGTGTGTTTGTGTATAGGTGTGTAGGCATGTTTGAAAAAAAAAATATTAAAATCTATCTATGTATCAAGAAAGATTGCTATGGAGAAGATAGATAGATAGATAGATAGATAGATAGATAGATAGATAGATAGATAGAGTCACTGGGGGGATTTCAATTGTTTTTGGAGCGCCTGACAGAACTAATCAATTGTTTTGCTGACTGGGCATGACTGCATGGTTTCTAAGTGATGTGCACCGGAAATTTTTCGTGTTTTGGTTTTGGATTCGGTTCAGCGGCCGTGTTTTGGATTCGGACGTGTTTTGGCAAAACCTCCCTGAAATTTTTTTGTCGGATTCGGGTGTGTTTTGGATTTGTTTTTTTTTTACAAAAAACTCTCAAAAACAGCTTAAATCATAGAATTTGGGGGTCATTTTGATCCCATAGTATTATTAACCTCAATAACCATAATTTCCACTCATTTCCAGTCTATTCTGAACACCTCACACCTCACAATATTATTTTTAGTCCTAAAATTTGCACCGAGGTCGCTGGATGACTAAGCTAAGCGACCCAAGTGGCCGACACAAACACCTGGCCCATCTAGGAGTGGCACTGCAGTGTCAGACAGGATGGCACTTCAAAAAAATAGTCCCCAAACAGCACATGATGCAAAGAAAAAAAGAGGCGCAATGAGGTAGCTGTGTGACTAAGCTAAGCGACCCAAGTGGCCGACACAAACACCTGGCCCATCTAGGAGTGGCACTGCAGTGTCAGACAGGATGGCACTTCAAAAAAATAGTCCCCAAACAGCACATGATGCAAAGAAAAAAAGAGGCGCAATAAGGTAGCTGTGTGACTAAGCTAAGCGACCCAAGTGGCCGACACAAACACCTGGCCCATCTAGGAGTGGCACTGCAGTGTCAGACAGGATGGCACTTCAAAAAAATAGTCCCCAAACAGCACATGATGCAAAGAAAAAAAGAGGCGCACCAAGGTCGCTGTGTGACTAAGCTAAGCGACACAAGTGGCCGACACAAACACCTGGCCCATCTAGGAGTGGCACTGCAGTTTTCTAGCGAGAGGATGAGTGCTTCCATCCTCATGTGAAGCTGAAACACTAGCCATGAACATAGGCCAGGGCCTCAGCCGTTCCTTGCCACTCCGTGTCGTAAATGGCATATTGGCAAGTTTACGCTTCTCCTCAGACGCTTTTAATTTTGATTTTTGGGTCATTTTACTGAACTTTTGTTTTTTGGATTTTACATGCTCTCTACTATGACATTGGGCATCGGCCTTGGTAGACGACGTTGATGGCATTTCATCGTCTCGGCCATGACTAGAGGCAGCAGCTTCAGCACGAGGTGGAAGTGGATCTTGATCTTTCCCTATTTTACCCTCCACATTTTTGTTCTCCATTTTTTAATGTGTGGAATTATATGCCAGTATCAATAGCAATGGCCTACTACTATATATACTGCGCACAACTGAAATGCACCACAGGTATGGATGGATAGTATACTTGATGACACAGAGGTAGGTAGAGCAGTGGCCTTCCGTACCGTACTGCTATATATACTGGTGGTCACTGTCAGCAAACTGCAAAACTAAAATGCACCACAGGTATAGAATCTAGATGGATAGTATACTTGACGACACAGAGGTAGGTAGAGCAGTGGCCTTCCGTACTGTACTGCTATATATACTGGTGGTCACTGGTCAGCAAAACTCTGCACTGTACTCCTCCTATATAATACAGCTGCTCCCCAGTCCCCACAATTAAGCAGTGTGAGCACAGATATATGCAGCACACTGAGCACAGATATGGAGTGTTTTTCAGGCAGACAACGTATACTGGTGGTCACTGGTCAGCAAAACTCTGCACTGTACTCCTCCTATATTAATACAGCTGCTCCCCAGTCCCCACAATTAAGCAGTGTGAGCACAGATATATGCAGCACACTGAGCACAGATATGGAGTGTTTTTCAGGCAGACAACGTATACTGGTGGTTACTGGTCAGCAAAACTTTGCACTGTACTCCTCCTATATAATACAGCTGCTCCCCAGTCTCCACAATTAAGCAGTGTGAGTACAGATATATGCAGCACACTGAGCACAGATATGGAGTGTTTTTCAGGCAGACAACGTATACTGGTGGTCACTGGTCAGCAAAACTCTGCACTGTACTCCTAATACAGCTGCTCCCCAGTCCCCACAATTAAGCAATAAGCACTGCAGTAGCACAAATATTATTAATAAACCGAGAGGACGCCAGCCACGTCCTCTCCCTAACATTTCCAATGCACAAGTGAAAATGGCGGCGACGCGCGGCTGCTTATACAGAATCCGAATCTCGCGAGAATCCGACAGCGGGATGATGACGTTCGGGCGCGCTCGGGTTAACCGAGCCATACGGGAGAATCCGAGTATGCCTCGGACCCGTGTAAAATGGGTGAAGTTCGGGGGGGTTCAGTTTCCGAGGAACTGAACCCGCTCATCACTAATGGTTTCTGCTCACAGCTTCACAGAAATCTGCAAAAAACTGGCATTTAATCAGCATGCCCAATAGTTTAGATGGGTTTAGCCGATTTACCCAGCTAAACCCAGTGCTTTTGGGCGTGATACGTAAACGGTACCCGCGATAGTAGCTTCCCTTTGCATTACAGTTAAACAGCTTTAGGGCACCCAGTACTTAAGGGCGCACAAGGACCAATTGGATTCCCCCAGCTACAGTATGTTCAAGGACACAGTGCGTCTCATCCAAAATAGGATTGTATGTATGTGTGTGTGTATGTGTCTATACAGTATATATATATATATATATATGTGTGTGTGTGTATATGTATATATATATATATATATATACATATATATACAGTATATATATATATATATATATACAGTATATATATATATATATATGTAGTAAGAAATAGAGGAATAGGGCACCCAGGGATTATGTCAACCCCAAAATTTAAAGAAGCATACATGGTGTCCATCATATTACATAGTTAACAAGATGCAAATCTCCTGTGTTTTGTGGAAGGGTGCAGATAAACTTCTGCCTGTATCCTTAATCTTCCTTATTGAGTATTCGGAGATAACATCAGAAAACAGAGTAATAGTCCAACGCGTTTCGTCTAATATCAAGACTTCATCATGGGTGTGTTTCTGATCTTTGATAACTAATGACAAAAGAGAACTATTTTGATGAACCCGGACAATCAATCAAGGAACCTTCCAACAGCAAGTCAGTGATTGTCCAAACATCCATGCAATGGCTGACTTGCTGTTGGAAGGTTCCAAAATCCATACAAGTATCTTTTGTATACATGAGCTCCATTTTTTGAGCTGACCTTTGATGTTCTTTTGGGTTGGAATTAGCCAACTTCATTTATCCTTTTGAACTTCCTTTATTGATGGTTTGAATTTGGGTAGTCGACTCTAGAGGTTGGAGTGATATTACCACAATGGTGGTTATCGAATTTTCCTTATGAATATTGTTTTTGTGTGTGTGTGTATATATATATATATATATATATATATATGTATAAAAAATAACAGCAAAAGCGACACTCCCAGGTTTCTTATGTGGACAAGACGACAAAAGTTCTTGATAAAGGTTGAAATATACTGAAACGTTGAACGGAACAAGAGTTTTGTCTGTCGTCTTGTTTACTTGAGAGCCCCGTGGGTGATGCCTTTGCTATTATTCTATTGATGGGCTCTTTCGTGGTACCCGGGAGGGCACCAGGGCAATTATGAACTTATATTGGAGTGCTGCCCTGCTTGTGGTTATATATATATATATATATATATATATATATAATATAGTACACGTCTCCCCGGCACTCCACAATCCATACAGGGTAGCTTGCTCTGGTGCCCTCCTGGAGGGTGAGTGCCCCAAATATATAATCCAAGTATCAGGTGGCACTCAGAGACTGAATATAGGTAAAAGAACCCCCAAGGGGTATGTTTAAACTTTGCTACTTGGAATGTATATATATATATATATATATATTAGAAAAGAGGAGGGATCAGTGCGCTAGTCCACGTCAGAGGACTTATATAGTAAGTTCAGAGACTGCACATACAATTCTTGATCCTGTTTCTGTATTCAGAGTACACAGGATAAGTTTATATAGGTCACCACAGAAGCTCAATAGCCTGATATTCACACCTTCCCCGTATTACAGGCGGCTGCTCAGTTCCTCAAAAAGTGCCACTTTGTAAACGGCTCAAAGAGATAATCTTGAAAAACAACAGGAAGAACAAGCGCCTATGGTGTAGTATTTTCACAACGTATGTCACACGCAAGAGTATAATTGCGTACCGGATAATCACTTGATACAAGGCACATCAAGAAGAACAATGCACGTTTGAATTGTACTTTTGGTACGCACACACTTTTTTAAATAATTTATTTACTTCCACTGATCAAAAGTGTACTACGCTATGCAGCGAATGTGTGTGTCCCCCTGCTCCTTTTAGATCCTGAGTGACCAGAACTAAAAGTAGGGGAGATTGATGTGCCCTGTATCAAGCGATTATCCGGTACGCAATTATACTCTTGCGTGTGACATACATTGTGAAAAATACTACACCATAGGTGCTTGTTCTTCCTGTTGTTCTATATATATATATATATATATATATATATATAATTTCCAAACAGTCCAAACTCTGACCTTGTTAATATATGCTGTGGTGACTTCCATATATTGATAGATAACTCTGACCCATCAATTCCAATGTAAATCCAACAAATGAGGAGCACTCACCAGTCTTCAAAGTAGCCTTTTTCTTTATTTTCAACAACTTATAAGAAAGGGGGTGTACCCCCTTTCTTATGAATTGTTGAAAATAAAGTAAAGGCTGGTTTGAAGACTGGTGAGTGCTCCTCATTTGTTGTATTTATATATATATATATATATATTTATATATATAAAATTATAATATGATATAGATAATGGACATTGGGCGGCTCTCTGCCCGACTTAGCAAATTACTTAGGGTCAGCATAAACACATTTGTTATGTCATCCACAGTGCCACCTTATGCCTGTTATATTGTGTATGTCCATCCTGCTTTGGCGATACTATAGGAGGGCACTAGGATGCAGCTGATAATTTTTCAGAGGCGTGCGGCCCAGAACAAAAACAAAACAGAAAAATAAGATTTTACTTACCGGTAAATCTATTTCTCGTAGTCCGTAGTGGATGCTGGGGACTCCGTAAGGACCATGGTGAATAGCGGGCTCCGCAGGAGACTGGGCACTCTAAAGAAAGATTTAGTACTATCTGGTGTGCACTGGCTCCTCCCTCTATGCCCCTCCTCCAGACCTCAGTTAAGGAAACTGTGCCCGGAAGAGGAGACATTATAAGGAAAGGATTTTGGAATCTCGGGTAAGACTCATACCAGCCACACCAATCACACCGTATAACTTGTGATACACTTATCCAGTCAACAGTATGAACAACAACAGGGCATCAACAATGGATGCCAACATAACATAACTCATTAGTAAGCAATAACTATGTACACGTATTGCAGAAAGTCCGCACTTGGGACGGGCGCCCAGCATCCACTACGGACTACGAGAAATATATTTACCGGTAAGTAAAATCTTATTTTCTCTGACGTCCTAGTGGATGCTGGGGACTCCGTAAGGACCATGGGGATTATACCAAAGCTCCCAAACGGGCGGGAGAGTGCGGATGACTCTGCAGCACCGAATGGGCAAACTCAAGGTCCTCCTCAGCCAGGGTATCAAACTTGTAGAATAGACTCCAGCCGTTCGGGCTACATAAATCTTCAAAGCCCTGACTACATCAAGCAACTTGGAATCCTCCAAGTCACGAGTAGCCGTAGGCACCACAATAGGTTGGTTCAAATGAAAAGATGACACCACCTTTGGCAGAAATTGGGGACGAGTCCACAATTCTGCCCTGTCCATATGGAAGATCAGATATGGGCTTTTACATGACAAAGTCGCCAATTCCGACACACGCCTAGCCGATGCTAAGGCCAACAGCATGACCACTTTCCACGTGAGATACTTTAGTTCCACAGTCTTAAGTGGCTCAAACCAGTGGGATTTCAGGAAATCCAACACAACGTTAAGATCCCAGGGTGCCACTGGTGGCACAAAAGGGGGCTGAATATGCAGCACTCCCTTAACAAACGTCTGAACCTCAGGCAGTGAAGCCAGTTCTTTTTGAAAGAAAATGGATAGGGCCGAAATCTGGACCTTTATGGACCCCAATTTTAGGCCCATAGTCACACCTGACTGTAGGAAGTGCAGGAATCGACCAAGCTGGAATTCCTCTGTAGGGGCCGTCCTGGCCTCACACCAAGCAACATATTTTCGCCATATACGGTGATAATGCTTTGCTGTCACGTCCTTCCTAGCCTTTATCAGCGTAGGAATAACTTCATCCGGAATGCCTTTTTCCGCTAGGATCCGGCGTTCAACCGCCATGCCGTCAAACGCAGCCGCGGTAAGTCTTGGAACAGACAGGGCCCTTGCTGCAGCAGGTCCTGTCTGAGAGGCAGATGCCATGGGTCCTCTGTGCGCATTTCTTGCAGTTCCGGATACCAAGTCCTTCTTGGCCAATCCGGAACAATGAGTATTGTTCTTATTCCCCTCTTTCTTACTATTCTCAGTACCTTGGGTATGAGAGGAAGAGGAGGAAACACATATACCGACTGGTACACCCACGGTGCCACTAGGGCGTCCACAGCTATCGCCTGAGGGTCCCTTGACCTGGCGCAATATCTTTTTAGCTTTTTGTTGAGGCGGGATGCCATCATGTCCACCTGTGGCAGTTCCCATCGCTTTGCAATCTGTGTGAAGACTTCTTGATGAAGTCCCCACTCTCCCGGGTGAAGGTCGTGTCTGCTGAGGAAGTCTGCTTCCCAGTTGTCCACTCCCGGAATGAACATTGCTGACAGTGCTTGCACGTGATTCTCCGCCCACCGAAGAATCTTTGTGGCTTCCGCCATTGCCATCCTGCTTCTTGTGCCGCCCTGGCGGTTTACATGGGCGACCGCCGTGATGTTGTCTGACTGAATCAGCACTGGCCAGTTTCGAAGCAGGGGCTCTGCTTGACTCAGGGCGTTGTAAATGGCCCTTAGTTCCAGTATATTTATGTGTAGAGAAGTCTCCAGACTTGACCACAGCCCTTGGAAGTTTCTTCCCTGAGTGACTGCCCCCCATCCTCGGAGGCTTGCATCCATGGTCACCAGGACCCAGTCCTGTATGCCGAACCTGCGGCCCTCGAGAAGGTGAGCACTCTGCAGCCACCACAGAAGAGACACCCTGGCCCTTGGGGACAGGGTGATCAGCCGATGCATCTGAAGATGCGATCCGGACCACTTGTCCAACAGATCCCACTGAAAGATCCTTGCATGGAACCTGCCGAAGGGAATGGCTTCGCATGAAGCCACCATCTTTCCCAGGACTCGCGTGCAGTGATGCACTGATACCTGTTTTGGTTTCAGGATGTCCCTGACCAGAGATGCTAATTCCTGGGCCTTCTCCACCGGGAGAAACACCTTCTTCTGTTCTGTGTCCAGAATCATGCCCAGGAAAAGCAGACGCGTCGTAGGAATCAGCTGCGACTTTGGAACATTCAGAATCCAGCCGTGCTGTTGCAACACTTCCTGAGAGAGTGCTACGCTGATCAACAACTGCTCTCTGGACCTCGCCTTTATGAGGAGATCGTCCAAGTACGGGATAATTATAACTCCCTTCTTCCGAAGGAGTATCATCATTTCGGCCATTACCCTGGTAAATATCCTCGGTGCCGTGGACAGGCCAAACGGCAACGTCTGGAACTGGTAATGACAGTCCTGTACCACAAACCTGAGGTACTCATGGTGAAGTGGGTAAATGGGGACATGCAAGTAAGCATCCTTGATGTCCAGCGACACCATAAAATCCCCCTCTTCCAGGCTTGCAATAACCGCTCTGAGCGATTCCATTTTGAACTTGAATTTCTTTATATAAGTGTTCAAGGATTTTAAATTCAGAATGGGTCTCACCGAACCGTCCGGTTTCGGTACCACAAACATTGTGGAATAGTAACCCCTTCCCTGTTGAAGGAGGGGGACCCTGATAATCACTTGCTGGAGGTACAGCTTGTGAATTGCCGCCAGTACTACCTCCCTTTCCATGGGGGAAGCTGGCAAGGCTGATTTGAGGTAACGGCGGGGGGGAGTCGCTTCGAATTCCAGCTTGTATCCCTGAGATACAATTTGTACAGCCCAAAGATCCACCCGTAAGCGAACCCACTGGTTGCTGAAGTTTCGGAGACGCGCCCCCACCGCACCTGGCTCCGCCTGTGGAGCCCCAACGTCATGCGGTGGACTTAGTGGAAGCAGGTGAGGACTTTTGTTCCTGGGAACTGGCTGCATGGTGCAGCTTCTTACCTCTACCCCTGCCTCTGGCAAGAAAGGATGCGCCCCTGACCCTCTTGCCTTTCTGAGAACGAAAGTAACCTCTTAGAAATCACTAGTTTCTTATCAGGGGAACTCCACGCTTCTTCACATAATTCATTTAATTCATCAGATGGAGGAAAAGTCACTGGCTGCTTTTTCTCCCCAAACATATAAACCCTCTTGGTATTAACAGGGTTAATCTCAGAAATGTGTAATACATCTTTCATTGCAATAATCATGTATCGGATGGCCTTGGTCATTTTAGACTGTAACTGTGCCTCATCATCGTCGACACTTGAGTCGGACTCCGTGTCGACATCTGTGTCAACCATCTGAGATAGAGAGCGTTTATGAGCCCCTGACGGTTTCTGAGTCGCCTGGGCAGGTGCGGGCTGAGACCCCGGCTGTCCCAAGGCTGCAGCGTCATCAAACCTTTTATGTAAGGAGCTTACATTGTCGTTTAAGACCTTCCACATATCCATCCAATCAGGTGTCGGCCCCGACGGGGGCGACACCACACTTATCTGCCCTTGCTCCGCCTCCACGTAACCCTCCTCATCAAACATGTCGACACAGCCGTACCGACACACCGCACACACACAGGGAATGCTCAGACTGAGGACAGGACCCCACAAAGTCTTTTGGGGAGACAGAGAGAGAGTATGCCAGCACACACCACAGCGCTATATAACACAGGGATTTTCACTTATAATAAGTGATTACCCAATAGCTGCCTTATATATTTTATTTGCGCCTAAATTTATGTGCCCCCCCCCCCCCCCTCTCTTTTTTACCCTTCTTGTACCTGGATACTGCAGGGGAGAGCCTGGGGAGCTGCTTCCAGCGGAGCTGTGAAGAGAAAATGGCGCTGGTGTGCTGAGGAAGAGGGCCCCGCCCCCTCAGTGGCGGGCTTCTGTCCCGCTTTCTGTGTAAAAAAATGGCGGGGGTTTTTACATATATACAGTGCCAGACTGTATATATGTATTTTTATTGCCAAAAGGTACTTCAATTGCTGACCAGGGCGCCCCCCCAGCGCCCTGCACCCTACAGTGACCGGAGTGTGTTAGTGTGCTGGGAGCAATGGCGCACAGCTGCGGTGCTGTGCGCTAGCTTAAATGAAGACAGGAGTCTTCTGCTGCCGATTTCATCGTCTTCAAGCTTCTGTTCTTCTGGCTCTGCGAGGGGGACGGCGGCGCGGCTCCGGGAACGGACGATCGAGGACAGGTGCCTGTGTTCGAACCCTCTGGAGCTAATGGTGTCCAGTAGCCTAAGAAGCACAAGCTAGCTGCAAGCAGGTAGGTTTGCTTCTCTCCCCTTAGTCCCACGTAGCAGTGAGTCTGTTGCCAGCAGAAGCTCACTGAAAATAAAAAACCTAATAAATACTTTCTTTACTAGTAAGCTCAGGAGAGCCCACTAGGAGCACCCAGCTCTGTCCGGGCACAGATTCTAACTGAGGTCTGGAGGAGGGGCATAGAGGGAGGAGCCAGTGCACACCAGATTGTACCTAATCTTTTCTTTAGAGTGCCCAGTCTCCTGCGGAGCCTGTCTATTCCCCATGGTCCTTACGGAGTTCCCAGCATCCACTAGGACGTCAGAGAAATATATATATATATATATATATATATATATATAAAAATCATGCAAGCTCTATATATTTTTACACACACACACACACACACACACACACACACACACACACACACACACACACACACACACACACACACACACAGAGTCAGTGCCTCAGTTCTAATTATTAAGTAGACAGTGCAGCAGCCATGCAGGGCTGACACATCACCTCAGAGGTATCAGTCAGTTTGCCAGGCTCCGTCTGTTTTCAAGGACCGGTTTCCTGTCTGCTATCAGTGTTTCCATCCTTCCTTCCTTTTGTGGAGGTGGCTGGGATGGGCGGCCCATTGCGATGTCACTCATTCTCACATCACTCCCTCCCTCTCTGGGCCTACTGTAATCATATGGGGTGCAGGGTGGGCTAGTGTAGCATAAACATTGGCTGTATCTCTAACAAATCTTTGTGACTTATGATATATATGTCCCATGGCTATAGATTGTGGTATATGTAGAAAGCGAATGGATGTACTTATGTGTATATTACCAATGTATGTGGTCGACTGTCTACATATATTGGACAAAGTGGGTATAGCTGAGTAAGTATATACTAGAAGTATACATCTGTATAATATACGGGGTAGTATAGACCCATTGATGTACTACAGAGACTTATGTATCTCGTTCAATATGTATTATAATTGTGAGGTAACCATGCCCCACAGAGATGGATTGAAACTTGAAAGGTCCTTCTCACCTGATTGGAGGACCAGTGCCCTGGACTGAGACTGGGCACATGTATATACAGGTGACTCACGCGACCTCGGCGGGAAGGACCAGGGCCGCGCGACTCTGTACTGCAGTATAAATAGGAGAGCCCTCCGCTGACACAGGACTTTTTGAGTGCACAGCCTCTGGAGCCGCTTCCCCTTCTCCTGCGCCGCTGAGCTAAGCTGTAAACTCTCAGCTGGCGCTGGGTGGGAGGAGGAGGCGACAGCGGGCAGTAGTGCACTGGCATAGGACCCGGCTGGCAGAAACAACGAGAGAGGCGCGGCCAGCTGAAGAGGAGGTGCCGGATGCAGAGTGACTGGCTGGGGGAGTGACGGAGGCACGTCTCGAGTACCTGACTGCAGCGACCCGTGGACACTGTGACGTGCCAGCGCAGCAGCCCAAGCTTGAATAGAGAGCCGGGGAGAGTCAGTCCGTCATCTTATCAGAAGGGCTCACCACCACCAATGGTCCCCCCTTAGCTGGGGTAGCAGAGAAGCCTAGGCCACTGAATGAGTGAACTGAGAATTCACTGCCCACCAATGAGAGTGAAGGGGGCGTGGTTACAGCGGATAACATCACGCAATTGGCTGGAGCTGATTGAGAAGTCATCAGATGTCTGTGATAATCCTGCACTCAATCACTACACTTCAGTCACCCTCATAAACATTATTATAGCTGCAGAGCACAAGGTCCCTAGACATTTATTATACTATTAGTGCCTCAAACAGGACAAGAGGTTTTATATGGCTGCTGAAATTATTTGCCATGTAATGAGTAGTCATGTGGAGGAAGTCAGCTAACATGCAGTAACATCAGAGTCAGCCTGCTTACTAAGAAGGGGAGAGTGGTATCAACAGCAACTGGGTGTTTATGGTCACCTGATAAGAGACCACATAATAGGAGAGGAGAGTTATTTGTAAAGGCAGTGAGACCAGGATACAGATTAAATAATAGTGTTTAAACTGCTGTACAGAATACACTGCTAAGTATATGGGATCTCCGAATGAAAACTGGAACTTGTATATTTGGTGACATCTAGTGGATAGACTGGGAACGCTCTGCTCTTATTATTAGTCAACTCAGGAGTCCAACATTGGATACAATAATATCTTTATGTATCTTCATGAGGAAATTTATTGATACAAGTAACCAACTTGACTAAATAACACCATTAGTCAGGAGCGATACTATTTCTAAGTCACCTATAATTTACTCTGAGGATCTACATCGTTATTTGAGTAATAGCAACGTATCCGAACGTATATAAATATATATTCCTTCTACAGAAAGACAATACTTTCTTGTTGACTTAAGTAAATACATATATATATATATATATATATATATACACGAGACTAATAAGTTGGACAAAAGATGAATTATTTTGGTGCATTGATTGTATAAGGGCCAGGTAAATGCTAGAGTATTTATTGTAATTCCACAACAGTTAACATTTATAGTTATCCTTATAAATACAACTAGATTCTTTAGATATTATCTAGTCAATTGTATTTAAGTGTTATATTATTATAATACAATAGTGTTAAAGGTAAAGTGATGTAATGTATACAGGTAAGGGCATAATGAAATTTGGTAGTACTGTGTAATCTATAGATACAGAGAAAAATAATTTTAAAATATACATGAATTGTGGTATTGTGCTTTACTTACCTTGAATTTAAGAAGATTGAAAGGGATCCATGGTATCCAGGTAAACTGTTACTGCTATTAAACTAACAATAAGTTTAGATAAATGAGTTTTCCCAAGCTTACACAAGTACTATATAAATTATATTATACTCAATAAGTTTGGGTGGAGGCACTTAATCTAATTTAACATAACCCCATTCTAGTTACATATAAGTTGGGGTTACATATGGAGGCACTGCTGAGATGGCAGAAAGGGGATACTCAGGTGCAGAGTAATTATAGCACATATCTTCAAAGGGTGTATTTGGGAGAAAGGAGACTGGGATTTTTTTTCCAGGTTTTATTGATATTAGTAGGGTATTGGCTTCATCCTTGCTTCTGACAGTGGTGGCAATGAGTGCTAATACCAGAGGTAAACTGCCATAGAAGTGTAAAACAGAGACATGGGTGATGAGGTAGGTTAAACTATGGTCAAATTGAGTGTCAGATCCCATACCATCAGACCTTCCCTCTGTGGTATTGGGTGAGGACTAGTGACAGGACTAGTGATTTAAATCCTCAGGGGTAAGGGGAATGTGATGAATGAGATTGTGGAACTGGCTATAGCATGGTGCAGGAAAGTTGATAGGTACTGGTGCCTAGAGTGAAAGACGGAAGTAGCCGTGCTCTCACAGGGAGTAGAATAAGTAAATGGAGAAGTAGAGGAGACAGGTACCTAAAGTGACAAATGGAGCCGTATTCTCAGACAGAGTGGAACGAGTATCTACTAGCTGGGAGCCAAGTGGGCTGACCCTGAGGAAGTGATGGAGGGGCCCAGGTTAGGTGGATCCACCCTTAGAAAAGGAACATTGGGTAGGGTGGTAGATTGTAGGTCTGCTCCTCCAAAGTGGAAATGGAAATGAAAAGTCTTACTAGACAGAGATAGTGTGGTGGTAAATGGGGAAGCCACATGTGTGGCAGTGAATACAGATAGAGTATAAGAGATAGTGGGCAGACAGAGATGTGTCAGAGTAAAAAGAGGAGAATTTTCACAATGGTGATAGTAGTAGCTAGTAAGGGTTGAGTGGAAGGATGATCTGGAATATAATCATATTATACCCAGATCATCAGGGAGAGAAATGTAACCCTAATTAGGGGTTAAACATATATATGTGAACAGAAATAGGTAAAAGTGAGGTAACTTTATATGTATAATTTATATATTTACACTTTATATTGTTCTCTCTGTTGTAATGCAAAGTAGACAATGTAAAAAGGAAAAATAATTCATGTATGTACCACAGTCATATGTATTTTTATTGATATGTATTCATATACATGCTAAAATATGTGTGTAAACCTATTGGTGTACACATTGGTGACCAGTGACAGACATTTTCAGCAAATCCTTCTGCTCCTAGCTGTCAATCATCCAGTGGGGTGATTGCCAGTGGGTGGGGCATCACCTCAGGAGGGGTCATGTGACCTCTTGGAGAGGTAGAGATATAAGAGCTGTCATTCACAGCTCACAGCAGACTCCTGATCCCTTCCTCCTGGGCTCACACCTTCCCCTGTGTGCCAAGCAGTGGAGCTGTAACATCTTGCTGTAAACTTGTTGCTGGGCACAGGCAGAGCCGGATTAAGAGGGGGGCCCTGGGGATAAGTACCCCGGGCCCCCTATTTGAAAGGGCCCCCCGCTGCCACCACAGATCGGATCTCTGGTCCGATCTGCGGCACTGCGCTCCCGGTCCCATCTCCCGGCGCTACGCACAGCAGATGAGCGATGGCTGTCCCCAGCGGCTCCCGGCTCCCCACGCTAGCATTGAAAGGCTGGCCGCTGGCGCCGCACGCAAGGAGTGTATACAGGAAAGGACAGCTTAGCGGCGGCTCAGCTGTCCAATGACTTGAAGAGCAGCAGCCTGCGGCTCAGCCATTGGCTGGGCGGGCAGGCTGCAGGTTCAGTCAGTGAACAGGAAGGAAGACAGCGCATCGAGGCAGCCAGCACCCAGCCAGCAGAGTAAAAAAAAGGTTAGGTTCTGGGTCATCTCGTGTATAATATATATATATATATATATATATATGTGTATAAATGTTTTCTAGAATGTAGTGCTGTGCTCAATCCTGGCTCCTATGATTAGTTTGGTACTAATGCTCTATGTACAGTGAATTAATAATATAAGGTGAATACTGAATGTTTATCCCTAGATTAGAGGTAATTAAAAGATGAATAGCGTAGGTGATAATATTACGTAAATAGATGGGGACTATTACGCAAAGGATTACTGCGTTTGACAGATTACAGGGGTGTACATGTACTGTATGTACAATTAGCTTGGGTACGTAAAGGATTGCAGTGTTTGACAAATGACAAGGGGATGCGGTCAACATCCCGCTGGACGGGATCCTGGCGGTCGAAATACAGACGCCAGAAACCCGACCGGCACAATCCCCACATATTCTCCCTCCGTGGGTGTCCACGACACCCATAGAGGGAGAATATAATAGTGTGCCGATTGTAGCGAGGCACCGTGCCCGCAGCGTGGCAAGCGAAGCGAACCCGCAAGGGGCTGCGTTCCGCTCCCCACCCCTGTCGGGATTGTGTGGTCGGGATTCCGGCGTCGTTATTTCGACCGCCAGGATCCCGTCCAGCGGGATTACGTACTGATCCCATGACAAGTATGTGCCGTTATCCTAGGTAGTGAACGTACCAATGTTGTTTATTATAGTAATAGGCTAGAATAAGCTCATGAAAAAGAATAAAAAAGTGAAAATGAAATGAAAATAAATAAAATTAATGTAAAATAATGTCTCTTAAAGTTCATCAAGTCTAAATTGCAGATTGCGGCGTCCCACACATCTGTTCGTAGTAAGTCTTTCTTAATTAAGCAATGGTAAATGTGAAGATGAGTTAATGCAATGTCCTCCGGGGTCTTCATGATGAAATGAGCTAACGGGTTAAAGCCCCCGCCGCATACGGACGAGGAGAGGAAGCCGGTGACGGAGCGTGGTGGACAGCAGGAGAAGGTGACAGGTGAGTCTCTGTATGCGGCGAGGGTTACACAGCTGGCTGCTCCGTAGAGCGCTATCTGAGTTTTCCCCCCTACGCTAGACAGGTTAACCTCTTAAACCGACCGGCTCCCAGGGGACGTCTGTACTAGGACGCACCACGGGGGGCTGGGGAAAGAGAGGATAGACCAGTCCGGAGCCCCTTTATCCTACTTATGCTTTAACCCGTTAGCTCATTTCACCGTGAAGACCCCGGAGGACATTGCATTAACTCATCGTCACATTTACCATTGCTTAATTAAAAAAGACTTACTACGAGCAGATGTGTGGGACGCCGCAATCTGCAATTTAGACTTGATGAACTTTGAGACATTATTTTACATTAATTTTATTTATTTATCCCTACAAAGGGGCTGTAATCGCCTCGGCATTTGCACTATTTGAACAAGACCATCGGAGTGCTGCTGTTTTCTTCCTGTTGTAGTGGCATTTGCTCCTTTTTTTATTCTATATATATATAGAATAAATATAATGATACCATTCAACTTGCATCACCTGGATGCCTTCACGTGGTGCATTTGCTTACACCTCTGTATGCAATGCACAAATAGATAGGGCAAAACTCCCACATTTTAAAAAGTGAAAAAATGAATAATTTATTTCAACGTTTCGGGGGATGATACCCCATCACCAGGGCCGCTTGGTCCTGATGACGGGGTATCATCCCCCGTAACGCTCAAATAAATCACACTTTTTCTAATCTCAGAGTGCCGCCCTGTCTGTCTATATATGTGTGTGTATGTCTGTATATATATATATATATTTATTTATTTTGTATAGACATATTTATGTTATAATATATATGCATGTATAATAATTAGTATTTATTAGTATTTATTAGTCTTATAAATCAGTGTTATCGTGTGTATGTTTATCGCAGTACTTGTATGCAGGGACGTAGCCAGAACATTTGTGCGCCCCATAGCAACATTTTGAAAGGGCCCCTGTTGCAATGCTCTAGAGAGACACCTTTCCTCAGCATTTGGTAATTTTATGCCCTATAATTGCATAGTAGTACCTCAGTTAATTTTATGTCCCATAGTTTGTTTTATGAACCATAGTAGTGCCTTACTTTATATTATGTCTTATTGTAGGGCTGCCAGTACACATTATGCCACACAGTACCCCCAATTCATATTATGACATACAGTGTCCTTAGTTTATATTATGCCACATTACAGGCGCCCCCTTACCTTTATAACATCCACTAGACAATATGATTTTAATTTTAAATCTTAGGGCCCCCCTGTCTTAAGTACCCCAGGCCCCCCCAAGCCTTAATCCAGCTCTGGGCACAGGGGGAGGGGGAGTGATGACAGAGAGGGAGCTGGGAACACAGCTGGAGGTGTGATGTACCTATTATAAAGTGGAGCTCATTGGCGGCTATGCCTGCTCACTGGATGCCCCACTAGAGATCACAGCAGCCGGGGAGCTGTGACATCTGGTGATGGCAGCGGTGGAAGTGGGCGAAGCCAGCATCGCAAATGGGCAGATTCATAGCCAGCAGACAGCTTCCGTAGTGTGCAGCCTGCAGTCCCGGTCAGCTACTGTGACATGTGAAGCAGTGTCCTGGCATCAGCATCAGTGGTGGTGTGGCAGAAGCGGAGCTCAGGGCTCTTGGTGCAGGACTATGGAGGTGAGAGAAATACTCCCTGCACACACACACCCAGCATGGGGTGGAGCTGGATAGGTGGCCAGCCACAGCAACCTCAAGGTGTAGGAGCAGCTGGAGACAGAGCAGCAGATTGATTGGCAGCTAAGGGGCGGATCCAGGAGGCAGTGTTGCCAGTGACAGGCATTCAGGAGGCTGCAGCAGAAATAGATCTTCCCAGCGCCAGTCAGCAGAGCGGGGAGTCAGGAGAGTAATACTGGTGAATGGCACCCCTCACTATATTGTAACAGCTGCCCAGCTTATTATTCTCATAACAGTGCAGCTCACAGCAAGGAGGCTCAGTTGTGGGTGAGAGATGAGGAAGCCTTTAATATACAGTCATGGGCCTTCAGTCACGTTATATGGGTTAGGAGTCCCAGGTTGTAGCCAAGGTGGTATATAACTGACTGTATACATTTAGCAGCAGCTCCTGGGATCTAAACATAATAGCAGCACACTATAGGAAACTCCTCCGATAGGGAGAGACATTAAACACTGAGGGGTATATGCAATTCTGGGCGAATTGCGGCATTTTTTCGCCTGTTTTTAAATTCGACACAATTCGACCATTGAATTCCGGCCGGCGGGTGCCGGAATTCGACATATTCAATAAAAAACGGATTCGACAGTCCCGCTGTCGAAAAACGGACCAATTGACGGATAAGTGCGTCCTGGATTCGACTTTTCCGACGGTACAAAAATCGTTAAAAACCCCGAAAAAAAATTGCGTGGGGTACCCCCTCCTAAGCATTACCAGCCTCGGGCTCTTTGAGCAGGTCCTGGTTGTAAAAATACGGGGAAAACATTGACAGGGGATCCCCCGTATTTTTAGAACCAGCACCAGGCTCTGCGTCCGGTCCTGGTGCAAAAAATACGGGGGACAAAAGACGTAGGGGTCCCCTGTATTTTTTACATCAGCACCGGGCTCCACAAGCTGGGGAGATAATGCCACAGCCGGGGGACACTTTTATATCGGTCCCTGCGGCCGTGGCATTAAAACCCCAACTAGTCACCCCTGGCCGGGGTACCCTGGAGGAGTGGGGACCCCTTCAACCAAGGGGTCCCCCCCCCTCCAGCCACCCAAGGGCCAGGGGTGAAGCCCGAGGCTGTCCCCCCCCATCCAAAGGCTGCGGATGGGGGGCTGATAGCCTTGTGTAAAAATGAAAGAATATTGATTTTTGCAGCAGAACTACAAGTCCCAGCAAGCCTCCCCGCAAGCTGGTACTTGGAGAACCACAAGTACCAGCATGCGGGGGTAAAACAGGGCCGCTGGTACCTGTAGTTCTACTGCAAATAAAATACCCAAATAAAAACAGGACACAGACACCGTGAAAGTAAAACTTTATTACATACATGCCGACACACATACTTACCTATGTTGACACGCCGACTCTGGCCACGTCTCCGTCTGTCGACAGAATCCGGGGTACCTGAAAATAAAATTATACTCGACTAAATCCAGTGTCCTGTTATTATTTGTAATCCACGTACTTGGCAAAAAAACAAACCACATTTACCCGATCCACACGGACTGAAAGGGGTCCCATGTTTACATATGGGACCCCTTTCCCCGAATGCTGACACCCCCTGTGACTCCTGTCACAGAGGGTCGCTTCAGCCAATCAGGGAGCGCCACGTCGTGGCACTCTCCTGATTGGTTATGCGCGTCTGGCTGTCAGACAGCGCATCGCACAGCCCCTCCTTTAGTTTCAATGGTGGGAACTTTGCGGTCAGCGGTGGGGTTACCCGCGGTCATCCAGAGGAGAGGAGTTATAGTAAGGACCATGGGGTATAGACGGGCTCCGCAGGAGACATGGGCACTCTAAAGACTTTAGATGGGTGTGCACTGGCTCCTCCCTCTATGCCCCTCCTCCAGACCTCAGTTAAAGAACTGAGGCCAGAGGAGACGGACAGTACGAGGAAAGGTATCTTTTTCCCAAATCTTCCTTTCTTATGATCCCTCTTAGTAAGACGCTCACCTCATATAGGAACCCTATATGCTCTAAAAGGTTTCTTTACGGTCTTCATACATCACATCACAATCTGAAGGCACCCTCTCCCTTGTTATAGCGCTCACCTTAAGGTAGATCCCTATGTTCCTTGAAAGGTTTCTTTTGCCGTCAGCGTCCACTGGATGTGTAATGGAAAGGAGCCACTTTTTTCAATCCTAAGCACTCAAGTATGATACCGTACGTCCACAGTAGTAAAAAAATGTAGTTTTAATTAAAAGAAAAAATGTCATACAATTAAAAAACATACATATACCCACATAAGGCCGTCTGGGTTTGTCCCTCTCTACTCCCTTCGGAACCGATGGTGATAATTTCACCAAAAAAGGTTTTTTGATGGCACTTACTGCCTGGGTTCCTGATTGGAGAATTTAACTGATGGAGGAGAAAACAACCCTTAGACCGGGGTAAAAATGAATTAAAAGCCAACGCGTTTCGGAAAAATCCTTCCTCAGGGCATATTTGAGGACCTACCCAGTCGGCCTTTTAAACCTAACTGAGATTACCTCCCAATATCATAACCAATCAGATGCATCCATTTTGGGCATCCGTTATAAACATGTTTCTGATGTTCAGAAATGATATTACTGTCCTGTACATATCTATGCATGATATTTTACATGTTTAAACATGAATTAGTACATGTAAATAAAGAAAAAAACAAACTTTTGCATTAATTGGTATTGAACAAGATCCGTTCCGGAATACTCCTAATCCCAATCCCTACTCGTTTTATACGAGTTGATTGCCCTTAGTCCGGAGTTATTGTCCATGTTTCCCTAATGTGCCGTTTTGTCACTTCCGGTTCCGGTTTCTATGGAGACGCACATATCTCCATGCGGTGGTGCGTCTTCAAAGACTCTCCTACTAGCGGTGATGTGGTTCCGAATGTTGTTATGGAAACCGCTTCCTCAGAATAGTAGCCATGGAAACCTGTGTAGTTTGTCAGTTCCTGTATATGATGACGTGTTTCCGGTTCAGTGGAACGCAAACAAGGAAGTCTGCTGGAACGCATATCCCGTTTTTCACAGCATAGAGTGTAGATGTTCACATATTCTCATTGTGAAAGACAGAGACAACATAAAAAAAAATTTCTGTTAGTCATGGATCAAGTTTCTATACTTTGTATACATATACAGTTAGACAGTACTTAGAAAGATTTCTATTACAGGAACCACTTCATTTCGAATTCTACATTTAATCCATTTGGGACCAGAGTTTTTAGCTCATAAATGGTCCTCATCTCACTTTTTGCCAGTCGTTTTTCCCCATCATTAGTTCTCCAATTAGGGGCAATTAATTTAATTCCACTGAAACTTTTTAGATGGTTAATATTGCATGCATGAGCATTTTTGAAGTGCAATGATACATTGTGGGTTTCTAACCCTTTTTTGATATTACGTACGTGCTCAGCCATCCTTATCTTAAGCACTCGGGTAGTTCTACCCACATATTGCAACCCACAAACACATTCTAAGAGGTATATAACGTTTTTAGAGTTGCATGTTATGAAGTCTTTGATGTTATAAGACTTCTGGGTTTGTACAGACTTGTATTGGGTGATTTTGCTCTCTTTATTTTTGCACATTTTACACATAGTGCACAGACCGCATCTGTAAAAGCCTTTTGATCTATTCCTAGTAAGCATTTTTGGGGCTGTAACCACACTGCTTACTATGCTTTCTTTCAGATTTTTAGCTCTTCTATATGTAAATCTGGGTACTTTTGAGACCACATCTTTAAGACATGGGTCTTTTCCTAAAATTGACCAGTGTTTTCTTATTATTTGCTCAACCTGTCTGTATTGGCTGTTATAGGTAGTGATAAACAATACATTGTTTAACCCTTCTTTATTTTTAGATGATTCGGTGGTCAGCATCTTAATGCGGTCATGTTTCCCAGTTTCCTTCATAATCGATGTCACATTGTCTTGCTCATATCCCTTTACTTTAAATTGATCCTGCAAGGTTTGTGCCTGTTCCCAATATTTATCAATATCTGTACAGTTCCTCCTTATCCGTTGGAACTGACTTTTTGGAATGCTTTTAAGCCAGTTTAAGTGATGATTACTGCTGTAATCTATGTATGAGTTGCAGTCAGTAGATTTTGTATAATTACTTGTCTTAATTGCCCCATTATCCGTATATATGCGAAGGTCCAAAAAGTTTACCTCTGAATCACTGATACTGAATGTCAGGTTAATACCATATTGGTTGGTATTTAACCCCTTACAGAAGGAATCCAGTGATTGACGGTTTCCCTTCCATATAAACAGGATGTCGTCGATATAACGACTCCAGAACACCAGACTGGCACCAAACTCATGACCCCCCCATACATGCTGTTCCTCCCAATGTGCCATGAAGAGGTTTGCATAGCTTGGCGCCAGTCTGGTGCCCATGGCCGTCCCTGTTAACTGCAGATAAAATGAATTTTCAAACCAAAAGAAATTATTGCGCAGGATCAAGGATGTGCCCTCTATAATAAAGTTCTTCTTATCGATGGACATCTCTGCCTTGTCTAAGAAATATTCTAAAGCCTCTAGACCCTGTTGATGTTGGATTACCGTGTATAAAGAAGTTACGTCCGCCGTAACAAATAAGAATCCTGGTTCCCAATTGACCTTACTGAGTAGGTTAATGGCGGCTATTGTGTCTTTCAAATAGGATCGTGTGGTGGTAACTATTGGCTGCAATGCATGATCAATGTAACACGACAAATTAGATAAATTGGAATTAATTCCTGCTACAATGGGGCGGCCCGGTGGTGTTTCTTTGTTTTTATGGATTTTGGGCAAAACATAGAGGACCGGTATAGACGGATTTTCAATGGTCATATACTTAGATTCCTCCTCTGTGATTGTGCCCAATGTAATATATAATCCTAAAAAAACTTCCAGTTTTTTATCTACACTTTCACTGGGATTCCCCCTAAGTTTCAAATACGTGGAGGTATCCATGAGTTGCCTCATGACCTCTTTGTTATATTCCACCAGACTCATGATAACAATACTGCCCCCCTTATCGGCAGGTTTGATTACAATCTCTTTGTTATTCCTCAAATTTGTAATGGCCTTTCTTTCCTCCTTCGTTAAGTTGTTTTTCCTATTTGGTCTAAAGGTGACACTCTCTAAGTCCGCCTTAACCGCTTTTTCAAACGATTCTATAAAGCTACCCTTTTTGTGCTTGGGATAGAATGCTGATTTTCTCTTAGCGACATGCCCGATGGAAACATAGTGACAGGTACGAACACCAAATCTAAATTTAAGAGAAAATCAGCATTCTATCCCAAGCACAAAAAGGGTAGCTTTATAGAATCGTTTGAAAAAGCGGTTAAGGCGGACTTAGAGAGTGTCACCTTTAGACCAAATAGGAAAAACAACTTAACGAAGGAGGAAAGAAAAGCCATTACAAATTTGAGGAATAACAAAGAGATTGTAATCAAACCTGCCGATAAGGGGGGCAGTATTGTTATCATGAGTCTGGTGGAATATAACAAAGAGGTCATGAGGCAACTCATGGATACCTCCACGTATTTGAAACTTAGGGGGAATCCCAGTGAAAGTGTAGATAAAAAACTGGAAGTTTTTTTAGGATTATATATTACATTGGGCACAATCACAGAGGAGGAATCTAAGTATATGACCATTGAAAATCCGTCTATACCGGTCCTCTATGTTTTGCCCAAAATCCATAAAAACAAAGAAACACCACCGGGCCGCCCCATTGTAGCAGGAATTAATTCCAATTTATCTAATTTGTCGTGTTACATTGATCATGCATTGCAGCCAATAGTTACCACCACACGATCCTATTTGAAAGACACAATAGCCGCCATTAACCTACTCAGTAAGGTCAATTGGGAACCAGGATTCTTATTTGTTACGGCGGACGTAACTTCTTTATACACGGTAATCCAACATCAACAGGGTCTAGAGGCTTTAGAATATTTCTTAGACAAGGCAGAGATGTCCATCGATAAGAAGAACTTTATTATAGAGGGCACATCCTTGATCCTGCGCAATAATTTCTTTTGGTTTGAAAATTCATTTTATCTGCAGTTAACAGGGACGGCCATGGGCACCAGACTGGCGCCAAGCTATGCAAACCTCTTCATGGCACATTGGGAGGAACAGCATGTATGGGGGGGTCATGAGTTTGGTGCCAGTCTGGTGTTCTGGAGTCGTTATATCGACGACATCCTGTTTATATGGAAGGGAAACCGTCAATCACTGGATTCCTTCTGTAAGGGGTTAAATACCAACCAATATGGTATTAACCTGACATTCAGTATCAGTGATTCAGAGGTAAACTTTTTGGACCTTCGCATATATACGGATAATGGGGCAATTAAGACAAGTAATTATACAAAATCTACTGACTGCAACTCATACATAGATTACAGCAGTAATCATCACTTAAACTGGCTTAAAAGCATTCCAAAAAGTCAGTTCCAACGGATAAGGAGGAACTGTACAGATATTGATAAATATTGGGAACAGGCACAAACCTTGCAGGATCAATTTAAAGTAAAGGGATATGAGCAAGACAATGTGACATCGATTATGAAGGAAACTGGGAAACATGACCGCATTAAGATGCTGACCACCGAATCATCTAAAAATAAAGAAGGGTTAAACAATGTATTGTTTATCACTACCTATAACAGCCAATACAGACAGGTTGAGCAAATAATAAGAAAACACTGGTCAATTTTAGGAAAAGACCCATGTCTTAAAGATGTGGTCTCAAAAGTACCCAGATTTACATATAGAAGAGCTAAAAATCTGAAAGAAAGCATAGTAAGCAGTGTGGTTACAGCCCCAAAAATGCTTACTAGGAATAGATCAAAAGGCTTTTACAGATGCGGTCTGTGCACTATGTGTAAAATGTGCAAAAATAAAGAGAGCAAAATCACCCAATACAAGTCTGTACAAACCCAGAAGTCTTATAACATCAAAGACTTCATAACATGCAACTCTAAAAACGTTATATACCTCTTAGAATGTGTTTGTGGGTTGCAATATGTGGGTAGAACTACCCGAGTGCTTAAGATAAGGATGGCTGAGCACGTACGTAATATCAAAAAAGGGTTAGAAACCCACAATGTATCATTGCACTTCAAAAATGCTCATGCATGCAATATTAACCATCTAAAAAGTTTCAGTGGAATTAAATTAATTGCCCCTAATTGGAGAACTAATGATGGGGAAAAACGACTGGCAAAAAGTGAGATGAGGACCATTTATGAGCTAAAAACTCTGGTCCCAAATGGATTAAATGTAGAATTCGAAATGAAGTGGTTCCTGTAATAGAAATCTTTCTAAGTACTGTCTAACTGTATATGTATACAAAGTATAGAAACTTGATCCATGACTAACAGAAATTTTTTTTTATGTTGTCTCTGTCTTTCACAATGAGAATATGTGAACATCTACACTCTATGCTGTGAAAAACGGGATATGCGTTCCAGCAGACTTCCTTGTTTGCGTTCCACTGAACCGGAAACACGTCATCATATACAGGAACTGACAAACTACACAGGTTTCCATGGCTACTATTCTGAGGAAGCGGTTTCCATAACAACATTCGGAACCACATCACCGCTAGTAGGAGAGTCTTTGAAGACGCACCACCGCATGGAGATATGTGCGTCTCCATAGAAACCGGAACCGGAAGTGACAAAACGGCACATTAGGGAAACATGGACAATAACTCCGGACTAAGGGCAATCAACTCGTATAAAACGAGTAGGGATTGGGATTAGGAGTATTCCGGAACGGATCTTGTTCAATACCAATTAATGCAAAAGTTTGTTTTTTTCTTTATTTACATGTACTAATTCATGTTTAAACATGTAAAATATCATGCATAGATATGTACAGGACAGTAATATCATTTCTGAACATCAGAAACATGTTTATAACGGATGCCCAAAATGGATGCATCTGATTGGTTATGATATTGGGAGGTAATCTCAGTTAGGTTTAAAAGGCCGACTGGGTAGGTCCTCAAATATGCCCTGAGGAAGGATTTTTCCGAAACGCGTTGGCTTTTAATTCATTTTTACCCCGGTCTAAGGGTTGTTTTCTCCTCCATCAGTTAAATTCTCCAATCAGGAACCCAGGCAGTAAGTGCCATCAAAAAACCTTTTTTGGTGAAATTATCACCATCGGTTCCGAAGGGAGTAGAGAGGGACAAACCCAGACGGCCTTATGTGGGTATATGTATGTTTTTTAATTGTATGACATTTTTTCTTTTAATTAAAACTACATTTTTTTACTACTGTGGACGTACGGTATCATACTTGAGTGCTTAGGATTGAAAAAAGTGGCTCCTTTCCATTACACATCCAGTGGACGCTGACGGCAAAAGAAACCTTTCAAGGAACATAGGGATCTACCTTAAGGTGAGCGCTATAACAAGGGAGAGGGTGCCTTCAGATTGTGATGTGATGTATGAAGACCGTAAAGAAACCTTTTAGAGCATATAGGGTTCCTATATGAGGTGAGCGTCTTACTAAGAGGGATCATAAGAAAGGAAGATTTGGGAAAAAGATACCTTTATATGTGTACAAGCACCTGCAAGGAGGTCAGTTTGGAGGTGCGAACTACACAGAAAACTGAGAATACCGGATACTAAGAGTGTATCGTGTAAAGAAATTCTATAGAACTAGAAGCGCTTGTGTACTACTCCAATTTTTTTGATAATATATATGCATTTTTGGAAGTGGTGTCTCCAAGGGGTTTCAGTACAAAGCTGCTAAAGAGGCGCAAGTTATTACTTTCTTGTCTGTTTTTTAGTACGAGGAAAGGATTTTTGTTAATCTAAGGGCAAGATTCATACCAGCCCACACCATCCACACCGTATAACATGGAATATACGCAACCAGTTAACAGTATGAACAAAACAGCATCAGCCAAAGACTGATCTTAACTGTCACATAACCCTTATGTAAGCAATAACTATATACAAGCCTTGCAGAAATATGTCCGCACTGGGACGGGCGCCCAGTATCCTCTATGGACTAGGAGAAAAAGATTTACCGGTAGGTTTAAAATCTTATTTTCTCTTATGTCCTAGAGGATGCTGGGGACTCCGTAAGGACCATGGGGATTATACCAAAGCTCCAGACCGGGCGGGAGAGTGCAGATGACTCTGCAGCACTGATTGAGCAAACACGAGGTCCTCATCAGCCAGGGTATCAAACTTGTAGAACTTTGCAAAAGTGTTTGAACCCGACCAAGTAGCTGCTCGGCAAAGCTGTAAAGCCGAGACGCCTCGGGCAGCCGCCCAAGAAGAGCCCACCTTCCTAGTGGAATGGGCCTTTACAGACTTTGGTAACGGCAATCCAGCCGTAGAATGAGCCTGCTGAATCGTGTTACAGATCCAGCGAGCAATAGTCTGCTTAGAAGCAGGAGCGCCAACCTTGTTGGCTGCATACAGGACAAACAGTGCCTCTGGTTTCCTAACCCGAGCCGTCCTGGCTACATACATTTTTAAGGCCCTGACTACATCAAGGGACTTGGAATCCTCCAAGTCAGTAGTAGCCACAGGCACCACTGCTCTATCCACATGGAAAATCAGATAGGGGCTTTTGTGAGACAAAGCCGCCAATTCGGACACCCGCCTTGCAGATCCCAGCAACATGACCACCTTCCAAGTGAGAAATTTTAATTCAACCGTTTGAAGAGGTTCAAACCAGTGAGATTTTAGGAACTGTAACACCACGTTAAGGTCCCATGGTGCCACTGGGGGCACAAAAGGAGGCTGGATGTGCAGCACTCCCTTTACAAAAGTCTGGACTTCTGGGAGAGAAGCCAATTCCTTCTGAAAGAAAATTGATAGGGCCGAAATCTGTACCTTAATGGAGCCTAACTTTAGGCCCAAATCCACTCCTGTCTGTCTGTAGAAAGTGGAGAAAACGGCCCAGATGGAAATCTTCCGTAGGAGCATTCTTGGCTTCACACCAAGATACATACTTCCTCCAGATACGGTGATAATGTTTCGCCGTCACCTCCTTCCTAGCCTTTATCAGAGTAGGGATGACTTCCTCCGGAATACCTTTCCCAGCTAGGATTTGGTGTTCAACCGCCATGCCGTCAAACGTAACCGCGGTAAGTCTTGGAACACGCAGGGCCCCTGCTGCAACAGGTCCTCCCTGAGAGGAAGAGGCCACGGATCTTCTGTGAGCATTTCCTGAAGATCTGAATACCAGGCCCTTCGAGGCCAATCTGGAACAATGAGTATTGTCTGCACTCTTTTTCGTCTTATGATTCTCAATATTTTTGAGATGAGCGGAAGAGGAGGGAACACATAGACCGACTGAAACACCCATGGTGTCACCAGGGCATCCACCGCTACTGCCTGAGGGTCCCTTGACCTGGCACAATACCTCCAAAGCTTCTTGTTGAGGTGTGAAACCATCATGTCTATTTGAGGAAGTCCCCAATGACTTGTTATCTCTGCAAAAACTTCTTGATGAAGTCCCCACTCTCCTGGATGGAGATCGTGTCTGCTGAGGAAGTCTGCTTCCCAGTTGTCCACTCCCAGAATGAAGACTGCTGACAGAGCGCTTACGTGATTTTCCGCCCAGCGAAGAATCCTGGTGGCTTTCGCCATTGCCACTCTGCTCCTTGTCCCGCCTTGGCGGTTTACATGAGCCACGGCTGTGACGTTGTCTGATTGAATCAGAACTGGTAGGTCGCGAAGAAGATTCTCCGCTTGTCGTAGGCCGTTGTATATGGCCCTCAATTCCAGTACGTTGATGTGTAGACAAGCCTCCTGGCTTGACCATAGTCCCTGAAAATTTCTTCCTTGTGTGACTGTTCCCCATCCTCGGAGGCTCGCGTCCGTGGTCACCAGAACCCAGTCTTGAATGCCGAACCTGCGACCCTCGAGAAGGTGAGCATTCTGCAGCCACCACAGGAGAGACAAACTGGCCCTGGGGGACAGGCTTATTTTCTGATGCATTTGTAGACGGGACCCCGACCACTTGTCCAGAAGGTCCCACTGAAATGTCCTCGCATGGAACCTGCCGAAGGGGATGGCCTCGTAGGCCACCACCATTTTTCCTAGTACTCGAGTGCATTGATGAACTGACACTCTTTTTGGTTTTAGCAGGTCTCTGACCATGTTCTGGAGTTCCTGGGCTTTTTCCATTGGGAGAAAAACCCTCTTCTGTTCTGTGTCCAGAATCATGCCTAAGAATGATAGCCGAGTCGTTGGAATCTACTTTGGTAGATTTAGAATCCAGCCGTGCTGCTGCAGCACTCTCAGGGAGAGCGACACGCTTTTCAGCAATTGATCTCTCGATCTCGGTTTAATCAGGAGATCGTCCAAGTATGGGATAATTGTGACTCCCTGCCTGCGCAGGAGCACCATCATTTCTGCCATTACCTTGGTGAAAATCCTCGGGGACGTGGAAAGCCCAAACGGCAACTCCTGAAACTGGTAATGACAGTCCTGTACAGCGAATCTCAGGTACGCCTGATGAGGAGGATATATGGGGACATGAAGGTAAGCATCCTTTATGTCTAGTGACACCATAAAATCCCCCCCTTCCAGGCTGGAGATAACTGCCCGGAGCGATTCCATCTTGAATTTGAACTTTTTCAAGTACAGGTTTAGGGATTTTAGATAAAGAATGGGTCTGACCGAGCCATCCGGTTTCGGGACCACAAACAGGGTTGAATAGTACCCTTTCCCCTGTTGGACTAGGGGAACCTTGATAATCACTTGCTGTTGACACAGCTTTTGAATTGCAGCTAAAACTATTTCCCTCTCTGGGGGGAGAAGCTGGCAAAGCCGACTTGAAAAATCGGCGAGGAGGCACCTCTTCGAATTCCAGTTTGTAGCCTTGGGATACAATTTCCATCGCCCAAGGATCCACGCCTGACAGAACCCAGACCTGGCTGAAGAGTCGAAGACGTGCCCCCACCGGCGCTGACTCCCTCAGTGGAGCCCCAGCATCATGCGGTGGATTTAGTAGAAGCCGGGGAGGACTTCTGTTCCTGGGAACTAGCCGTAGCAGGCATTCTTTTCCCTCTACCCTTACCTCTGGCGAGCAAGGAAGAGCCCCGACCTCTTCTGGACTTATGCGACCGAAAGGACTGCATCTGATATTGTGGTGTTTTCTTTTGCTGTGGGGGAACATAAGGCAAAAAAGATTTACCCGCGGTAGCTGTGGAAACCTGGTCCGCGAGACCCTCCCCAAATAAAACCTCACCCTTGTAAGGCAAAGTTTCCATATGTCTCTTGGAGTCAGGAATCACCCGTCCATTGGCGGGTCCACAGGGCTCGCCTAGCAGAAATTGCCATGGCGTTGGCTCTTGAACCTAACAGCCCAACGTCTCTCGCAGCGTCTCTCATATATAAGGCTGCGTCTTTAATGTGACCCAAGGTCAATAAAATGCTATCCCTATCTAGGGTGTCAATGTCAGATGACAAGTTATCTGCCCATGCTGCTACTGCGCTACATACCCATGCCGATGCTACTGCCGGTCATAGCAAGGCACCCGTATGTGTATAAATTGATTTTAAGGTAGTTTCCTGTCTGCGATCAGCAGGATCCTTGAGGGCTGCCGTGTCTGGAGATGGTAGCGCCACCTTTTTGGACAAGCGCGTCAAAGCCTTGTCCACCCTGGGCGAGGATTCCCACCGTAACCTATCCTGCACGGGGAAAGGGTACGCCATAAGAATTCTCTTGGGAATCTGCAGTTTCTTGTCTGGAGTTTCCCAAGCCTTTTCAAATAAAGCGTTCAGCTCATGAGATGGGGGAAAGGTTATCTCAGGTTTCTTTTCCTTAAACATGCATACCCTCGTGTCAGGGACAGAGGGGTCATCTGTGATATGCAAAACATCTTTTATTGCAATAATCATATAATGAATACTTTCGGGCCACCCTTGGGTGTAACCTCGCATCATTGTAGTCGACACTGGAGTCAGAATCCGTGTCGGTATCAGTGTCTGCTACGTGGGACAGGGGACGTTTTTGAGACCCTGAAGGGCCCTGTGACACAGTCAAAGCCATGGATTGACTCCCTGTTTTTTCCCTGGACTCTGCTTTGTCCAATCTCTTATGTAATAAAGACACATTTGCATTTAAAACATTCCACATATCCAACCAATCAGGTGTCGGCGTCGCCGACGGAGACACCACAATCATCTGCTCTACCTCCTCCTTAGATGAGCCTTCCGCTTCAGACATGCCGACACACACACGTACCGACACCCCCACACACTCAGGGATATATATCTATATGGAGACAGTCCCCCAATAAGGCCCTTTGGAGAGACAGAGAGAGAGTATGCCAGCACACACCCAGCCCCACCGGACACTGGAATAAAATCCCAGTCAGTACAGCGCTTTTATATATATATATATATATATATATATTTCCAGTATATGCCGGCACTCAAATCACATCAGCTTGCTCTGGTGCCAGTTAAAGCAAAGAAATAGCAATCCAATTGAAAACGGCACTCAGAGACAGGAAAACCGTAGAAAAAGAGTTTAATTCATCCCATTAACGTTTCGGGGCAGCAAGCCCCGTCCTCAGAATAGACAGAAATGAAATACAAGGACACTTACCACAATAAATAGAGACCCACACCGGAGGCGTTTCCTCCCATCGCCTGCTCCCTCGCGTTCCGGTCCCACTGCTCAGTCCGCGACGTCATTTCCGCATCCGCCGCTGATGGTTGCTAAGGGAACGCTTTGGTATGCGTTCCACCGTCAGCCAATCGCTGGATCCACCTCAATAAGAAATAGGAGGCTCGAGCAGGGGAGATTCTGCATAGGGAGAGGGGAGGGTCGGAAGCACCGGGAAAAACAAATATAAACCATAACGTCCCCATACCTAATATATAGGAACAGAGACCAAATATTTAACAAAACAAAACTAGATTAAAAACATGTGCTGAGATTGAAGAAACATACATGTATCGGACATCTGTAGCAAACAACATACTGTTAGCCCTAACCGATATATCACAAGATATCAGGATATACGTGTTTTCACAACGCAATAGACCAGCATAAATAGATATAAATAAATATAGATATAAATTCAGAGCTCAAAACTACATCAATGTACTCCAGTTAATTTTCTCATTGAGGCCACCTGGAGATATAGTCCCCAATCGGGTAATCCAGCGTGCTTCCTTAATAAGTAGGGATTTAGATCTATCACCCCCACGAATTGATAGGGGGACATGATCAATCATGAAGTACCTGAGGGATTCTAAGGAGTGGCCAGCCTGTTTGAAATGTTTGGCCACCGGCTGGTCAACAAATTTGCCTTCAAGGATCAGTTTAATCGCTGATCTGTGGGCAGCCATTCGTTCTGAAAATTTACGAATGGTTTGCCCAACATAAAACAGACCACAGGGGCAGATAATAATATAAATGACATGGGTGGTGGAACACGTGAGAACAAATCTAATGTCATATTTTTTGTTCTCATGATGAGGATGTTGGAAGGCTTTGCAAGAAAACATATACCTACAGGTAGTACATCCACTGCAACGATAGCAACCGGGTGCTTTATAGTGGACATTAGGCAAATGAGAGACCCCAATCCCTGTAATGTCAGTTCTCACCACCCTGTCTCTAATGTTCCTCCCCCGTCTGAAAGCCATCATAGGCGTGAACTGTTTAAGACCTTTCAGATCAGGATCAGTGGAAACAATGGGCCATAATGCCCGGGTCGCCCGTCTCATAATGGGATTAGAGGTGGAGAAGTCACAGGGAAAAGGGATTTTAGGTCTCCGTTGCTTGTTAGAGGGTTTTAAAAGCACATGCCTAGGTATTGCCAACACTTCCCTCTTAGAGGTCTGAAGTAGATTGTTATCATAACCCCGAGCCAGAAACTTCTGCACAAGAGCATCCATTTCTCTGTTAAGAACATCAGGATCACTGACAATGCGTGCAACACGCATCATCTGGGACCGGGGTAAACCTTTCTTAAGAGACTCTGGATGATGGCTAGATGATGTTAGAAGGGTGTTACGATCTGTGGTTTTATGAAACACCTCAGTGGTCAACACACCATTCACTACCCTAATGGCTACATCAAGGAAGTGTGCATCACTGGTACTACAGGAAAAGGTGAATTTAACGGGACCATCTCTAGCATTAATATCTGACATCATTTGTCTAAATGCCATTTCACCCTCGACCCTCCCCTCTCCCTATGCAGAATCTCCCCTGCTCGAGCCTCCTATTTCTTATTGAGGTGGATCCAGCGATTGGCTGACGGTGGAACGCATACCAAAGCGTTCCCTTAGCAACCATCAGCGGCGGATGCGGAAATGACGTCGCGGACTGAGCAGTGGGACCGGAACGCGAGGGAGCAGGCGATGGGAGGAAACGCCGCTGGTGTGGGTCTCTATTTATTGTGGTAAGTGTCCTTGTATTTCATTTCTGTCTATTCTGAGGACGGGGCTTGCTGCCCCGAAACGTTAATGGGATAAATTAAACTCTTTTTCTACGGTTTTCCTGTCTCTGAGTGCCGTTTTCAATTGGATTGCTATATATATATATATATATATATATATATATACACTCACTGCGCCAAATAAATGTGCTCCCCCCCCCTCTTTTTTGCCCTCTGTACTTGTGTTCAGCAGGGGAGAGTCCGGGGAGCCAGCTTCTCTGCAGCGTGCTGTGGAGAAAATGGCGCTGGTTAGTGCAGGAGGATCAAGCTCCGCCCCCTCAACGGCAGGCTTCGGTCTCGCTCAAATCTTTATACTGGCGGGGGTTTCTGTAATATACTGCAGTATATATATCTATGCCAGTGTCCCTACAGGTTTATAATTGCTGCCCAGGGCGCCCCCCCATGCACCCTGCACCCATACAGTGCCGTCAGTGTGTGTGAATGTGGGAGCAATGGCGCGCAGCGTTACCCCTGCGTGGTACCTCAGTGAAGATCAGAAGTCTTCTGCCGCCTTTGAAGTCTTCTTTCTTCTTATACTCACCCGGCTTCTATCTTCCAGCTCTGTGAGGAGGATGGCGGCGCGGCTCCGGGACGAACAGCGAGGATGAGACCTGTGTTCCGACCCTCTGGAGCTAATGGTGTCCAGTAGCCTAAGAAGCAGAGCCTATCATTTAAGTAGGTCTGCTTCTCTCCCCTCAGTCCCACGATGCAGGGAGCCTGTTGCCAGCAGTGCTCCCTGAAAATAAAAACCTAACAAAAGTCTTTTTCAGAGAAACTCAGTAGAGCTCCCCTGCAGTGCATCCAGTCTCCTCTGGGCACAGGATCTAACTGAGGTCTGGAAGAGGGGCATAGAGGGAGGAGCCAGTGCACACCCATCTAAAGTCTTTAGAGTGCCCATGTCTCCTGCGGAGCCCGTCTATACCCCATGGTCCTTACGGAGTCCCCAGCATCCTCTAGGACGTAAGAGAAATATATATATATATTTATCACTTTGGACTTTGAGATGACCACTACACTATTTGGCTGTTGACCCACTACTGAGCGGTCTCACCCTCATTAGGGACTGGTTTATAGAGTCAGTGGCAGACTTTAAACCACATTGTTTTCAGGTCACCTATTTGTCCATTTGTTATCTGGACTCTGTGTGACTGGGGGCTTCATAATATTGAACTGCTTTCCCAGTCATTGTGGTCCTTTGCCTGCTTTTATATTCAGTGAGCTTTTTACACAATTTTGGGATTATCTGTAAAAAACATCTGGCACTCGATATTACCCCTGAGGAAGTCCCAGTTAGGGACGAAACGCGTTGGGTTGTGTTCGAGTACTGTATTCCATCTGTATTCTATACTACTAAGGAAGATTTACCACGAATCTCAAGTTTCACTTGAATTTTCCATCTGACAGAAACTGTTTGTATACATTGTCTATACATTCTGTAAAGAGATGTTTATATGCTCACAGATGTTTTATGCTATTGTGGCTTTTATGTATTAAAAACTGAAAGTTGAATCTTTTAAATCTGTTTATTTATGATATATAGTACTATCCATTAGCGCACTTAGACTCTAGTTTGTTGGTTTGATATCTTAGGGCCCCACCTAACAGGGGGTTCGTCTAAGCTGCAGCTCAGTTCCGCTCCACATAGCGCCTAAGGGTACCCCTTGTTTTTCTATATATATATATATATATATATAATATATATTGAAACAGAAAGTTCAGCACTCACCAAAATAAGCTCACTTATCCTCACAACATCAATGAATAATAAGATTTTACTTACCGATAAATCTATTTCTCGGAGTCCGTAGTGGATGCTGGGGTTCCTGAAAGGACCATGGGGAATAGCGGCTCCGCAGGAGACAGGGCACAAAAAGTAAAGCTTTTTCCGATCAGGTGGTGTGCACTGGCTCCTCCCCCTATGACCCTCCTCCAGACTCCAGTTAGGTACTGTGCCCGGACGAGCGTACACAATAAGGGAGGATTTTGAATCCCGGGTAAGACTCATACCAGCCACACCAATCACACCGTACAACTTGTGATCTAAACCCAGTTAACAGTATGATAACAGCGGAGCCTCTGAAAGATGGCTTCCTTCAACAATAACCCGAATTAGTTAACAATAACTATGTACAATTTATGCAGATAATCCGCACTTGGGATGGGCGCCCAGCATCCACTACGGACTCCGAGAAATAGATTTATCGGTAAGTAAAATCTTATTTTCTCTATCGTCCTAGTGGATGCTGGGGTTCCTGAAAGGACCATGGGGATTATACCAAAGCTCCCAAACGGGCGGGAGAGTGCGGATGACTCTGCAGCACCGAATGAGAGAACTCCAGGTCCTCCTTAGCCAGAGTATCAAATTTGTAAAATTTTACAAACGTGTTCTCCCCTGACCACGTAGCTGCTCGGCAAAGTTGTAATGCCGAGACCCCTCGGGCAGCCGCCCAAGATGAGCCCACCTTCCTTGTGGAGTGGGCCTTTACAGATTTAGGCTGTGGCAGGCCTGCCACAGAATGTGCAAGTTGGATTGTGCTACAGATCCAACGAGCAATCGTCTGCTTAGACGCAGGAGCACCCATCTTGTTGGGTGCATACAATATAAACAACGAGTCAGATTTTCTGACTCCAGCTGTCCTTGCAATATATATTTTTAATGCTCTGACAACGTCCAGTAACTTGGAGTCCTCCAAGTCACTTGTAGCCGCAGGCACTACAATAGGCTGGTTCAGATGAAATGCTGACACCACCTTAGGGAGAAAATGCGGACGAGTCCGCAGTTCTGCCCTGTCCGAATGGAAAATCAGATATGGGCTTTTGTAAGATAAAGCTGCCAATTCTGACACTCTCCTGGCAGAAGCCAGGGCTAGAAGCATGGTCACTTTCCATGTGAGATATTTCAAATCCACCTTTTTTAGTGGTTCAAACCAATGAGATTTTAGGAAGTCCAAAACCACATTGAGATCCCACGGTGCCACTGGAGGCACCACCGGAGGCTGTATATGCAGCACTCCCTTAACAAAGGTCTGGACTTCAGGGACTGAAGCCAATTCTTTTTGAAAGAAAATCGACAAGGCCGAAATTTGAACCTTAATAGATCCCAATTTGAGACCCATTGACAATCCTGATTGCAGGAAATGTAGGAATCGACCCAGTTGAAATTCCTCCGTCGGAGCACTCCGATCTTCGCACCACGCAACATATTTTCGCCAAATTCGGTGATAATGTTGCACGGTTTCTTCCTTCCTTGCTTTAATCAAAGTAGGAATGACTTCTTCCGGCATGCCTTTTTCCTTTAGGATCCGGCGTTCAACCGCCATGCCGTCAAACGCAGCCGCGGTAAGTCTTGAAACAGACAAGGACCCTGCTGAAGCAAGTCCCTCCTTAGAGGTAGAGGCCACGGATCTTCCGTGATCATCTCTTGAAGTTCCGGGTACCAAGTCCTTCTTGGCCAATCCGGAACCACTAGTATCGTTCTTACACCTCTTTGCCGTATAATTCTCAATACTTTTGGTATGAGAGGCAGAGGAGGAAACACATACACCGACTGGTACACCCAAGGCGTTACCAGCGCGTCCACAGCTATTGCCTGCGGATCTCTTGACCTGGCGCAATACCTGTCCAGTTTTTTGTTGAGGCGAGACGCCATCATGTCCACCATTGGTCTTTCCCAACGGGTTACCAGCATGTGGAAGACTTCTGGATGAAGTCCCCACTCTCCCGGGTGAAGATCGTGTCTGCTGAGGAAGTCTGCTTCCCAGTTGTCCACTCCCGGGATGAACACTGCTGACAGTGCTATCACATGATTCTCTGCCCAGCGAAGAATCCTTGCAGCTTCTGCCATTGCACTCCTGCTTCTTGTGCCGCCCTGTCTGTTCACATGGGCGACTGCCGTGATGTTGTCCGACTGGATCAACACCGGTTTTCCCTGAAGCAGAGGTTCTGCCTGGCTTAGAGCATTGTATATTGCTCTTAGTTCCAGAATGTTTATGTGAAGAGACGTTTCCAGGCTCGTCCATACTCCCTGGAAGTTTCTTCCTTGTGTGACTGCTCCCCAGCCTCTCAGGCTGGCGTCCGTGGTCACCAGGATCCAATCCTGTATGCCGAATCTGCGGCCCTCCAATAGATGAGCACTCTGCAGCCACCACAGAAGAGACACCCTTGTCCTTGGAGACAGGGTTATCCGCAGGTGCATCTGAAGATGCGACCCTGACCATTTGTTCAACAGATCCCTTTGGAAAATTCTTGCGTGGAATCTGCCGAATGGAATTGCTTCGTAAGAAGCCACCATTTTTCCCAGGACTCTTGTGCATTGATGTACAGACACCTTTCCTGGTTTTAGGAGGTTCCTGACAAGCTCGGATAACTCCTTGGCTTTTTCCTCCGGGAGAAAAACCTTTTTCTGAACCTTGTCCAGAATCATCCCTAGGAACAGCAGACGAGTTGTCGGCATTAACTGGGATTTTGGAATATTCAGAATCCACCCGTGCTGTTTTAGCACTTCTTGAGACAGTGCTAATCCCATCTCTAGCTGTTCTCTGGACCTCGCCCTTATTAGGAGATCGTCCAAGTATGGGATAATTAATACGCCTTTTCTTCGAAGAAGAATCATCATCTCGGCCATTACCTTTGTAAAGATCCGAGGTGCCGTGGACAATCCGAACGGCAGCGTCTGAAACTGATAGTGACAGTTTTGTACAACGAACCTGAGGTACCCCTGGTGTGAGGGGTAAATTGGAACGTGGAGATACGCATCCTTGATGTCCAAGGATACCATAAAGTCCCCCTCTTCCAGGTTCGCTATCACTGCTCTGAGTGACTCCATTTTGAACTTGAACTTCTTTATGTACAGGTTCAAGGACTTCAGATTTAGAATAGGCCTTACCGAGCCATCCGGCTTCGGTACCACAAAAAGAGTGGAATAATACCCCTTCCCTTGTTGCAGAAGAGGTACCTTGACTATCACCTGCTGAGAGTACAGCTTGTGAATGGCTTCCAAAACCGTCTCCCTTTCGGAGGGGGACGTTGGTAAAGCAGACTTCAGGAAACGGCGAGGTGGATCTGTCTCTAATTCCAACCTGTATCCCTGAGATATTATCTGCAGGATCCAGGGATCTACTTGCGAGTGAGCCCACTGCGCGCTGTAATTTTTGAGACGACCCCCCACCGTCCCCGAGTCCGCTTGAGAAGCCCCAGCGTCATGCTGAGGCTTTTGTAGAAGCCGGGGAGGGCTTCTGATCCTGGGAAGGAGCTGCGTGTTGCTGTCTCTTCCCTCGACCTTTGCCTCGTGGCAGATATGAATAGCCCTTTGCTCTCTTATTTTTAAAGGAACGAAAGGGCTGCGGTTGAAAAGTCGGTGCCTTTTTCTGTTGGGGAGTGACTTGAGGTAGAAAGGTGGATTTCCCGGCTGTAGCCGTGGCCACCAAATCTGATAGACCGACTCCAAATAACTCCTCCCCTTTATACGGCAAAACTTCCATATGCCGTTTTGAATCCGCATCGCCTGTCCACTGTCGCGTCCATAAAGCTCTTCTGGCCGAAATGGACATAGCACTTACCCGTGATGCCAGTGTGCATATATCCCTCTGTGCATCACGCATATAAAGAAATGCATCCTTTATTTGTTCTAACGACAGTAAAATATTGTCCCTGTCCAGGGTATCAATATTTTCAATCAGGGATTCTGACCAAACTACCCCCGCACTGCCCATCCAGGCAGTCGCTACAGCTGGTCGTAGTATAACACCTGCATGTGTGTATATACTTTTTTGGATATTTTCCATCCTCCTATCTGATGGATCTTTAAGTGCGGCCGTCTCAGGAGAGGGTAACGCCACTTGTTTAGATAAGCGTGTTAGCGCCTTGTCCACCCTAGGAGGTGTTTCCCAGCGCTCCCTAACCTCTGGCGGGAAAGGGTATAATGCCAATAATTTCTTTGAAATTATCAGCTTTTTATCAGGGGCAACCCACGCTTCATTACACACGTCATTTAGTTCTTCTGATTCAGGAAAAACTATAGGTAGTTTTTTCATACCCCACATAATACCCTGTTTAGTGGTACCTGTAGTATCAGTTAAATGTAACGCCTCCTTCATTGCCAAAATCATATAACGTGTGGCCCTACTGGAAAATACGGTTGATTCGTCACCGTCACCACTGGAGTCATCGCCTGTGTCTGGGTCTGTGTCGACCGACTGAGGCAAAGGGCGTTTCACAGCCCCTGACGGTGTTTGAGTCGCCTGGACAGGCACTAATTGATTGTCCGGCCGTCTCATGTCGTCAAACGACTGCTTTAGCGTGTTGACACTATCCCGTAGTTCCATAAATAAAGGCATCCATTCTGGTGTCGACTCCCTAGGGGGTGACATCCTCATATTTGGCAATTGCTCCGCCTCCACACCAATATCGTCCTCATACATGTCGACACACACGTACCGACACACAGCAGACACACCGGGAATGCTCCTAACGAAGACAGGACCCACTAGCCCTTTGGGGAGACAGAGGGAGAGTTTGCCAGCACACACCAAAAGCGCTATATATATATCAGGGATAGCCTTATAATAAGTGCTCCCTTATAGCTGCTTTGTTATATCAAAATATCGCCATAAATGTGCCCCCCCCTCTCTGTTTTACCCTGTTTCTGTAGTGCAGTGCAGGGGAGAGACTTGGGAGCCGTCCTGACCAGCGGAGCTGTGAGAGGAAATGGCGCCGTGTGCTGAGGAGATAGGCCCCGCCCCTTTTCCGGCGGGCTCGTCTCCCGCTATTTAGAAAAATTAGGCAGGGGTTAAATATCTCCATATAGCCTCTAGGGCTATATGTGAGGTATTTTTAGCCTTTATAGGTACTCATTTGCCTCCCAGGGCGCCCCCCTCCCAGCGCCCTGCACCCTCAGTGACTGCCGTGTGAAGTGTGCTGAGAGGAAAATGGCGCACAGCTGCAGTGCTGTGCGCTACCTTTAGAAGACTGCAGGAGTCTTCAGCCGCCGATTCTGGACCTCTTCTGATTTCAGCATCTGCAAGGGGGCCGGCGGCGTGGCTCCGGTGACCATCCAGGCTGTACCTGTGATCGTCCCTCTGGAGCTTGATGTCCAGTAGCCAAGAAACCAATCCATCCTGCACGCAGGTGAGTTGACTCCTTCTCCCCTCAGTCCCTCGCTGCAGTGATCCTGTTGCCAGCAGGAATCACTGTAAAATAAAAAACCTAGCTAAACTTTCTCTAAGCAGCTCTTTAGGAGAGCCACCTAGATTGCACCCTTCTCGGCCGGGCACAAAAATCTAACTGGAGTCTGGAGGAGGGTCATAGGGGGAGGAGCCAGTGCACACCACCTGATCGGAAAAAGCTTTACTTTTTGTGCCCTGTCTCCTGCGGAGCCGCTATTCCCCATGGTCCTTTCAGGAACCCCAGCATCCACTAGGACGATAGAGAAAAATTAATAAATGATGGAGATTTAGTTAGTGAATTGGCCAATGCACGGAAGCCTGCATACCGCTCGCCAAGGTACCCCACCTTCATGCAGGTCCTACACTATCACAAAATCATAAAAATTAAAACTTGGCAACTGAATCACATAATATAACTGCAAATATGCCCACTTGGTTTAAGGTGTACCTGCCATGAACTCCATGGCTTTTAAAGGTACACTCGTCACCTGACACTGGCTGATAAATTACTGAAGGGCAGCTGACACTACATGCACCCCATCCTATTAGTGGCGAGTGTGGATACTGCACCCCGCTTCTGGGGTGGCGAGTGCTGTGGTTTTCTATTTGTTGGTATATATATATATATATATATATATATATATTTTTATCCGAGCAGGGAGGGGGGCAAAGGGGTGGAGAATGGTAGCAGCGATATCAGCGATATCCCTGCATGTGATTATTGACACATACATGCAGTGTAATAAATAATCGCATTGCGAATTGTGGCAATCTGATCACATCACATCCTCATCCTCAGACGGAGATGGTGATATAACTGCCCCTCAGTGAGATGGAATGTATCCAATACAAGAAAGCAAAAAAAAAAATATTTTTCTTTATGGAAGTCCATAAAACTCAGTACATGCAAAATTCACGTTTCAAGAGGAAAGCGCACCCACATGCAAGATGAATGTACAGGGAGCCAATGTCGACAAACCTTCAGGTTTAAAACACAATTCAGTAAGAAAATTAAGAAACAGGAAACTTTTAAATTCAAAATTTCACAAATATTATCAAAGTGAATAATAATTAGCAATTTTACAAATGGTACAATCTCAGTATTCTCCACTTTCTGAAATTCTATTCATGTTACATTAGAAAAAGAGTTTACAATGAAGCGTTAGAGTTCCCGTCACCTATCACCATTACAGTTAACGATGGGGGCAGAGATAACAAATATCTCCAGACCTGCTCTGTACTGGCAGGAGAAAGAGGCTTGGCTGAAACTAGGGGTGGGTGAGCAGTGCCGCCTCCTAGTGGGCAGGGCCTAGAGTCAGCACCCAGGCTGCTGCATGACACCTGTTTGTGGTTTGCGAGGTGCGTGTAATAGCAGCCGCTGGAGAGCCATCCGAAGCGTCCTTAGGATGCTATAATCTGTTTGGTTGCTATGTGCAACTTCCCCACTTGTCCTCTCTAAGTTTGATACATCTCCCTCTCAGTGTGTTACATGTTACACTAATGGGCCCTACACATTAGGCGATATGCCGCAGAGGTGCCCGACGGTCAATGCGGTCGACGGGCAATCCGGCGGCGGGGGGAAGTGATGGGGGAGTGAAGTTTCTTCACTCCCCCCGTCACCTGGCCTCATAGCAATGCATGCTAATATGGACAAGATTGTCCATATTGGCCTGCATGTAAGTACAACGAACGAGCGCGGAGCCGCACATCGTTCATCGTTGGTGCCTACACACTGAACGATCGTTCATATCTTTCAGTGAAATCACCTAATGTGTAAGTTAGCAATATCTGTAACCGCAAGGTGCAGAAGAGCCCTGAATGAACCCCCACTTCCCTTCAAGTGCTGAGAGTTCAGTTGAATAATATAAAACCCTGTCCCGGCTATGAGTTGGAAGTAAAGTGATAGCTTACACTATTGTTCTGCTAACAGATTCCCGCTCAACACATGTAATGTGCATACATCATCAGGGGCAGACAGAGAGGGAAATGGAATGGTTGTGTCTATGCTCCCTTTGTGATCAGGACCTGGAAGTGACATAACGAGAGGGCAGGAGAGAACTTCCGCCCTTACAGCACCTAAATGTTTCCTCCATTCGTTTGAGGTTTATTTATTTTTTTCTATGCACCATTGGACCCTCGCAGACTCGGTGTCTCGCTCCGCTCTGCTCGCCACAGGTTACTATTCCAAATAGTTTGTGACATGGACCCAGGGGCTTTATGGGAAAGGTCCTCTCCACAAAGGGAAACTAGACGCTACCAAAATGGAATAGGCTACTATAGGCTAACACCATCTATCTATCTATCTATCTATCTATCTATCTATCTGTCTGTCTGTCTGTCTGTCTGTCTGTCTGTCTGTCTGTCTGTCTGTCTATCTATCTATCTATCTATCTGTCTGTCTGTCTGTCTGTCTGTCTGTCTGTCTGTCTGTCTGTCTATCTATCTATCTATCTATCTATCTATCTATCTATCTATCTATCTAATGTACTAAGGCTACAATGCGGTCAATACTCCAAAAGCTGCCTTTTTCTGAGTTCTGACCGCATTCCCCATATATACAAAGCTCCAGAAAGTTAAACTTTCCAGAACTGGTGCCTATTGGATCCCTCATAGTAAGGGGATATCTATCTATCTATCTATCTATCTATCTATCTATCTATCTATCTATCTATCTATCTAATCTATCTATCTATCTATCCTGAGAGAGAGACAGACAGACAGACAGACAGGAAAATGTATTACAGCAGTCATACAGTTCAAAGAGCCATCTAGTAATACAGTGAATTCCAGTTTGTAACAATGACAAATTGAATTATACAAAGGCCTGGAGTGATCTATAGGAAACGTAATATTGTCTAGTACAGTGGTTCCCAAACATGACCCTCAAGGAGCACTAACAGTCCAGGTTTTAAGTATATCCATGGTTCAGAACATATGTTTAGATTATATTGACTGAGGTACTAATTAATTTACCTGTGGCCAAGCATGGATATGCTTAAAACCTGGACTGTTAGTGCTCCTTGAGGACCAAATTTTGAAAAAAACCTGGTCTTATATATATATAAACATTTACATTTTCTAAACACAACAACATGGCAACATACTCCTACAAACTGGAGGCACTCAATGATTGGTGTAAATGGAAGGAGGCCAGATTTATCTCCTCCCACTGCTTCTTTTTATTTGTTAAATGATTCCCCTCCCTGTGTTGTCACCAGTCACTGAATGTCTTTCTTAGTTTTGTTTCTCCCAGGTCCTGACTCCCCCACAAATCTTTATATGACCTTTCCATACACCTAATGCAGCATGAAGGGGCTCAGTGAATGTGGTAGTAAAAGTGTGTAAGAGTGTAATCGGATCACACAAAGAATAAAAGGACAGCTCTCCAGCCTCATAATCCAGACATATCCTGACTCTAGTACAGGGAATCTTGTCAGGTAACTGGATCTCTCTGTTGTCATGTCTCACTGAATACTGATTACGGGTCCTATCCAAACCCCAGGACTTGTTATTCTCTCCAATCAGGGACTCATTTCCTGTCCTCTCTATACTGGGGTAACACATCCCCACCCTCCAGTTCCTTGATTTACTAACATCCGCTTCCCAGTAATGTCGCCCTGAGGAAAAAGTCCCAGTACTTAATACCTGATTATACTGAAATCTTTCTGGTGTTTCTGGACAATTTTCAACTTTAAATGTCTCAGATACAATTTTCATGTCCCGTGATATACGTAACTTATTACCAGCTGTGTTTGCATCCAGTAATATGTCTTTAGGTTCCTGCACACAGATCCCTTTTATTATATCAGACAGTCTTCTGTATATTGTCTGTGAGATGAGACCCAGATCCAGATCTCCTACATCAGGGTCCTCTGAGTAATGTCTCTCTCTGTCCTCAGTATCACACAAGTCACCTGTGTCTGGTTCCTGTAAGACAGTCACTGGATCAGATAGGTTACATAGCTCCTCCATGTGATGTATCTTCCTGGACAACTCGTCCTTCTTTATTTCCAGAGCAGTGATTGAGGGTGAAATACACTCTTTCTTCCTGGAGATCTCACTGGACACTCTCTTCTCTAGGTCTTCCAGCTCTTTCCTGATGTCGGCAAACAGGGCAGCGACTCTCTCTGTTATATCAGATGCTTTTTTCTGATCTCGTCTCCTGCGCTCCTGAAGACTTTTCTCAATCTTGTCTCTCTTTGTGGTCAGATTCTGTAGAACATCCCTCAGTTTTTCCTTCTTTTTCTTTAAGGCCTCATCCATCATCTCCACCCGGTGTCCCTGATGCTCTCCGGCCAAACAGCAGGACACACAGATACAGGCTGAATCCTCAGTGCAGTAGTACTCCAGGATCTTCTTATGGATGGAGCATTTTCTGTTTCCCGGGGAAGTGGTGGGTTCACATAAGACATGTTCTGGTGATTGGCTGTGTACCCTCAGGTGGTTATCACACAGGGAAGCCTCACAATGCAGACAAGTTTTAGCAGCTAGTACATGAGAATGAATGCAGTAAGTGCAGAAGATCCCAGTCTCCTTCTGATCTGACTGAGTATACAGGACACTCCCCACTACGTTACACGTAGTTACATTCCTCTGCAGTGCAGGGCGCTCTGGGCACTCTGCCCTGCAAACAGGACAAGCATAAAGTCCAGACTCCTCCTTTGTATTCAATGTATGAAACAGACAGTCCGGGCAGAAGTTGTGACCACATATCAGGGTTACAGGAGCAATGTTCTGGCAGATGAAACAGTCCAGCTCCTGTCTCAGATCAGCAGACGCCATCCTGGCAGGAGAAGAGAGAAATAAAACCGAAAGTCTCAGATACACGGAAACCAGTTCATAAACATAAATGTCACATTCCAGGGCTAAACCCAGATGATCACACAGATTATATCTACAGAAACACACCTAATACACAAAGGGACATCACACATTAAAGGTACTCATTTTGGAAACAGTAAAGGTGATTTCATAAACTGAACATTATTAATTTACCACATGTTGCAGTGATTATTAAAGTTATATGATCAAAATTGCAATAGTTTGCTATTAAAAAACAATACTATGTTATCGGGTGTGGTTCGTAGGGTCGACCACACTTAGGTCGACAGTGTCTAGGTTGACCACTATTAGTCAACAGTGACTAAGTCGACACCCAAAATAGGTTGACACAAGCATTAGATCGACATGAGCAAAGTCGACATGAGTTTAAAAAAAAAAATGTGGTGTCGTTTTCTTAGTACAGTGACCGGGAACCCATATTAGTGCAGCGTGTCCCTCCACTCGCCATGCTTCGGGCAAGGTTACCGTTCCCAATCATACTCCAAGTGGATTGTAAAGTATGAAAAAATGCAAACTCTTAAACTCATGTCGACCTTTTGTCCCGTTGACCTTTTGTCATGTCCACCTAGTACATGTCGACCTAGTGACCATGTTGACCTAATGCATGTCGACCAATAGTGTTTGACCTAATGACTGATGACCTAAGGCCCTCATTCCGAGTTGTTCGCTCGTTCTTTTTCTTCGCATCGGTGCGATAAGTTGCAAACTGCGCATGCGCAATGTTCGCAGTGCGTCTGCGCCAAGTAAATTAGCACAAGAGTTTGGTATTTTACTCACGGCTTAACGAAGATTTTTCATCGTTCTGGTGATCGGAGTGTGATTGACAGGAAGTGGGTGTTTCTGGGCGGAAACTGACCGTTTTATGGGTGTGTGTGAAAAAACGCAGGCGTGTCAGGGAAAAACACGGGAGTGTCTGGAGAAACGGGGGAGTGGCTGGGCGAACGCTGGGCGTGTGTGTGACGTCAAACCAGGAACGAAACTGACTGAATTGATCGCAGTGGCAGAGTAAGTCTCGAGCTACTCAGAAACTGCAAAGAAATTTCTAATCGCTATTCTATTCGTAATTCTGCGAATCTTTTGTTCGCAATTCTGCACAGCTAATATTCATTCCCAGTAGGCGGCGGCTTAGCGTGTGCACAGCTGCTAAAAGCAGCTAGCGAGCGAACAACTCAGAATGAGGGCCTAAGTGTGTTCGACCTAAATACCGATACCGTTTTATCAAAGGCTTGGATTTGTTTTTCCAGCACATCCCACATATGTGCAATCAGATTGAGGTCTGGGGAATTTGGATGCCAAGTCAGCAATTTCTGCTACAGTAGTTCTTCTGTGGGATTAATGAGCAATGGGTGCCTATGACCCTGTTGCTAGTTCACAGGTTGTCCTTCCTTCTATTATATATAAAGATATAATAGATATGTAGATAAATACTATTATTTTTTATTAGTATCCTTTAGTTATACGGCGCCACAAGGGATTCGCAGCGCCCACTTACAGAGTACAAAGACAAATAAGCAAAACAAGAAAACAGTCACTTACAGTTTAAGACAATATAGGACAAGTACCTGGTATATAAACAAAGCTACATCAGCAGATGACACTGAAATAAATAACAGGGCAACAGAAAACTGGGGAATTTGGTGCAGTCGAAGGGAGTATTGAAAAGAAGATAGGTTAAGGCAGAGATGGAAAAGCACACGAGGGAAGAGGGCCCTGCTTGTGAAAGCTTACATTCTAAACAGGAGGGGCACAGAGACAGGGGTGACACAGATGGGGTCGAAAGTGGGCGTGGAACAGAGGGCTTAGGATGAGAGACAGCTGGGTTTGGTGAAGCAGTGGGTCTTGAGAGCCCGTTTGACATTTTGTAGAGGGGGGGGGGAGCAGGGGCGGATCTAGGGTGGGGCGAGCAGGGCACTTGCCCTGGGCGCCGTGACAGGACAGTCAGAAGGGGGCGCAGCCGGCCAGGGGAGTGAGCCCTGTGGAGTGTCCGCGTTGGACTTGGCACCGGAATTCTGAATAAAGAGCTCGCCTCCACTACTCCGCCACATCTCCGATCTCTGCCATACAGGGGGGGAGGGGGGTGGGCGGGGAGTGGGGGACTGGGAAGCCACGGCCGCTGTGTCTTTGCTTGGCCAATAGGAGAAGGTAAGGGCGGGGATGGGAAGGTAGCCACCGGAGCCAGCAACAGTTGGTGGGCGGGATGTACGCAGGCTCTGCACCGTTCTACATTATCAGCACCAGTTCGCGCTGCCGCCTCCGCAGGACCCGGCTGGAGGAGGGGGGAAGGCAGTGGTCTTGTGAGTGATATCTCCAAGTGTGTGTGTGTGAGCGAGTCCGTGGCAGCGCTGACTGCAGGGTTGAGGCTAGATCCAAGTGGCCTAAGGGACCTTTTCCATCAGGGGGAGGAGCCACAACACAAGGGGGAGGAGCTACGCCAGCGGGACAGTTGCTCTAGTATCCACGCCACCAACTATTACCTTTAGTAATTAGGTGGCGAGTGAAGCGAGCCACCGTGCCCGAAGCGTGGCGAGCGAAGCGAGCCCGCGAGGGTACTTTTTGGGTACCTTGTTCGGCCGTAGCTCCTCCCCCTGGTGACGGGTCTCCTCCCCTAGGTACGTCAGAAGGTCCCTTCTCCCACTCCGATATAGAATCAACCCTGACTGCAGGCCGGGGATCTTTGCTGATTGGACGTGCAGCAGCAGCAGCTGACAGGTCACACCTCCCAGCACACGGCTCTTTCCTTTCGTCTCCTCATTGTTGGCTCCAGAAGTATGCTGCCGGGGATCCCGACTCCCGCTCCTCCTCTGCAGCGCCCACCATTATTATGTTTATCTATGTTTGTTGCATAATTTTTTATTGATGGTTATTTATGTACACTCAGACAGGCATGTCCTCTCTATCTGTGATTTATTTATTTCCTTAATTATGTGTATTCATTATTTATTATTCCTTATCTCTTTATATTTAGTTTATATTTATCCTTTACATTAGGTCTATTGAATTTAGGGCTTATAATTATCTGTACCATCAGAGAGTGAAATCCCCATGAGCTGACGTCTACCTGTTTTTGCATTGGATTGATTAATTATCTAATTATTGACACATGTTGATTGTTACACTGATGCTTTAAATACTGATTACTTCTGAGGCTGGATATACCTTTGACAAAGTCACATGATCTGTGACGAAACGCGTCAGGACCCCGCCTCTTTGCACACCTTGATCATTCTACCTATTAGGTAGCAAGCTGCACACTGAGCCACGGACATCCCGGTTCCACACCGGCCTCACATCTTGGCTCAGACTGCCCACTGAACCACAGACATCTCAGCCCCACACCGGCTGCACTTCTCGGCTCATCATACGGCCGTCAGCTACTCTTCTCAGTATATTGTGGAGACCACCACGGATCAGGCAGTGAATTGCTCGTAGAGCCATCCGGCGTTCCAGCCCCACACACCGGCCCCGTGCACGGCCTCTGACATCCTCTCTCAGAACGCGGCTGAAACTACACCATTTACCGCTGGTTGCCTGGTTACCACACAGTCATCTCCCTGCCGCGCAGACGGACACTGGGCATTGCAGGACCGCAATACCGAGGACGCTCGGTACGGACCAGCCCTAGGAGAAGGTAATCCAATTCATATTTATTCAGTCCCCCACCTGTCTGTGAAAATCTCTCAAGACACTCATTATCAGCCACACACTGATCGGCTGTTTATCTGGAACTGTAGACACTCCAATTACATCAATTCTGGACTCTGTGGTTCCCATTCTCAACAAGCAGATTGAGAATTTGCAGCTCATACATCTTATTATCAAGGTGTTGACACATTTACATTTTGTTCCTATGTTTTTATTGTATTTTATATTTAGACTCCAAATGTCTTAATTAATGTTATTAACAGAATAAATTTCTTTTTCTACGTCAGCTCTCATTAATAATTATTCCCCATTAGTCATTGTCAGTTGCTCTTCCACTTTTTGCGCAGCCGTTTCCTTTTTTTTTTTATTTATTCACTTTAAACACACGCACAGTGTTTTACGGCAGCGCAGGTGACAGAACAATTGTACAATCATTTATATTATATTCATTATTTGAGGCGCTATTTAGCAGTTTTGTCTTTCTCTTTTTGCCCACCATGCACGCCTGCACTGTCTGGGAGACTTGAGCAAGCAGCGGAACCCTAAATTCGGTAATGTTACTGTACATGCTGTCTCTCTGACCCTACTGTCTCTCTCTCTCTCTGTTCCTTCTGTCTCCCTCTCTGTCCCTCCTTTCTCTTTCTCTCGCTGTCCCTGCTGTCTCTCTCTCTCTCTCTCTGTCCCCGCTGTCTCTCTCTCTCTCTCTGTCCCCGCTGTCTCTATCTCTCTGTCCCTGCTGTCTCTTTCTCTCTGTCCCTGATGTCTCTTTCTCTCTATCCCTGCTGTCTCTCTCTGTCCCCACTGTCTCTCTCTCTCTCTCTCTCTCTCTGCGTCCCTGCTAACTCTCTCTCTTCTTGCTGTCTTTCTCTCTCTATCTCTGTCCCCGCTGTCTCTATCTCTGTCCCCGCTGTCTCTATCTCTGTCCCCGCTGTGTCTCTCTCTGTCCCCGCTGTGTCTCTCTCTGTCCCTGCTGTCTTTCTCTCTGTCCCTGCTGTCTTTCTCTCTGTCCCTGCTGTCTTTCTCTCTGCCCCTGCTGTATTTCTCTCTGTCCCTGCTGTCTCTTTCTCTCTGTCCCCGCTGTCTCTCTCTCTCTCTGTCCCCGCTGTCTCTCTCTCTCTGTCCCCGCTGTCTCTCTGTCCCCACTGTCTCTCTCTCTCTGCGTCCCTGCTGTCTCTCTCTATCCCCACTGTCTCTCTCTCTGTGTCCCCGCTGTCTCTCTCTCTGTGTCCCTGCTGTGTCTCTCTTTGTGTCTCTGCTGTCTCTCTCTGAGTCCCTGCTGTCTCTCTCTCTCTCTTCCTGCTGTCTCTCTCTCTCTGCCCCCGCTGTCTTTCTCTTTCTGTCCATGCTCTCTGTCTCACTCTGTCCCCGCTCTCTGTCTCACTCTGTCCCTGCTCTCTGTCTCTCTCTGTCTCCGCTCTCTGTTTCTCTCTGTCCCCGCTCTCTGTCTCTCTCTCTCTGTCCCCGCTCTCTCTCTCTGTCTCTCGCTCTCTGTCTCTCTCTCTCTCTGTCTCTATCTCTCTGTCCCCGCTCTCTGTCTCACTCTCTCTGTCCCCGCTCTCTCTCTCTCTGTCTCTCTCTCTCTCTCTGTCCCCGCTCTCTGTCTCTCTCTCTCTGTCCCCGCTCTCTGTCTCTCTCTGTCCCCGCTCTCTGTCTCTCTCTCTCTCTGTCTCTCTCTCTGTCCCCGCTCTGTCTCTCTGTCCCCGCTCTCTGTCCCTGCTCTGTCTCTCTCTCTCTCTGTCCCCACTCTCTGTCTCTCTCTCTGTCCCCGCTCTCTGTCTCTCTCTGTTCCCGCTCTCTGTCTGTCTGTCTCTGTGGCCGGAGAGACCCCAGCCCACGTGGACAATGGCGGCGCGGCACTGAAGGGGTTAACCCTCAGTGACCGGCGTAATATTCAAGGACAATGGGCGCTTGGCGCCACTTTTAAACTGTGCACTGGTGCTAAACGCCATCTTTAAATGTAGTGTGGGTGCTAGGCACTGGGTATTTAAAAATATATTTACTACTGTGTTTTCACCAATGTTATATTTAATGCAAATGCCAGCACTTAGAAGGAATGTGTAAGCTGTGTTGGTTTTAAAATGCACTTACTATAGATGTCTGAATAATCATCTCCTGTGAGTAGGAAGTGGCATGCTAATGGCCCTGTCCTAGCAGAGAGGTGTGAATGACAAAACCTTTTGATGTGTAAAGATGCTAATCACGGGGTCTATGGGCTTGGAACCTGTTTCATGTACCTGATTTAATTGATATACGAACCCGGAATGGCAGATGCAGGAAGGAAGACTGTTTGTTTGTATTGTAGCCTTTCCTGTTGTAATCTCAAACACTGGGTTTGCCTGGAGATGTGAATGAGACAGAAACATTTCTATTTTGAAGCTATGTGATAAATTTATCAATAGTGAATGTTAATCTGATACCAAACGTTGTCTGGGTGACAGGAAGAAGGATATTGTTTTATTGCACTTATCCCCTTTTGAAATGTCATTTATTTATTGGTATTTTGTAAAATAACCTGATTGGTTGGAGAAGATAGGGAGGGCTTACCCCCCTGTGGTACTGTGTGGAAAACTGACATAAAAAGGAGACCTGCGTGCCTCCAGAGTTGTATTGTATTGTATTGTACCATCTTTATTCTGCTGAAACATCTGATTGTATGCTGTTGCCCCTAGCAATAGGGAGGAGCCTTTTTAAAGGTTATATTTGAGCAAATAAACATCATTGCCTCAAGAAGATTGCTTCATCTTGTGACCTACAGGGTTATGCCAACCATAGCCCCGTTCTCCAGCTGTCCAGGGAAGCACCTAACGTCTCCAAGTTCCGCCTTCCGCCAGCTACCGGTAGAGGCCTAGCAAGTGGCTAGTGGGGATTCATCAACACCACACAGGTGTGGTAAGGCAGTGCGTCTGTTAGGCGCCGTGGTCTGCGACGTCCTTGCGGCCCGGCGCCTAGCAACTAGTGACGCCAGGCGTGCGAGCCGCCGGGTCCCTAGCAACGCTGGGACGCCGTGCGCGCTTAGCCGCCGGCTCCCTAGTAACACTGAGCCGCCTGGACCCTAGCAACAGGGACGCCACGGGCGGACTGCGCTCCTCGTTGCAGGGTCAATCTAATCAGTTAAAACATTCACACATTTGTCTTCTGCTCGTGCAGCAAGCCAGCTGCACGGCATCTTGTTAATCAGGCTCCAAGCATCTGATTGGAGGACTCCCTGCTAAATACCTGCACAGTGCTGCTCACAGACGCCGGTAATAGCTTCCTGCATGCTGCTTTGGTTTGCTGAACGTCTGTTCCTGTCCTGCTGTATCCGGTCATTCCTGTCCTCAGAAGTTCTGTATCTTGGAGTTGTCATCTCATCCCAAGAAGTCGTTTGGTCCCCTGTTGTCCTCAACGATCACCAGAGAATATCGAGTGGTGTTCGTGAGTTGCGGCTCTGCCGTGTGTTGCGGCTCAGCTGCTTTATCTTTATATTCTGTTTCGGAGCATTTGCGGAGGGTTCCGCTTCCACATGTCCTCTCCGGAACTCGGCGGTGCCGGGTAGGAGAGTGGACAAGTGGATATTTTGGTTGTCCTTTCCCTGGCGGTTTTTCCGCACATATTCTAGTTTTTAGTTTCTTGTAGCCCCTGGCCTGGTTGTTTAGTCAGAGGGCCCCTTGTTATCACCCTGTCTCGGATTTCCCTTTGTCTCCCATTAAGACCTGAGGGGGCATCGGAGTTGGGCAGACATAATCCGCCCTTCAAACGCGGCTGCCATGGGCTCAAGCAACCATAGTCTCGCAGGGGATTTCTGACAGCACGGGCGAGACAACGGAGTTAGGGCGCCAGGGGCTATTTTCCATTCCCGCTCCCTTCCCCAGCATTACGTTCCAGTGCTCCGGTCCTCGCAATAAGATCTCCTCAGACCAGAGTGCTGGAATCATAACATTATTACCGGCCATACCAAAAACTAAAATTAAACAGGGTTTAATTTTTTCTCATTCAGTTTTTGTTAAAGTTCTTTGGCCTCATGAATCCGACAGGTTTAGGGCCAAATCCTGGCCAGCTCTTAGTCAATCAGATTCAAGAACTTACTCAGATGGTTCAGGATCTTTCTCTTCGGGTGAGGTCGCAGGAAGATCTTTTGCGAGCCTCCCCAAAGGTAGTCCCTGAACCAAAGATGCATTTGCCCGACCGTTTTTCTGGTGATAGAAAATAATTTTTTAATTTTAAAGAGTCCTGTAAACTTTATTTTCGTTTAAGACCTACTTCCTCTGGTACTGAATCTCAGCGGGTTGGGATTATTATTTCTTAACTCCAGGGGGATCCTCAGACCTGGGCATTTGGTTTAAGAGCAGAGGATCCTGCGTTGTTGTCAGTAGACGCTTTCTTTAAGTCTTTAGGGCTCTTGTATGATGACCCAGATAAAGAGGCGTCCGCTGAAAGTCAGCTGCGCGCTCTCAAACAAGGTAGAAATCCTGCAGAGGTTTATTGTACCGAGTTTCGCCGTTGGTCGAACGACTGTGGCTGGAATGACCCAGCCCTGCGCAGTCAGTTTCGCCTCGGTTTATCAGAGTTTATTAAAGACAGTCTACTCCAGTACCCCGCTCCTGAGACTCTCGATAAACTCATGGAGCTTTCTATTAAGATTGATCGTCGTCTCAGAGAGCGGAGGGCTGAAAGAGGAACAACTGTAAGGTCTAGTCCTTGTGTTTATTCCATTCCTGAGGATGTTGAAGAGCCCATGCAGATGGGTCTCTCCCGGCTGTCTCCTGAGGAAAAAACCAGAAGGCAAAATTCCGGTCTTTGTTTGTACTGTGGTGGTAAGGGACATTTTGCTCGTAATTGTCCGAACAAGTCGGGAAACGCCTTGACCAGGTGAATTGTGAGGGGGTTCACCTAGGTCTGCTGCTTATCTCCTCGAATAACTCTCTTTTAGTTCCAGTTAAGGTTTCCTTTGGCAGCCTCAGTTCTTTGGTGTCTTTGTTGACAGTGGAGCTGCAGGAAACTTTATGGATTTAACTTGGGCAAAGGCCTTAGGCATTCCACAGTTACCATTGGATAGGTGTATCACCATGCACGGCTTAGATGGGAGTCCGCTTTCCAATGGGGTTATTACTCACCGTACACCTCCCGTAGTACTTACAGTAGGAGCCTTACATTCCGAAAATATTGAATTCTACCTAACACATTGCCCAGCAGTTCCAGTTGTTCTGGGTCACCCTTGGCTGGCCTTTCATAATCCCACCATTGATTGGCGGTCCGGGGAGATTTCCCAATGGGGTACATTTTGTGCTAAGGAATGTATTTTGTATCCAGTCAGAGTAGCAGCTATCATTCCAGAGCTCATTCCTGTGGAATACCAGGGGTTTGCCGATGTATTCTCCAAAGGCAATGCGGACATTCTGCCTCCCCATCGGCCTTATGATTGTGCTATTGAGCTAGTTCCAGGTGCCGCATTGCCAAAGGGGAGATTATATGCATTGTCCGGGCCAGAAACATCGGCCATGAATGATTATGTTCAGGAGAGCTTAGAGAAAGGATTTATTAGACCATCAAAATCTCCTTTAAGTGCAGGTTTTTTCTTTGTGGAGAAAAAGGATGGCTCGCTTAGACCATGCATTGATTTTAGAGCCCTGAATAAGATCTCAGTAAAAAACACCTATCCTTTGCCGTTAATTTCTGTACTTTTTGATCAGTTACGTTCTGCTGTGATTTTTTCTAAAATTGACCTTAGAGGAGCTTACAACCTCATCCGAATTAAATCTGGAGATGAGTGGAAGACGGCTTTCAGCACTCAGTCGGGTCACTACGAATACCTGGTGATGCCGTTCGGCCTGTCTAATGCTCCAGCAGTTTTTCAAGACCTCATTAACGATGTGCTCCGTGACTTCCTAGGGAAATTCGTGGTCGTTTATTTAGACGACATCTTGATTTATTCTGAATCGATGGAACAACATGTTACCCAGGTTCGTCTGGTTCTTCAAAAGTTACGTGAGAATCATTTATATGCCAAGCTGGAGAAGTGTGATTTTCACGTCACGGAAGTATCTTTTTTAGGGTACATAATTTCCCCTCAGGGATTTTCCATGGAACCAAAGAAGCTCCAGGCCATCCTTAATTAGGCGCAACCCATCAATTTAAAAGCAATTCAGCGCTTTTTAGGGTTTGCGAATTATTATAGGAGGTTCATTCATTCTTTTTCTGACCTGGTTCCTCCTATAGTAGCTCTGACAAAGAAAGGAGCGGATCCTACCAACTGGTCGCATGAAGCTGAGTTGTCCTTCCGGGCCTTGAAACAAGCCTTTGTCTCGGCTCCAGTCCTCAGACATCCTAATCCGGAGTTGCCCTTTGTTGTGGAGGTTGATGCCTCAGAGGTTGGAGTGGGGGCTGTCCTTTCTCAAAAGGATCCGGAGTCTCTGGAGTTACATCCTTGTGCCTTTATGTCCAGGAAATTCTCCTCCGCTGAATCCAACTATGACGTTGGTAATCGGGAGTTACTGGCGGTAAAGTGGGCTTTCGAGGAGTGGAGGCATTGGCTGGAGGGAGCAAAACATACTATTTCGGTTTTGACTGACCATAAGAACGTGCAATACATTGAATCAGCTAAACGGCTTAATGTCCGGCAGGCACGTTGGGCATTATTTTTTACTCGTTTCAAATTTATAATCACTTTCAGGCCTGGTTCCAAGAATACTAAAGCTGATGCCCTGTCACGTAGCTTTCTTCCGGTTCACAATAGCAATCCTGTTGTTACCCCCATACTTCCATCTTCGGTCATCCGGGCAGGCCTCACACAGGATTTATTTACCCAGTTAAACCAGCTTCAACACCAAGCTCCTAGATTTACTCCTGCTGGTCGTCTTTACGTCCCTGAATTTTTCAGAGCCACTGTTTTAACTGAATTTCATGACAACAAAGTTTCAGGGCATCCGGGAATCACTAAGACATTGGAGTTAGTCTCTCGCTCAGTATGGTGGCCTAGTCTTTCTAAAGTCGTTAAGTAATTTGTTTATTCATGTCAGGTTTGTGCACAGCATAAGGTTCCCCGTTCCTTGCCTATCGGGCAACTTATGCCGTTAACTGTTCCTCTCAGGCCATGGTCTCATATTTCCATGGATTTTGTGGTTGACCTTCCCCTTTCAGCCGGATTCCGAGTCATATGGGTGGTAGTGGACCGTTTTAGTAAAATGTCTTATTTTATTGCTCTTCCTCGATTGCCTTCTGCTCAAGGGTTGGCAGTTTTGTTCCTCCGCCATGTGTTCAGGCTTCATGGGTTGCCCACTGATATTGTTTCTGATCGGGGTCAAAATTCATCGCACAATTCTGGAAAAGTTTTTGTGCCTCATTAAAGATGAAACTGTCGTTAACATCCGGTTACCACCCACAATCCAACGGGCAAACCGAACGAGTCAACCAGTCATTAAAACAATATTTGCGCTTGTATTCAGCCAAACTCCAGAATGATTGGTCCGAGTTTCTCCCTTTGGCTGAATTTGCTTACAATAATTCTTGTCATTCCTCCACTAAAGAGTCTCCATTCTTTTCAGTTTTTGGTTTTCACCCCAGAGCCAATTCTTTTTTTCATCATTCTCCAGTCTCCTCGCTAACCTTAACCTCCCATCTCAGAGCAATTTGGAAAAAAGTGCACCTTGCTCTCAGAAAAGCGGCCTTCCGAGAGAAGAAATTTTCTGACAGGCTCCGACGTCCTTGCACTTTTAAGGTGGGAGATAAGGTGTGGTTGTCAACTCGCAACATCAGGCTTCGACAATCCTCGGCTAGACTGGGACCCAAATTTATTGGACCGTTTCTTATTATTAAGAAGGTCAACCCAGTTGCCTTTCGGCTACGTTTACCGAGATCCCTTTAGATTGGAAATACTTTTCACTGTTCCCTGTTGAAACGATTTGTTTCTTCCAGTAGATATCCTCGGAAAATCTCTCAGGGTGGATCTCCAGTGGATGTGCAGGGACAACAGGAGTTCCTGGTAGAGAAAGTTCTTGATTCAAGAATATCCCGGGGCCGGCTTTATTTTTTGGTTCATTGGAGAGGCTATGGTCCGGAGGAAAGGTCTTGGGTCCTGGACAAGGATCTTTATGCCCCTAGACTCAAGAAAGCATTTTTTCGAGAATTTCTTCAGAAACCTGGCTCTAGGGGTTCGTTGACCCCTCCTCAAGGGGGGGTACTGTTAGGCGCCGTGGTCCGCGACATCCTTGCGGCCCGGCGCCTAGCAACTAGTGACGCCAGGCGTGCGAGCCGCCGGGTCCCTAGCAACGCTGGGACGCCGTGCGCGCTTAGCCGCCAGCTCCCTAGTAACACTGAGCCGCCTGGACCCTAGCAACGGGGACGCCACGGGCGGACCGCGCTCCCCGTTGCAGGGTCAATCTAATCAGTTAAAACATTCACACATTTGTCTTCTGCTCGTGCAGCAAGCCAGCTGCACGGCATCTTGTTAATCAGGCTCCAAGCATCTGATTGGAGGACTCCCTGCTAAATACCTGCGCAGTGCTGCACACAGACGCCGGTAATAGCTTCCTGCATGCTGCTTTGGTTTGCTGAACGTCTGTTCCTGTCCTGCTGTATCCGGTCATTCCTGTCCTCAGAAGTTCTGTATCTTGGAGTTGTCATCTCATCCCAAGAAGTCGTTTGGTCCCCTGTTGTCCTCAACGATCACCAGAGAATATCGAGTGGTGTTCGTGAGTTGCGGCTCTGCCGTGTGTTGCGGCTCAGCTGCTTTATCTTTATATTCTGTTTCGGAGCATTTGCGGAGGGTTCCGCTTCCACAAGTCCTCTCCGGAACTCGGCGGTGCCGGGTAGGAGAGTGGACAAGTGGATATTTTGGTTGTCCTTTTCCCTGGCGGTTTTTCCGCACATATTCTAGTTTTTAGTTTCTTGTAGCCCCTGGCCTGGTTGTTTAGTCAGAGGGCCCCTTGTTATCACCCTGTCTCGGATTTCCCTTTGTCTCCCATTAAGATCTGAGGGGGCATCGGAGTTGGGCAGACATAATCCGCCCTTCAAACGCGGCTGCCATGGGCTCAAGCAACCATAGTCTCGCAGGGGATTTCTGACAGCACGGGCGAGACAACGGAGTTAGGGCGCAAGGGGCTATTTTCCATTCCCGCTCCCTTCCCCAGCATTACGTTCCAGTGCTCCGGTCCTCGCAATAAGATCTCCTCAGACCAGAGTGCTGGAATCATAACAGCGTCGGCACATACAGAGCAGAACCGTGGTTCCAAACGCCACGGCCGGTTAGGAGTTTGGTGGTGGCAGCATAAACCCGCCCACAGCGCAGTGGGTGGAGTCAGTAACAGGCGGTTACTGACGGTAAGCGGGAATCCCCTATGTGGTCAGGCCTCGTGTGACTTGACCTTCCATTCTGTGCGCAGCCAACGGGACACGAAAGCGGCGAGTGCTTTCGTACGGGACCGTCCTGTCACAGAAATTGGTGGCATAGTGGTGGGATAATCCCAGGCGGCTTTTCATCACCCGATTGGAGAAGCCGAGATACTCAGGAGAGGAGTAACTGCAGCGCAGGAGAAAGCACAAGATGGCGGAATTCAGCGGAATGTCCAAGGGCGATCTGGAGATCGTGTGCCAGGAGAAGGGTGTGGATATCCCTTCCAACGCGTCCAGAAGCGTCATGAAGGCGGCGCTCATGAGCGTGGAGGAGTCCCATCGGGCGGAGGTGGAAAGCACTGACGGCGTCAGCATTGCAGAGGACGGCCCAACAGTGGACCTTCGTAAGGAACCGGTGAGAACGACAAGCCCCGCCCTCTCTCACAGCAGCAATGTTTCCCAGCAATCCCTAGCAGGGCCAGGATCCCAACGTCCCAGGGGGGGCGGCACGGATAGCCTAGCAGATCGGCTAGCGGAATTGGGGGAAAGGGCAACGGAGCAAGAGCGCTTGATCATCATCCAGATGTGGCGTGATGAGCGGGCACCACAGGCCGTTGTACCCCGGGAGCCGTTGTCAGCTGTTGTATACAGATCGGGACGCATTCAGTTTGCCAAGTTTGCAGACAGTGATGGGGACATTGATGAACATTTACAAGTTTTTGAAAGGACTTGTAAACACATGATTTACCGAAGTCGGAGTGGGTGAGACACCTTGTGCCCACTCTGCATGGAGAGGCATTGGAGGCCTATCGAGGAGTGGCCACGGAGGACTGTGGGGATTACAACGAAGTCGCGAAGGCCCTCCTCCAGCGATTCTTCATCACTCCAGAGTCTTACAGGAAGAAGTTCAGAGACTTGCCCAAGAATCCTAGCAGCATCCATGAGCAGTTCGCCACCCAGCTGCGGCAGTACGTGGTGAAGTGGGTGAAGGATTCGGAAGCCACTACATGGGACGCACTAATTGACCTGATCTGCAGGGAGCAGTTCTACCGCAGGTGCGCCCCAGAAGTGAAGGAGTGGGTGCTAGATCGGGAGCCACCCAGTTTAAAAATGGCTGCCCAATTAGCCGACAAGTATGTGGCAATTCGGCCACAGGGGCAGAAGCGCCCAGCCAGCAGCCAGCTCCAAAAGACTGCACCACCAAGGGGACCCCCCTCTTCAGCTCATCACTCCCAAAGACAAGCATCTTCCAACCCGGGTGCTCTTGGCCAGCAACCGCACCGCAGCGTCCCTGCAACTGATCAGAGATCATCGGTGCCACGACTGGAGAAGAAGTGCTACGGCTGTGGGAAAATCGGACATCTGAGGATGAACTGTCCTGCATCCCAAGCACCCCAGACTCGTGTCCCAAATCCGAGTGCTGGAGCCCGGCTCGCTTGTTTGACGAGAGGAGATGAGCCTACAGAGACTGTTCCCCCTCCAGTCAGTCCGATGGAGTGTGGCGAGAGACAGGTGCACCCTGCGGAGAGAGTCACCTGCATGGCCAAACAGCCCCTACACAACATGTGGAGGCACCTGCAGCCGGTCCACGTGGGACCCCTGCAGGGAGAAGGCCTAAGAGACTCTGGGGCCTCAATCACTGTGGTGAGCCCCCACCTTATAGATCCTGCTGCAGTATTGCAGGGTCGCACTGCCCAGGTCACCCTGGCAGATGGAATGGAGAAAGCGGTTCCCATGGCAAGAGTCTACCTGGACTGGGGAGCTGGACCAGAGTTGCGAGAAGTTGCCGTCATGGATGGTCTCCCAACTGATGTGGTCCTAGGAAATGATCTGGGTGGTGGGATCGTCACTACGTTTGTTGGCGCCATTCCCCGGAGTCAAGTTCCACAACCACCGTTGACATCAGCTACTCCAGCACAGCACAGCCCAGCCCAGAGGAAAAGACTACAGCTGCTAGACAACTGCCAGCACAGCCAACCACAGCATCAACCAGCCCAGAGGAAGAGATTACAGCGGCTAGATCGGCACATCGACCCCGCATGCCTTTTGCCTCTGGTATGCCTATGTCCCCTAGCAACGCAGAGGATGTTGGTTCCAGCTCGTTTGATCCTGTGGGGGTGCCCAATGATGCTCCTGACCCAAGTGGTTTGCCAACTCCGGCGGTGAGTATGAGAAACCACACTGACTTTTCCATGACTGACCCCTACCAGACTGACCCTAGTAGTCCCCACCTAGATCCCCCTGTAGAGTGTCCCAATTTAGGAGAGATTGAGGGCCACAGGCAGGAGTTTAGGGAGGCTCAACTCTCTGACACATCCCCGAAAGGCATGAGGCGCCACTCTGGCAGCGGCCTTGACAGGGTTGGGGCAGGAAGTTTGACCTGGCGGGAAGGGTTAAGGTACAGGGTAGACAGGAAAGTGGGAGGGGATAGACCAGATTGGGAATGTGTCCAACTGGTCCCCCCAGGGAACGTTCCTGCGCAACCAGTGTCGGTTGCCAGCGAAAACCCTTTGGACAGTAACCCGGAGACAGACCGTACCCTGAAGTGCCTGACACAGAGCTTACCCTGGTCTGGAATGTCGGATGACGCCCAGACCAACTGTAAGGCTGGTGCCATGCGTTGGCAGCTGGGGCACTCCAGCGGTTGTGTTGTCTCTGGGCCTCTGCCTATAGGAGAACCCTTGCAGCAAGTTGCTGTGGACATAGCAGGTCCCTTGCCTGTGCTCAGTAGATCGGGGAAGACACGCAGCCTCCCTGTAGTGTATGCCACACAGGATCCAGAGGCTGGTGGTCTGGCCGCCATCACTGTGGCACAGGTAGCGGACGAGGAGGAAAGAGTAGGCCTAGGTGATAGGGTAGGTTTCCAGAGTCATAGGTCGACAGATGAGGATTGGAGGGCAGGTCTGACAGTTCGGGCAGACAGTTGCCAGATAGGTATGACGGAGGTGCAGTGCCTGGGGCACCATGTGGGAGGAGACAGGGGTAGGCCCAAACCAGAGGGGGTGGAGGCAACCAGAGGCTGTCCCCGACCCACATCACCCAGACCGGTACTGACCTTAGAACCTGTAAGGCCCTACGGACACGTTGTCATTGACTTTAGTCCTGTAGTGAACTCCTTGACAGAGATGGCTAGGAAGGGCATTCCCAAGTCAGTGGACTTTGCACCCGCTTGCGAGTTGGCATTCCAGTCATTGAAGGAGGCTCGGGTACCCGCTCCAGTGCTGATGGCGCACATTCTTGACCAGGACTGTGTGTTACGAACTACTGCGTCACTGCACGGACTGGGAGTAGTACCGAGCCAGAAAGAGCCATATGGGCAGGAGCACCCTGTGGCCTGTTTGAGCAGTACACTGCTATTGTGGGAGGTGGGGTATGCCACAATTGGGACACCGTGGGTGGCACTTGTGTGTAACTGGCCCCCCACCGTGGTGACTTACCACCAACCTGTTAGGTGGCTGCAACCTACCTTGGGGAAATTGGACAGACTTTTGTGGTGGAGCCTTGAATTTGGACTTCAGGTGGACTATTTGAACATTGTGCACCCACGAAGAGAGGCCCACTGCACTATGGATGAACTGTCTAGGCCGGAGCCTACGCCCCCAGGTAGTGTCACCTTCAACCCCATTAAGGACTGCGGGACCAGATCGTTGGGACATGGGTCCCTGGTTGACCCGCTTGAATGGGGGGGGGGAGGAGTGTGGCCGGAGAGACCCCAGCCCACGTGGACAATGACGGCGCGGCACTGAAGGGGTTATCCCTCAGTGACCGGCGCCATATTCAAGGACAATGGGCGCTTGGCGCCACTTTTAAACTGTGCAATGGTGCTAAACGCCATCTTTAAATGTAGTGTGGGTGCTAGGCACCGGGTATTTAAAAATATATTTACTACTGTGTTTTCACTAATGTTATATTTAATGCAAATGCCAGCACTTAGAAGGAATGTGTAAGCTGTGTTGGTTTTAAAATGCACTTACTATAGATGTCTGAATAATCATCTCCTGTCAGTAGGAAGTGGCATGCTAATGGCCCTGTCCTAGCAGAGAGGTGTGAATGACAAAACCTTTTGATGTGTAAAGATGCTAATCACGGGTCTATGGGCTTGGAACCTGTTTCATGTACCTGATTTAATTGATATACGAACCCGGAATGGCAGATGCAGGAAGGAAGACTGTTTGTTTGTATTGTAGCCTTTCCTGTTGTAATCTCAAACACTGGGTTTGCCTGGAGATGTGAATGAGACAGAAACATTTCTATTTTGAAGCTATGTGATAAATTTATCAATAGTGAATGTTAATCTGATACCAAACGTTGTCTGGGTGACAGGAAGGAGGATATTGTTTTATTTCACTTATCCCCTTTTGAAATGTCATTTATTTATTGGTATTTTGTAAAATAACCTGATTGGTTGGAGAAGACAGGGAGGGCTTACCCCCCTGTGGTACTGTGTGGAAAACTGACATAAAAAGTAGACCTGCGTGCCTCCAGAGTTGTATTGTATTGTACCATCTTTATTCTGCTGAAACATCTGATTTTATGCTGTTGCCCCTAGCAATAGGGAGGAGCCTTTTTAAAGGTTATATTTGAGCAAATAAACATCATTGCCTCAAGAAGATTGCTTCATCTTGTGACCTACAGGGTTATGCCAACCATAGCCCCGTTCTCCAGCTGTCCAGGGAAGCACCTAACGTCTCCAAGTTCCGCCTTCCGGCCAGCTACCGGTAGAGGCCTAGCAAGTGGCTAGTGGGGATTCGTCAACACCACACAGGTGTGGTAAGGCAGTGTGTCGGCACATACAGAGCAGAACCGTGGTTCCAAACGCCACGGCCGGTTAGGAGTTTGGTGGTGGCAGCATAAACCCGCCCACAGCGCAGTGGGTGGAGTCAGTAACAGGCGGTTACTGACGGTAAGCGGGAATCCCCTATGTGGTCAGGCCTCGTGTGACTTGACCTTCCATTCTGTGCGCAGCCAACGGGACGCGAAAGCGGCGAGTGCTTTCGTACGGGACCGTCCTGTCACAGTCTCTCTCTCTGTTCCCGCTCTCTGTCTCTCTCTCTATCCTCGCTGTCTGTCTCTCTCTCTCTCTGTCCTCGCTGTCTGTCTCTCTCTCTCTGTCCCCGCTCTCTGTCTGTCTCTCTCTGTCCCCGCTCTCTGTCTGTCTCTCTCTCTCTGTCCCCGCTCTCTGTCTCTCTCTCTCTCTGTCCCAGCTCTCTGTCTCTCTCTCTCTCTGTCCCCGCTTTCTGTCTCTCTCTGTCTCTCTCTCTCTGTCCCCACTCTCTGTCTCTCTCTCTCTCTCTGTCTCTCTCTGTCTCTCTGTCCCCGCTCTCTGTCTCTCTCTCTGTCTCTCTCTGTCTCTCTGTCCCCGCTCTCTGTCCCCGCTCTCTGTCCCCGCTCTCTGTCTCTCTCTCTCTCTGTCCCCACTCTGTCTCTCTGTCTCTCTCTCTGTCCCTGCTCTCTGTCTCTCTCTCTCTCTGTCCCCACTCTCTGTCTCTCTCTCTGTCCCCGCTCTCTGTCTCTCTCTCTGTTCCTGCTCTCTGTCTGTCTGTCTCTCTCTCTGTTCCCGCTCTCTGTCTCTCTCTCTCTCTGTCCCCACTCTGTCTCTCTCTGTCTCTCTGTCCCCGCTCTCTGTCTCTCTCTCTCTGTCCCTGCTCTCTGTCTCTCTCTCTCTGTTCCCGCTCTCTGTCTCTCTCTCTGTCCTCGCTATCTGTCTCTCTCTCTCTGTCCTCGCTGTCTGTCTCTCTCTCTCTGTCCCCGCTCTCTGTCTGTCTGTCTCTGTCCCCGCTCTCTGTCTGTCTGTCTCTGTCTCTCTGTCCCCGCTCTCTCTGTCTCTCTCTCTCTCTGTCCCCGCTCTCTGTCTCTCTCTCTGTCCCTGCTCTCTGTCTCTCTCTGTCTCTCTCTCTCTGTCCCCGCTCTCTGTCTCTCTCTCTGTTCCCACTCTCTGTCTGTCTGTCTCTCTCTCTGTTCCCGCTCTCTGTCTCTCTCTCTGTCCTCGCTGTCTGTCTCTCTCTCTCTGTCTTCGCTGTCTGTCTCTCTCTCTGTCCCCGCTCTCTGTCTGTCTGTCTCTGTCCCCGCTCTCTGTCTGTCTGTCTCTGTCCCCGCTCTCTGTCTGTCTGTCTCTCTCTCTCTGTCCCCGCTCTCTGTCCCCGCTCTGTCTCTCTCTCTCTGTCCCGCTCTCTGTCTCTCTCTGTCTCTCTCTCTCTGTCCCCACTCTCTGTCTCTCTCTCTGTCCCCGCTCTCTGTCTCTCTGTCCTCGCTGTCTGTCCCCGATCTCTGTCTCTCTCTCTGTCTCTCTGTACCCGCTCTCTGTCTCTCTCTGTCCCCGCTCTCTGTCTCTCTCTCTCTGTCCAAGCTCCCTGTCTCTCTCTCTCTCTGTCTCCGCTCTCTGTCTCTCTCTCTCACTGTCCCCGCTCTGTCTCTCTGTCCCCGCTCTCTGTCTCTCTCTCTGTCCCTGCTCTCTGTCCCCGCTCTGTCTCTCTATCTCTGTCCCCGCTCTCTGTCTCTCTCTCTCTGTTCCCGCTCTCTGTCTGTCTGTCTCTCTCTCTGTTCCCGCTCTCTGTCTCTCTCTCTCTCTGTCCCCGCTCTGTCTCTCTCTGTCCCCGCTCTCTGTCTCTCTCCCTGTCATTGCTCTCTGTCTCTCTCTCTCTGTCCCCACTCTCTGTCTCTCTCTCTGTCCCCGCTCTCTATCTCTCTCTCTGTTCCCGCTCTCTGTCTCTCTCTCTGTTCCCGCTCTCTTTCTGTCTGTCTCTCTCTCTGTTCCCACTCTCTGTCTCTCTCTCTGTCCTCGCTGTCTGTCTCTCTCTCTCTGTCCTCGCTGTCTGTCTCTCTCTCTGTCCCCGCTCTCTGTCTGTCTGTCTCTGTCCCCGCTCTCTGTCTGTCTGTCTCTGTCCCCGCTCTCTGTCTATCTGTCTCTCTCTCTGTCCCCGCTCTCTGTCTCTCTCTCTGTCCCCGCTCTCTGTCTCTCTCTCTCTGTCCCCGCTCTCTGTCTCTCTCTCTCTGTCCCCACTCTCTGTCCTCGCTCTCTGTCTCTCTCTCTGTCTCTCTGTCCCCGCTCTCTGTCTCTCTCTCTCTGTCTCTCTCTCTGTCTCTCTGTCCCCGCTCTCTGTCTCTCTCTCTCTCTCTGTCCCCGCTCTCTGTCTCTCTCTCTCTCTGTCCCCGCTCTCTGTCTCTCTCTCTCTCTCTGTCCCCGCTCTCTGTCTCTCTCTCTCACTGTCCCCGCTCTGTCTCTCTCTGTCCCTGCTCTCTGTCTCTCTCTCTGTCCCCGCTCTCTGTCTCTCTCTCTCTGTTCCCGCTCTCTGTCTGTCTGTCTCTCTCTCTGTTCCCGCTCTCTGTCTCTCTCTCTGTCCCTTCTCTCTGTCTCTCTCTCTCTGTCCCCGCTCTCTGTCTCTCTCTCTGTTCCCGCTCTCTGTCTGTCTGTTTCTCTCTCTGTTCCCACTCTCTGTCTCTCTCTCTGTCCTCGCTGTCTGTCTCTCTCTCTCTGTCCTCGCTGTCTGTCTCTCTCTATGTCCCCGCTCTCTGTCTGTCTGTCTCTGTCCCCGCTCTCTGTCTGTCTCTCTCTCTCTCTCTGTCCCCGCTCTCTCTGTCTCTCTCTCTCTCTGTCCCCACTCTGTCTCTCTCTCTCTCTCTGTCCCCGCTCTCTGTCTCTCTCTCTGTCCCCGCTCTCTGTCTCTCTCTGTCTCTCTCTCTCTGTCCCCGCTCTGTCTCTCTCTCTGTCCCCGCTCTCTGTCTCTCTCTCTGTCCCCGCTCTCTGTCTGTCTGTCTCTGTTCCCGCTCTCTGTCTCTCTCTCTGTACTCGCTGTCTGTCTCTCTCTCTCTGTCCTCGCTGTCTGTCTCTCTCTCTGTCCCCGCTCTCAGTCTGTCTGTCTCTGTCCCCGCTCTCTGTCTCTGTCCCCGCTCTCTGTCTGTCTCTCTCTCTCTGTCCCCGCTCTCTGTCTCTCTCTCTGTCCCCGCTCTCTGTCTCTCTCTCTCTGTCCCCGCTCTCTGTCTCTCTCTGTCTCTCTCTCTGTCCCCACTCTCTGTCTCTCTCTCTGTCCCCGCTCTCTGTCTCTCTGTCCCCGCTCTCTGTCCCCGATCTCTGTCTCTCTCTCTGTCTCTCTGTACCCGCTCTCTGTCTCTCTCTGTCCCCGCTCTCTGTCTCTCTCTCTCTGTCTCCGCTCTCTGTCTCTCTCTCTCACTGTCCCCGCTCTGTCTCTCTGTCCCCGCTCTCTGTCTCTCTCTCTGTCCCTGCTCTCTGTCCCCGCTCTGTCTCTCTCTCTGTCCCCGCTCTCTGTCTCTCTCTCTCTGTTCCCGCTCTCTGTCTGTCTGTCTGTCTCTCTGTTCCCGCTCTCTGTCTCTCTCTCTCTGTCCCCGCTCTGTCTCTCTCTGTCCCCGCTCTCTGTCTCTCTCCCTGTCATTGCTCTCTGTCTCTCTCTCTCTGTCCCCACTCTCTGTCTCTCTCTCTGTCCCTGCTCTCTATCTCTCTCTCTGTTCCCGCTCTCTGTCTCTCTCTCTGTTCCCGCTCTCTTTCTGTCTGTCTCTCTCTCTGTTCCCACTCTCTGTCTCTCTCTCTGTCCTCGCTGTCTGTCTCTCTCTCTCTGTCCTCGCTGTCTGTCTCTCTCTCTGTCCCCGCTCTCTGTCTGTCTGTCTCTGTCCCCGCTCTCTGTCTGTCTGTCTCTGTCCCCGCTCTCTGTCTATCTGTCTCTCTCTCTCTGTCCCCGCTCTCTGTCTCTCTCTCTGTCCCCGCTTTCTGTCTCTCTCTCTCTGTCCCTGCTCTCTGTCTCTCTCTGTCTCTCTCTCTCTCTGTCCCCACTCTCTGTCTCTCTCTCTGTCCTCGCTCTCTGTCTCTCTCTCTGTCTCCGCTCTCTGTCTCTCTCTGTCTGTCTCTCTCTCTCTGTCTCTCTGTCCCCGCTCTCTGTCTCTCTCTCTCTCTCTCTGTCCCCGCTCTGTCTCTCTCTGTCTCTCTGTCCCCGCTCTCTGTCTCTCTCTCTCTCTGTCCCTGCTCTCTGTCCCCGCTCTCTGTCTCTCTCTCTGTTCCCGCTCTCTGTCTCTCTCTCTGTTCCCGCTCTCTGTCTGTCTGTTTCTCTCTCTGTTCCCACTCTCTGTCTCTCTCTCTGTCCTCGCTGTCTGTCTCTCTCTCTCTGTCCTCGCTGTCTGTCTCTCTCTATGTCCCCGCTCTCTGTCTGTCTGTCTCTGTCCCCCTTCTCTGTCTGTCTCTCTCTCTCTGTCCCCGCTCTCTCTGTCTCTCTCTCTCTCTGTCCCCACTCTCTGTCTCTCTCTCTCTCTCTGTCCCCGCTCTCTGTCTCTCTCTCTCTCTCTCTGTCCCCGCTCTCTGTCTCTCTCTGTCTCTCTCTCTCTGTCCCCGCTCTGTCTCTCTCTCTGTCCCCGCTCTCTGTCTCTCTCTCTCTCTGTCCCCGCTCTCTGTCTGTCTGTCTCTGTCCCCGCTCTCTGTCTGTCTCTCTCTCTGTCCCCGCTCTCTGGGGTAAATTTACTAACATTCGTAATTTTCGGAAAAAGGTCAAAGTTCAATCACGAATTCGTGATTGAAGGGGTCCCCACTCCCCCAGGGTACCCCGGCCAGGGGTGACTAGTTGGATATTTGATGCCACGGCCGCAGGGCACTATATAAAAGTGACCCCCGGCTGTGGCATTATCTGTCCAGCTAGTGGAGCCCGGTGCTGGTTTTAAAAATACGGGGGACCCCTACTCTTTTTGTCCCCCGTATTTTTGGAACCAGGACCAGGCGCAGAGCCCGATGCTGGTTGCTTAAATATGGGGGAAGCCCTGTCAATTTTTACCCCATATTTCTGCAACCAGGATCGGCTCAAAGAGCCCGAGGCTGGTTATGCTTAGGAGGGGGGACCCCACACAATTTTTTTTGAGAAAATAATCACTTTCCCACCCCTTCCCACTGATATACATGCACGGATCTCATGGATCCCTGCATGCCTATCCAATCACGGATAAAAAAAGCAGGTCTGTTTTTTTTAAGCACTTTTTTACGAGTTGTAATTTTTCACGGCAGTGTTTTGTTTTTTTTTGCTTTGCACTTCTTAGTAAATGACCGAGATTCATACTTAAACAGCCGCGTTTTGACCGATGGTGTATTCATTCGTGATTTTTTCCTAGGAATTCCAAATATTACGAATGCCCTCATCACTGCCGTGATTTGAGTTTAGTAAATTACCGTGATGACACTTTGATGAAAAAACGGCATCTCGGTCAAAATCGGGACCTTAGTAAATTTACCCCTCTGTCTCTCTCTCTGTCCCCGCTCTCTGTCTCTCTCTCTCTCTGTCCCCGCTCTCTGTCTGTATGTCTCTGTCCCCGCTCTCTGTCTGTCTCTCTCTCTCTGTCCCCGCTCTCTGTCTGTATGTCTCTGTCCCCGCTCTCTGTCTGTCTCTCTCTCTCTGTCCCCGCTCTCTGTCTCTCTCTCTCTGTCCCCGCTCTCTGTCTGTCTGTCTCTGTCCCCGCTCTCTCTGTCTGTCTGTCTCTCTCTCTCTCTCTGACCCCGCTCTCTGTCTGTCTCTCTCTGTCCCCGCTCTCTCTCTCTCTCTGTCCCTGCTCTCTGTGTGTGTGTGTGTGTGTGTGTGTCTCTCTCTCTGTCCCCGCTCTCTGTGTCTCACCCGTCACCCGTGCACGCCCTGCAGTGTCATGGTAAGTAGAACCTCGGTGGAGCTGCGGATCCACGCCGGAGAACAGAGGTCACCACACAGTCAGAGGGACTGCTGACAGCTGCCTGTTCCTGGTGGAGGAGAGTGATCCAGTCACAGAAGCCTTACATTTCAGGTGAGTATATTTTTCATCCTGCTTTTTCAATGTATTTTTCCTCTGCTCTCTGCTCTGTTCCAGGTCACCCCACAGCCTGTCACACCACTATCACTGACCCCACCTCACATCTGCTACTTACAGCCTGTCACCCCACACCCGCTACTCCCCCTTCTCACTCACAGCCTGTCACCACACTACCCCCTTCTCACTCACAGCCTGTCACCCCACTACCGCTACACCTTCTCACTTACAGCCTGTCACCCCACACCCATTGTCACCACTAAACAGCCTGTCACCCCACACCTGCTACCCCCACCCACAGCCTGTCCCCCCAAACCCATTGTCACCACTAACAGCCTGTCATCCCACACCTGCTACCCCCACTCACAGCTTGTCACACCACACGAGTGACGTAGCTATAGAAGGTGCAAGGGATGCAAATGCTCTGGCAGTGCCACAGTGGGGCAATGTGTATCTGGCAGTGCCACAGTGGGGCAATGTGTATCTGGCAGCGGCACTGTGGGGCAATGTGTATATGGCAATGGCACTGTGGGGCATTGTGTATCTGTCAGTGGCACTGGGGGGCAATGTGTATCTGGCAGTGCCACAGTGTGGCAATGTGTATCTGGCAGCGGCACTGTGGGGCAATGTGTATATGGCAATGGCACTGTGGGGCATTGTGTATCTGTCAGTGGCACTGGGGGGCAATGTGTATCTGGCAGTGGCACTGTGGGGCAATGTGTATCTGGCAATGTGTATCTGGCACTGTGGGGCAATGTGTATCTGGCACTGTGGGGGCAATGTGTATCTGGCACTGTGGGGTAATGTGTATCTGGCACTGTGTACTGTGTAAAAATGGGACTCTGCCTGCGTACTGTGTAAATAGTAGAGATGAGAGCCTGAAATTTTTCGGGTTTTGTGTTTTGGTTTTGGGTTCGGTTCCGCGGCCGTGTTTTGGGTTCGACCGCGTTTTGGCAAAACCTCACCGAATTTTTTTTGTCGGATTCGGGTGTGTTTTGGATTCGGGTGTTTTTTTCAAAAAACCCTAAAAAACAGCTTAAATCATAGAATTTGGGGGTCATTTTGATCCCATATTATTATTAACCTCAAAAACCATAATTTCCACTCATTTTCAGTCTATTCTGAATACCTCACACCTCACAATATTATTTTTAGTCCTAAAATTTGCACCGAGGTCGCTGGATGACTAAGCTAAGCGACCCTAGTGGCCGACACAAACACCTGGCCCATCTAGGAGTGGCACTGCAGTGTCACGCAGGATGTCCCTTCCAAAAAACCCTCCCCAAACAGCACATGACGCAAAGAAAAAAAGAGGCGCAATGAGGTAGCTGTGTGAGTAAGATTAGCGACCCTAGTGGCCGACACAAACACCGGGCCCATCTAGGAGTGGCACTGCAGTGTCACGCAGGATGGCCCTTCCAAAAAACCCTCCCCAAACAGCACATGACGCAAAGAAAAAAAGAGGCGCAATGAGGTAGCTGTGTGAGTAAGATTAGCGACCCTAGTGGCCGACACAAACACCGGGCCCATTTAGGAGTGGCACTGCAGTGTCACGCAGGATGTCCCTTCCAAAAAACCCTCCCCAAACAGCACATGACGCAAAGAAAAAAAGAGGCGCAATGAGGTAGCTGTGTGAGTAAGATTAGCGACCCTAGTGGCCGACACAAACACCGGGCCCATCTAGGAGTGGCACTGCAGTGTCACGCAGGATGGCCCTTCCAAAAAACACTCCCCAAACAGCACATGACGCAAAGAAAAAAAGAGGTGCAATGAGGTAGCTGACTGTGTGAGTAAGATAAGCGACCCTAGTGGCCGACACAAACACCGGGCCCATTTAGGAGTGGCACTGCAGTGTCACGCAGGATGTCCCTTCCAAAAAACCCTCCCCAAACAGCACATGACGCAAAGAAAAATAAAAGAAAAAAGAGGTGCAAGATGGAATTGTCCTTGGGCCCTCCCACCCACCCTTATGTTGTATAAACAAAACAGGACATGCACACTTTAACCAACCCATCATTTCAGTGACAGGGTCTGCCACACGACTGTGACTGATATGACGGGTTGGTTTGGACCCCCCCCAAAAAAGAAGCAATTAATCTCTCCTTGCACAAACTGGCTCTACAGAGGCAAGATGTCCACCTCATCATCATCCTCCGATATATCACCGTGTACATCCCCCTCCTCACAGATTATCAATTCGTCCCCACTGGAATCCACCATCTCAGCTCCCTGTGTACTTTGTGGAGGCAATTGCTGCTGGTCAATGTCTCCGCGGAGGAATTGATTATAATTCATTTTAATGAACATCATCTTCTCCACATTTTCTGGATGTAACCTCGTACGCCGATTGCTGACAAGGTGAGCGGCGGCACTAAACACTCTTTCGGAGTACACACTTGTGGGAGGGCAACTTAGGTAGAATAAAGCCAGTTTGTGCAAGGGCCTCCAAATTGCCTCTTTTTCCTGCCAGCATAAGTACGGACTGTGTGACGTGCCTACTTGGATGCGGTCACTCATATAATCCTCCACCATTCTTTCAATGTTGAGAGAATCATATGCAGTGACAGTAGACGACATGTCCGTAATCGTTGTCAGGTCCTTCAGTCCGGACCAGATGTCAGCATCAGCAGTCGCTCCAGACTGCCCTGCATCACCGCCAGCGGGTGGGCTCGGAATTCTGAGCCTTTTCCTCGCACCCCCAGTTGCGGGAGAATGTGAAGGAGGAGATGTTGACAGGTCGCGTTCCGCTTGACTTGACAATTTTCTCACCAGCAGGTCTTTCAACCCCAGCAGACTTGTGTCTGCCGGAAAGAGAGATCCATGGTAGGTTTTAAATCTAGGATCGAGCACGGTGGCCAAAATGTAGTGCTCTGATTTCAACAGATTGACCACCCGTGAATCCTTGTTAAGCGAATTAAGGGCTCCATCCACAAGTCCCACATGCCTAGCGGAATCGCTCTGTGTTAGCTCCTCCTTCAATGTCTCCAGCTTCTTCTGCAAAAGCCTGATGAGGGGAATGACCTGACTCAGGCTGGCAGTGTCTGAACTGACTTCACGTGTGGCAAGTTCAAAGGGCATCAGAACCTTGCACAACGTTGAAATCATTTTCCACTGCACTTGAGACAGGTGCATTCCACCTCCTATATCGTGCTCAATTGTATAGGCTTGAATGGCCTTTTGCTGCTCCTCCAACCTCTGAAGCATATAGAGGGTTGAATTCCACCTCGTTACCACTTCTTGCTTCAGATGATGGCAGGGCAGGTTCAGTAGTTTTTGGTGTTGCTCCAGTCTTCTGTACGTGGTGCCTGTACGCCGAAAGTGTCCCGCAATTCTTCTGGCCACCGACAGCATCTCTTGCACGCCCCTGTCGTTTTTTAAAAAATTCTGCACCACCAAATTCAAGGTATGTGCAAAACATGGGACGTGCTGGAATTTGCCCATATTTAATGCACACACAATATTGCTGGCGTTGTCCGATGCCACAAATCCACAGGAGAGTCCAATTGGGGTAAGCCATTCTGCGATGATCTTCCTCAGTTGCCGTAAGAGGTTTTCAGCTGTGTGCGTATTCTGGAAAGCGGTGATACAAAGCGTAGCCTGCCTAGGAAAGAGTTGGCGTTTGCGAGATGCTGCTACTGGTGCCGCCGCTGCTGTTCTTGCGGCGGGAGTCCATACATCTACCCAGTGGGCTGTCACAGTCATATAGTCCTGACCCTGCCCTGCTCCACTTGTCCACATGTCCGTGGTTAAGTGGACATTGGGTACAACTGCATTTTTTAGGACACTGGTGAGTCTTTTTCTGACGTCCGTGTACATTCTCGGTATCGCCTGCCTACAGAAGTGGAACCTAGATGGTATTTGGTAACGGGGGCACACTGCCTCAATAAATTGTCTAGTTCCCTGTGAACTAACGGCGGATACCGGACGCACGTCTAACACCAACATAGTTGTCAAGGACTCAGTTATCCGCTTTGCAACAGGATGACTGCTGTGATATTTTATCTTCCTCGCAAAGGACTGTTGGACAGTCAATTGCTTACTGGAAGTAGTACAAGTGGGCTTACGACTTCCCCTCTGGGATGACCATCGACTCCCAGCAGCAACAACAGCAGCGCCAGCAGCAGTAGGCGTTACACGCAAGGATGCATCGGAGGAATCCCAGGCAGGAGAGGACTCGTCAGAATTGCCAGTGACATGGCCTGCAGGACTATTGGCATTCCTGGGGAAGGAGGAAATTGACACTGAGGGAGTTGGTGGGGTGGTTTGCGTGAGCTTGGTTACAAGAGGAAGGGATTTACTGGTCAGTGGACTGCTTCCGCTGTCGGCCCAAGTTTTTGAACTTGTCACTGACTTATTATGAATGCGCTGCAGGTGACGTATAAGGGAGGATGTTCCGAGGTGGTTAACGTCCTTACCCCTACTTATTACAGCTTGACAAAGGGAACACACGGCTTGACACCTGTTGTCCGCATTTCTGGTGAAATACTTCCACACCGAAGAGCTGATTTTTTTGGTATTTTCACCAGGCATGTCAACGGCCCTATTCCTCCCACGGACAACAGGTGTCTCCCCGGGTGCCTGACTTAAACAAACCACCTCACCATCAGAATCCTCCTGGTCAATTTCCTCCCCAGCGCCAGCAACACCCATATCCTCCTCATCCTGGTGTACTTCAACACTGACATCTTCAATCTGACTATCAGGAACTGGACTGCGGGTGCTCCTTCCAGCACTTGCAGGGGTCGTGCAAATGGTGGAAGGCGCATGCTCTTCACGTCCAGTGTTGGGAAGGTCAGGCATCGCAACCGACACAATTGGACTCTCCTTGTGGATTTGGGATTTCGAAGAACGCACAGTTCTTTGCGGTGCTACTGCTTTTGCCAGCTTGAGTCTTTTCATTTTTCTAGCGAGAGGCTGAGTGCCTCCATCCTCATGTGAAGCTGAACCACTAGCCATGAACATAGGCCAGGGCCTCAGCCGTTCCTTGCCACTCCGTGTGGTAAATGGCATATTGGCAAGTTTACGCTTCTCCTCCGACAATTTTATTTTAGGTTTTGGAGTCCTTTTTTTACTGATATTTGGTGTTATGGATTTGACATGCTCTGTACTATGACATTGGGCATCGGCCTTGGCAGACGACGTTGCTGGCATTTCATCGTCTCGGCCATGACTAGTGGCAGCAGCTTCAGCACGAGGTGGAAGTGGATCTTGATCTTTCCCTAATTTTGGAACCTCAACATTTTTGTTCTCCATATTTTAATAGGCACAACTAAAAGGCACCTCAGGTAAACAATGGAGATGGATGGATTCTAGTATACAATTATGGATGGACTGCTCAGTGCCGACACAGAGGTAGCTACAGCCGTGGACTACCGTACTGTACTGTGTCTGCTGCTAATATAGACTGGTTGATAAAGAGATGTAGTAGTAGTAGTATGTATGTATAAAGAAGAAAGAAAAAAAAACCATGGGTAGGTGGTATACAATTATGGACGGACTGCCCAGTGCCGACACAGAGGTAGCTACAGCCGTGGACTACCGTACTGTACTGTGTCTGCTGCTAATATAGACTGGTTGATAAAGAGATGTAGTAGTAGTAGTATGTATGTATAAAGAAGAAAGAAAAAAAAACCACGGGTAGGTGGTATACAATTATGGACGGACTGCCCAGTGCCGACACAGAGGTAGCTACAGCCGTGGACTACCGTACTGTACTGTGTCTGCTGCTAATATAGACTGGTTGATAAAGAGATGTAGTAGTAGTAGTATGTATGTATAAAGAAGAAAGAAAAAAAAACCACGGGTAGGTGGTATACAATTATGGACGGACTGCCCAGTGCCGACACAGAGGTAGCTACAGCCGTGGACTACCGTACTGTACTGTGTCTGCTGCTAATATAGACTGGTTGATAAAGAGATGTAGTAGTAGTAGTATGTATGTATAAAGAAGAAAGAAAGAAAAAACCACGGGTAGGTGGTATACAATTATGGACGGACTGCCCAGTGCCGACACAGAGGTAGCTACAGCCGTGGACTACCGTACTGTACTGTGTCTGCTGCTAATATAGACTGGTTGATAAAGAGATGTAGTAGTAGTAGTATGTATGTATAAAGAAGAAAGAAAAAAAAACCACGGGTAGGTGGTATACAATTATGGACGGACTGCCCAGTGCCGACACAGAGGTAGCTACAGCCGTGGACTACCGTACTGTACTGTGTCTGCTGCTAATATAGACTGGTTGATAAAGAGATGTAGTAGTAGTAGTATGTATGTATAAAGAAGAAAGAAAAAAAAACCACGGTAGGTGGTATACAATTATGGACGGACTGCCCAGTGCCGACACAGAGGTAGCTACAGCCGTGGACTACCGTACTGTACTGTGTCTGCTGCTAATATAGACTGGTTGATAAAGAGATGTAGTAGTAGTAGTATGTATGTATAAAGAAGAAAGAAAAAAAAACCACGGGTAGGTGGTATACAATTATGGACGGACTGCCCAGTGCCGACACAGAGGTAGCTACAGCCGTGGACTACCGTACTGTACTGTGTCTGCTGCTAATATAGACTGGTTGATAAAGAGATGTAGTAGTAGTAGTATGTATGTATAAAGAAGAAAGAAAAAAAAACCACGGTAGGTGGTATACAATTATGGACGGACTGCCCAGTGCCGACACAGAGGTAGCTACAGCCGTGGACTACCGTACTGTACTGTGTCTGCTGCTAATATAGACTGGTTGATAAAGAGATGTAGTAGTAGTAGTATGTATGTATAAAGAAGAAAGAAAAAAAAACCACGGGTAGGTGGTATACAATTATGGACGGACTGCCCAGTGCCGACACAGAGGTAGCTACAGCCGTGGACTACCGTACTGTACTGTGTCTGCTGCTAATATAGACTGGTTGATAAAGAGATGTAGTAGTAGTAGTATGTATGTATAAAGAAGAAAGAAAAAAAAACCACGGGTAGGTGGTATACAATTATGGACGGACTGCCCAGTGCCGACACAGAGGTAGCTACAGCCGTGGACTACCGTACTGTACTGTGTCTGCTGCTAATATAGACTGGTTGATAAAGAGATGTAGTAGTAGTAGTATGTATGTATAAAGAAGAAAGAAAAAAAAACCACGGGTAGGTGGTATACAATTATGGACGGACTGCCCAGTGCCGACACAGAGGTAGCTACAGCCGTGGACTACCGTACTGTACTGTGTCTGCTGCTAATATAGACTGGTTGATAAAGAGATGTAGTAGTAGTAGTATGTATGTATAAAGAAGAAAGAAAAAAAAACCACGGGTAGGTGGTATACAATTATGGACGGACTGCCCAGTGCCGACACAGAGGTAGCTACAGCCGTGGACTACCGTACTGTACTGTGTCTGCTGCTAATATAGACTGGTTGATAAAGAGATGTAGTAGTAGTAGTATGTATGTATAAAGAAGAAAGAAAGAAAAAACCACGGGTAGGTGGTATACAATTATGGACGGACTGCCCAGTGCCGACACAGAGGTAGCTACAGCCGTGGACTACCGTACTGTACTGTGTCTGCTGCTAATATAGACTGGTTGATAAAGAGATGTAGTAGTAGTAGTATGTATGTATAAAGAAGAAAGAAAAAAAAACCACGGGTAGGTGGTATACAATTATGGACGGACTGCCCAGTGCCGACACAGAGGTAGCTACAGCCGTGGACTACCGTACTGTACTGTGTCTGCTGCTAATATAGACTGGTTGATAAAGAGATGTAGTAGTAGTAGTATGTATGTATAAAGAAGAAAGAAAAAAAAACCACGGTAGGTGGTATACAATTATGGACGGACTGCCCAGTGCCGACACAGAGGTAGCTACAGCCGTGGACTACCGTACTGTACTGTGTCTGCTGCTAATATAGACTGGTTGATAAAGAGATGTAGTAGTAGTAGTATGTATGTATAAAGAAGAAAGAAAAAAAAAACACGGGTAGGTGGTATACAATTATGGACGGACTGCCCAGTGCCGACACAGAGGTAGCTACAGCCGTGAACTACCGTACTGTGTCTGCTGCGACTGGATGATAAATAATGATATAAAATATATATATATATCACTACTGCAGCCGGACAGGTATATATTATATAATGACGGACCTGCTGGACACTGTCTGTCAGCAGAATGAGTTTTTTATAGAATAAAAAAAAAAACACCACACAAGTGAAGTCACACGACGAGTGTTTAACTTTTTCAGGCAATCACAATATAGTATACTATTCTACTAACTATACTGGTGGTCAGTGTGGTCAGGTCACTGGTCAGTCACACTGGCAGTGGCACTCCTGCAGCAAAAGTGTGCACTGTTTAATTTTAATAATAATATGTACTCCTGGCTCCTGCTATAACCTATAACTGGCACTGCAGTGCTCCCCAGTCTCCCCCACAATTATAAGATGTGTGAGCTGAGCACAGTCAGATACGAGTGTTTAACTTTTTCAGGCAATCACAATATAGTATACTATACTACTAACTATACTGGTGGTCAGTGTGGTCAGGTCACTGGTCAGTCACACTGGCAGTGGCACTCCTGCAGCAAAAGTGTGCACTGTTTAATTTTAATAATAATATGTACTCCTGGCTCCTGCTATAACCTATAACTGGCACTGCAGTGCTCCCCAGTCTCCCCCACAATTATAAGATGTGTGAGCTGAGCACAGTCAGATATATACATAGATGATGCAGCACACTGGGCTGAGCAGTGCACACAGATATGGTATGTGACTGAGTCACTGTGTATCGTTTTTTTCAGGCAGAGAACGGATATATTAAATAAAACTGCACTGTCTGGTGGTCACTGTGGTCAGTCACTAGTAAACTCTGCACTCTCTACACAGTTCTACAGTACTCCTAATCTCCAGTAAATCAGGTCAATCTCTCTCTCTCTCTCTTCTAATCTAAATGGAGAGGACGCCAGCCACGTCCTCTCCCTATCAATCTCAATGCACGTGTGAAAATGGCGGCGATGCGCGGCTCCTTATATAGAATCCGAGTCTCGCGATAGAATCCGAGCCTCGCGAGAATCCGACAGCGTCATGATGACGTTCGGGCGCGCTCGGGTTAACCGAGCAAGGCGGGAAGATCCGAGTCGCTCGGACCCGTGAAAAAAAACATGAAGTTCGTGCGGGTTCGGATTCAGAGAAACCGAACCCGCTCATCTCTAGTAAATAGGGGACTCTGCCTGCATACTGTGTAAAAAGGGGACTCTGCCTGCGTACTGTGTAAAAAGGGGACTCTGCCTGCGTACTGTGTAAATAGGGGACTATGCCTGCGTACTGTGTAAATAGGGGACTCTACTGCCGTACTGTGCAAAAATTGAATGAAGGTGTGCTGAGAGACGACACAAGGGGGGGGTGATAGTGTGCTTAGAGACGACACAATGGGTAGGTGATCGTGTGCTGAGAGACAACACAATGGGTAGGTGATAGTGTGCTGAGAGACGACACAAGGGGGAGGGGATAGTGTGCTGAGAGACGACACAAGGGGTAGGTGATAGTGTGCTGAGAGACGACACAATGGTGGGTGATAGTGTGCTGAGAGACGACACAAGGGGGAGGTGATAGTGTGCTGAGAGACGACACAATGGGTAGGTGATAGTGTGCTGAGAGACGACACAAGGGGGAGGTGATAGTGTGCTGAGAGGCGACACAGCGGGTAGGGGATAGTCATGTTGGCATGCCCCATTTTCAGTGGTCACCCCCCTTCTGGTATGTGACCATGCCCCTTCTGGTATGTGGCCACGCCTATTTTCCAGCGCACGCACATACTTTACTGTCGGGTTTTTTTTTCTGGGGGGGGCACCCTCTTATCTTGCCCTGGGCTCCGAAAACCCTAGTTACGCCTCTGGGGGGGAAAGGTAGAGAATTCCAGAGAAAGGGAGCAGAACTTGCAAAATATTACAGGTAGGAGTGGGAGGAGGTAATCAGAAGGTAGGAGAGGCCACGTGCATTAGCAAAATGAAGAGGACGGGCAGGAGTATAAAGGGAGATAAGGTCAGAGATGTAAATGGTAGAGGAGTGGGTGAGGTGAGAAATTTGAAATGGATTCTGAAGGGGAAGGGGAGCCAGTGAAGGGCTAGTAAGAGATGGGAGGTACATGCAGTATGTTTGGTGAGGAAGATGAGCCGGACAGCAGCATTGAGGATAGATTAGAGTGTAGAGAGGCATTTGTCAAGTAGAAGATTACAGTGGTCCAGTCTGGAGATGATCAGTGAGTGGATAAGGGTCATAGTAGTATCCTGGGCGAGAAAGGGTCTGATCCTAGAAATATTTTTGAAAATGGCAGGTTTGAGAGAGGTGCTGAATGTGTGGTTTGAAGGAGAAGTAGCAATCAAGGATTAATCCAAGCCAGAGCACTTGGGGGCTAGAGAAGTTAGTAGTGCCATAATAAATAATGAAATTGTGGTAGGAAAGGTAGTGTGAGAGGGTGGGAAGGTGATCAGCTCAGTCTTAGACATGGTAAATATAAGAAAGAGCTAGGACATCCAGGAAGAGAAATCAGAGAGACAGTTGGATACACGCGTGAGGAGAGCAGATGAGAGGTCAGGGAAGAAAAGGTATTTTTGAGTATCATCAGCATAGAGATGCTATTGTAAGTCAAAAGAGGTAATGAGCTCACCTAATGAGGACGTATAGAGAGAGCAGACCAAGAACAGAACCTTGGGGGACACCTACAGTTAATGGAAGTGCGGAGGAGATGGAGTCATGAGAGGAGACAGAGAAAGAACAGTCTGAGAGGTAGAAGGATAGCCATGAGAGGGCAGTATCATGCACACCAAATTAGTGAAGGATTTGCAGAAGGAGAGGGTGGTCCACAATGTCAAAAGCAGCAGAAAGGTCAAGGCGAAGAAACAGAGAGTAGTGGCCCTTGGATTTAGCAGAAAGGAGGTCATTGTAGTCTTTTGTGAGGGCATTTTCAGTGGAGTGGAGAGGATGGAAGCCACACTGGAATGGGTTAAGCAGTGAGTGGGAGGAAAGAAAGGAAGTAAGGTGGTTGTCAACAATATGTTCTAGTTTGGAGGCAAAAGAGAGGACAGAGACTGGGCTATAGTTGGAGAGAGTGTGTGGATCAAGGGTAGGTTTTTTAAGAATCGTGGAGATGAGTGCATGCTTGAAGGCGGAGGAGACAGTGTCAGATTAGAGGGAGAGATTGAAGAGTTGGGTAATATGGGAACAGGCAAAAATAGAGAGGTAGCGGAGGAGGTGGGAGGGGATAGGGTCAAGGTGGAGAAGGGGTGAGGAATGGATGAGGGCCATGACTTCCTTAACAGGTACATGGGAGAAAGATGTCAGAGAAAGATCTCAGAGTTGGTAAGAGGAATGGGGAGGGGTGGTAAGGGAGAGGAGGTGGCTGGTTGCTGATGGTTTGGTTGGATGTGATGTCCTGACATATGGAGTCAATTTTGGAAGTGTAACTAGTAAGTGGCAAAGTCAAGAGCAGAGAGTGAGGAGGGGAGACGAGGTGTGGGTGGGAAGAGAAGGGAATTGAGGGTGACAAAGAGGCGCGAGTTCAAAGACTAGGAGGAGAAAAGGTTCTTGAAGTATGACTGTTAAGCGAGGGAAAGGGCAGCACTGAAGGCTAAGCATACGTTTGAAATGGAGGAAGCCTGTCTTAGAGTGTGAGTTCTTCCACTGTCACTCAGCAGTACGTGAGCATTTATGCAAATATCTGGTGAGTTTGGTGTGCCAGGGTTGATATGTTGATCTGCGAGGGTGAATAGTGGTCAGTGGAGCGACTGAGTGAATAGCAGAAGTAAGGAAAGCATTGTATAGGGATGTGGCTTGTTCAGGGCATGAGAGAGACAGTAAAGGAGAGAGAATTGAGTCGAGAAGGGAGGATAGGGAAGTAGTGTCGATAGCCTCAATGTTAGGTTTAGTGTTAATAGCCTTAGAAGCACAGGCGTGCGCAGCACATTTTATTAGGGTGTGCACTGCCAGAGGTCTAACAGAGGTCTAACAGCGCCTATTGGCCGTAGCTAGTACTATTTAACAATTAGTACAATTGGGAGAGTATAAGAAGGTAAAAATTAAGGGGGGGGGGGGGGGTGTGAATGGGATGGGTACACTGCACCAGTCCTAGAATGCAGGTGTTGGCATGTGATCAAGGTTAAGCTTACTTAGAGCATTTTAACTGTAAACTATTGGGTAGGCAGTATGTTTAAAGTTGCGCTCTTGATCTGGCTATCATGCTGTAAGTCATAGGCGGATCCGGGGGGGGGGGGGCACTCGGGCCCGTGCCCCCCCCTGTCATTTCTGACTTCTTCTTTTTTTCAAAAGGAGAACAGCAGCAGTACTGCTGCTTTTTCCGGCAGTCAGATTTGATAAAAGAGCCGGCAGGCACTAGGACCCACCGCTGCTCTAACAGCAAGTCCGTCTGGTAACCAATGGGGATGCTGAAGCTGCAGCTCCAGCCTCCCCCTGCTCACACCGCAACCTACCTTCCCCACTGCCAGCCGGCCAGAGTCCATCCCAGGCGCGGGGTTCAAATGCCAGCATCGAGTAAGACTGTCACTTATGACGGCACAGAAGGCTCCATTAGCCCTCACTGCACCGCACAGTTTCCCAGCACTTCCTCCTCCACTTCCTTTACCACCATGCTAGGTGCAGTCACACTCAGCTCAGCTTTGAGAAGGTGGCCCGTGTGATTGTGACAGGGCTGTCCGGCAGATGTCTTATGCTGCTTGTTGGAGATCCAGCTGGCTGCTTCTGCTAATCAAAGATGGGCAGTTCGTGTCCTGCAGTCTGAGTCTCACTGCAGTGCATAAAACAAGGTATGCTGCACCTGCCACCATCAACTAAAAACTATAATAATTATATTGTGCTGGGGTGCCTTCCAGGCTCCCATAACTAATGGAACAGGTGACCAACATTTCAAGGCACAATATGCCTTTTCATCAGGGTGAAACATTGGCAATAAACCAGGATGCGCTCCTAAACCAATCTTTACCTGATGGCGTATTCTGTGAGGCCACGCCCCCTGTGATACCACTCCTCTTATCTGGGAGCACGCGTGCCTTAGGTGCATGTAAATATAACTATTACCGTTCCCCTATCATGGTACCCCCCCTTTCTATTTTCTTCTGGATCCGCCCCTGCTGTAAGTAGTATGTTAACAACGTGCTGGCGCCTATATTCTGGGATTGGCGTATTTTACTGTCCATCCTGTAACTACAACCTCCACACACCTTATCCCTCATGCAGCTCTTCCCCTGGCACAGTTTACCCCTCACACAGCTCAATGCAGTTGATGACAAATATGCATCTGTCTGTCTCCACTTCTAACAATGGGCCCAATTCAGACCTTATCGCTATTGTGTGAAATCGCACAGTGGGCAATTATCGAATGACTGCGTATGCAAAGCAATGTGCAGGCGCATACGCCAAACAGCGACAGAATGATGCAAAAATTTAGATCGCTAGGCGTATGTAAGGTGATTGACAGGAAGCCAGCGTTGGTGGGTGGTAACTGGCTGTTTTCTGGGAGTGTCAGGAAAAACGCAGGTGTTCACAAGCATGTTCAGGGCGGGTGTGTGACGTCAGCTCCGGTCCCGATCAGCCTGTGTGTATCGCACTGTAGGAGTAAGTCCTGGGCTACACACAGACTGGAAAAATCATTAGATGGTGAGTGAGTTGTGAACGGATTTATGTCCGCTGTCTGGCGAAGTTTCCGCACGGCGTACGCATGCATTTGCACACTTGCACAGGGCGAGTTTTCACTTTCTATGGGTGACAACTATCTGATCGCAGCCCTCTGCAAATTTGACCTATGAAGAATAAAACAGACAGTCAGCAGGACATTTGCACTCTTTCTCTGGGCGACGAGGGGGTAACCAACTAGTGAGCAGTGAGTGACACTGGTGTAGTTGTGTGACTGAAGGTCCCCTGTGTCCAGCATTAATTGCATTACGTTATCACTGCAAAACACACTCACATAAACACATACTGACAAATGACAGAATTTATAGATTACAACACAATGCTGTTCACACACGGTTCTGCTGCCCACTAGCCACTTATATACTGTATATACAAATAAATGCATCAATATGGTAACAGTGTAGCATGCAAATAAAAATCACTACCTGCCCCCACATGTTTGTTTGGGACCACTCATCTATATCAGCCTCCAGTGGAATGGTTGGTGGAAGGAGCAATCAGGGACACAGACTGTCAGCTAACATCTGATCTGACACAGGCACAGCAGCACTTACCACCAGTCACACGAGCCCAGCCAAGATGCTTCAGTGACAGCACGGCGCAAGCAGCTCCCAGCCTGCCCCAGGCCAGCTCCTCGTCTCATCTGGGAGGCGGAGCTTGCTTCCATGGTGGGCCAGTTACAAGAGCGGGCACCGCTGATGCTGATGGCGCCCTGCTTGACAGGCCACCCAAGTCGTAACTCACAGGTCAGCAGCACACGGAGCCGGAGATAGTGGAGGGAGGCAGCTGATTACCATGGCTTCGGCAGTTACGCCTCTGCCGCTAATGGAAAGAGTGGGACAGAGGGCGGCAGCCTGGCAGGGCTAGAGGAGGCTGTTTTGCCCTGACCGCTAGACACATCTTTTGATGTTGCGGCGGGCGGCTGCTGAGGATATGGCGTGTGGGGGATGCCGGACATTAGGGGGTGCCTGTGCGCACCAGGCACCCCCCATGCACACGCCTATGCTTAGAAGGTAGAGATGGAGTAGCAGAGAGAGATAAGTTAAAGGAAAGAAGGTGGTGGTCTGAGAGGGGAAATGGGGAATTGGAGAAAACAGAAATATCACAGCAGTGAGTGAAGACCAAATCCAGTGAGCTCCCATTCACATGGGAGGGGGAGGAGGTCCACTGGGAGAGACCAAGCAAAAATGTAAGGTTAAGGAGTTTAGAGGCAGGGGATTTAGTGGGGATACTGATCGGAATATTGAAATCACCTAAGATAATGGAGAGAGGAAGCCAGGAAGCAAACTTGTCGAGGAATTTGGAGGGAATACCGGAGGGGGAGGGGGAGGGGGGTACATGACAGCTACTCTAAGATGGACAGGTTGGAAGAGGTGGATAGCATGGACCTCAAATCTAGGGACTGTAATACTGTAATGGATGGTTCTGGGGGTTTAAGTTTGTAGGAGTAGCTGGAGGGTAGTAGGACCCCACCACCACCGCCATGGCGACCCCCGGTTCTGGGTGTGTGTGAGAATGTGAGGCCCCCAGTAGAGACAGTAGCAGGAGACGTGGTGTCAGAGGGAGTAACCCAGTTTTCTGTAATGGCTAGGAGATGCAGGGAATGAATAAGTCATGGGTGGGGACCAGTTTGTTACAAACAGATATGGTATACCATAGGGCACAGGATAGGGGGTGTGAGTTTGTGGAAGAGAGGCAGATGAGATTATCAGGGTTGCTGTAGCATTGAGGTGAGATTAATTTGGATGGCAAGGATAAAGCAGGCATAGTGTGGGCTTCTATGTTAGGAGGGGAAACTGCAGGAGAAGGGCAGTAGGGGAGTGCAGTGTGATGCAAATGAGGTGTGGCGAAGTGAAAGAGAAAGTAGGGAGTGAGCTGGGCTGAGTGGTGGGTAGTAGGACGGTAGCGTCTAGTTTCTCTTCGTGGATAATACCTTTCCCATAACCCCCTGGGTCCATGTCACAATATATTTGGAATAGTAAAGTGTGGTGAGCAAAGCGAGACACCGAGCCCGAAGCGAGCCCGCGAGGGTCCAATGCTGCATAGAGAAAAAAATACCCCAAACAAACGGAGAACAAAGAAAACATTTAGATGCTGTAAGGGCGGAAGTTATCTCCTGCCCTCTCGTTTTGTCACTTCCAGGTCCTGAGCACGAAGCAGTGGCGTAACTACTGCCCCCGCAGTCCTCGCGGTGGCTTGGGGGCGAGGGGCTGCGGGGGCGCCACTGATTTAGAACAGATTGACATGCGGACGAGCGTCCGCATGTCAATCTGCGATCTCCTCTCCGGCTCTCCCTCCCTGCGGTGCCTGCTCCCCCGGCCCCCCCTATGTGTTGGAGGGACACGAGCGCATCGTGTGTCCCTCCTGGCTCTCCCCCGGCTGGTCTAAGGAAGCATGTGCTGTTCGTGAGCTCTGATTGGCTCACGAACGGCACTTCCTTTATTAGACCAGCCGGGGGAGAGCCAGGAGGGACACAGGAGAGACGCGCGATGCGCTCGTGTCCCTCCAACACATAGGGGGGGGGGCGGGGGAGCAGGCACTGGGGCATATACCCGGCACTGGGGACATATACCTGGCACTGGGGGGGCAGATCTGGCACGGGGGACATATACCTGGCACTGAGGGCATGTACCTGGCACTGGGGGCATATACCTGGCACTGGGGGGGGGCATATACCCGGCACTGGAGGCATATACCTGGCACTGGGGGGGAAGCAGGCACTGGGGGGGAATATCTGGCACTGGGGGCATGTACCCGGCACTGGGGGGGCATATACCCGGCACTGGGGGGGCATATACCCGGCACTGGGGGCATATACCTGGCAATGGGGGGGCATATACCCGGCACTGGGGGCATATACCTGGCACTGGGGGGGAAGCAGGCACTGGGGGGAATATCTGGCACTGGGGGCATATACCTGGCACTGGGGGCATATAACTGGCACTGGGGGGGCATGTACCTGGCACTGGGGGCATATACCTGGCACTTGGGGGGAATATCTGGCACTGTGGGAGAATATCTGGCACTGGGGGCATATACCTGGCACTGGGGGGGCATATACCTGGCACTGGGGGAATATACCTGGCACTGGGGGGCATATACCCGGCACTGGGGGCATATACCTGGCACTGGGGGGGAAGCAGGCACTGTGGGGGAATATCTGGCACTGGGTGCATATACCTGGCACTGTGGGGGAATATCTGGCACTGGGTGCATATACCTGGCACTGTGGGGGAATATCTGGCACTGGGAGCATATGTGGCACTGGGAGCACGGCCCTAGCAACAAGCACTACCCCCTAGCAACGAGCATGACACCCAGTGCATGAAACCCCTGGCAACGAGCATGACATCCTGGCACCGTGCATGGAACCAAGAGCATGAAACCCCTGGCAACGAGCAGGTAATTTAAAAGTAATTGGAAGCCTTACTGTAGAACTTAATGTGTAATGGGCATTACGGTGTGTGGCATAATGTATACCGGACATTGCGGTGTGTGTCATAATGTATCTGGCATTACGATGTGTTGTAGACTATGTCACGGGCATTGTGGTATGTGGTATAATGTCTCAGGATCATTGTGGTGTGTGTAATACTGTGTCACAGACATTGTATGTGCTATAATGTATCAGGGGCATTGCAGTGTGTAGCATAATGTATAACGGGCATTGCGATTCCTGTCATAATGTGTCACAGGCATTACGGTGTGTGGCATAATGTGTCGGGGGCATTACGGTGTGTGGCATAATGTGTCGGGGGCATTACGGTGTGTGGCATAATGTGTAGGGGGCATTACGGTGTGTGCATATTGTGTCATGTGCATTATTGTCAGTGATCGCAAAAACGCGCTATGGCGCGTATTTTACCCAGAAACAGCCGCCCGGGACTCACATTTAGAAGATGAGCGGGTCCCACAGGACGCGCTCATCTGAATATGTGTTTGCATGTGTTAAGCCTGTCAGCGGAATGCAGGAGGTGACTGGCTGTTTCCTCGGCCAATCACCTCCTGTAGTCTCCATCCAATCACAGCCTGCAGCATCTCCCGCTTTGAATCCTGCTCCCCGCCAGCACATGAATCTGTGCTGCAGGGCTGACAGACTGGCCCCGCTCATCCGGCTCCACTGCCGCTCTGCCGCCAGCACCCTCCTCTGCGACTGGGAGTACAGCTCCGGATCTGCCCGCCGCCACCCCCCTACCCGGGACCCGCTCAACGCCCCACCGAGACCCGACAACTACCTTCCAGCAGGAGCCGGCCGGGCTGCGCAGCTCCCGCTGTTAGTAAGCAGTAGACAGTGCTGCATCGCCCCACTTCACCTGGAGTAGCTGGTGCAGATGCGGGATGTCCGGGGGCTGCAAGCTCCGTGTGTGCAATGTGAGGCCACTCAGAGTGTCAGGGCCTCACTGACACCATTTTTCTGACAGCACAGTGCAGTGAGTGCACTGGCACAAGTAGCCAGCCGGCGCCGCAGCATGAAGGAGCTATCTGTAAAATCGCAAGCAGAGGCTGGCAAGAAGGAGCTCCACCGATCGCTTCCCCTGACGGGCTGGCCACTGCTAAATATACCAGTAATCAGTACAACTATGCAGTGACACTGACTTTCCCATTGCACCTGGGGCTCCACTACTTTGACACAGTTGGAACTGATTATCGGTATATTTAGCAGTGGCCAGCCCGTCAGGGGAAGCGATTGGACGAGCTCCTTCTTGCCAGAGAACAGCCTCTGCTTGCGATTTCACATAGAGCTCCTCCAGGCTGCGGCTACTACAGGCGCAGGCTGGCTACTTGTGCCAGTGCACTCACTGCACTGTGCTGTCAGAAAAAATGGTGAGTGTCAGTGAGTTGCTGCTGGGGGCGGTACCACTTGTGTCAAACGGCCCCTTCGTGCAACTGGAGGTGATAAGTGAGTGGTTACTGCAATGTGCCTCAGTGCTCTACCAGGCGCATTGTGTATAATAACGTGCTCTACCAGGCGCATTGTGTATAATAACGTGTTCTACCTGGCGCAATGTGTATAATAACGTGTTCTACCTGGCGCAATGTGTATGATAACGTGCTCTACCTGGCGCAATGTGTATGATAACGTGTTCTACCTGGCGCAATGTGTATGATAACGTGTTCTACCTGGCGCAATGTGTATGATAACGTGTTCTACCTGGCGCAATGTGTATGATAACGTGCTCTACCTGGTGCAATGTGTATAATAACGTGCTCTACCAGGCGCAATGTGTATGATAACGTGCTCTACCTGGCGCAATGTGTATGATAACGTGTTCTACCTGGCGCAATGTGTATGATAACGTGTTCTACCTGGCGCAATGTGTATGATAACGTGTTCTACCTGGCGCAATGTGTATGATAACGTGCTCTACCTAGTGCAATGTGTATAATAACGTGCTCTACCAGGCGCATTGTGTATAATAACGTGTTCTACCTGGCGCAATGTGTATGATAATGTGCTCTACCAGGCGCATTGTGTATAATAACGTGTTCTACCTGGCGCAATGTGGCTGATAACGTGCTCTACCAGGCGCATTGTGTATAATAACGTGCTCTACCAGGCGCATTGTGTATAATAACGTGTTCTACCTGACGCAATGTGTATGATAACTTGCTCTACCTAGCGGCAATGTGTATGATAACTTGCTCTACCTAGCGGCAATGTGTATGATAACATGCTCTACCTGATGCAATGTGTATGATAACTTGCTCTACCTAGCGGCAATGTGTATGATAACATGCTCTACCTGGCGCAATGTGTATGATAACGTGCTCTACCTGGCGCAGTGTGTATAACGTGTTCTACCTGGCGCACTGTGTATGATAACGTGCTCTACCTAGCGGCAATGTGTATGATAACGTGCTCTACCTGGTGCAAAGTGTATGACGTGCTGTACCTGGTGCAAAGTGTATGACGTGCTGTACCTGGTGCAAAGTGTATGACGTGCTGTACCTGGAGCAAAGTGTATGACGTGATCTACCTGGATCAGTGTGCATAGGAGGTTCTACCTGGTGCAATGTGTATAAGCACCACTACTGTGTGGTGTAATGTGAATTGACACTATTATGTGGTCACGCCCCTTCCCTATGAAGCCACGCCCCTGAAATTTTGCGGCGCGCCTACGGCGCGCACTACCTGTTCTTTATGGTCTAAGTGGTCTAACACCAATTCACTTTCTGCCTAAGGGCACCAAAATGTCTAGTTACAGCTCTGGTGCAGGGTGTCCTGCATGCTACAGAGCCCAGCAGCATTGTCACCCCATCCCCCCCATCTTGCAACACTTTTGTAGTGTCCAAACAAGATTAAAATTAATAAGAACCTTCATTCCGATGGGACCCAGAAAACGACCGGTAGGTCCCTGGGACCCACTTTTTTTTGGGCTCAGCGCGATCACTGATTGTGTGTGGAATAATGTCTAAGGACCATTGCAGTATGTGGCATAATGTATACTGGGCATTACTATAAGGAGGAAAAATGACAAATAATGTAAGGGGCATGAATCAGGATTATTTTTCTTTCCTGTGGTGGCCAACGTCTGGGCGTGCAGGTTGCAAAACTGGGGTATAAGGTAGTCTTTTCCTGCAATGCCACGCCCTCCACGCCCATTTCGACAAAGCCACACGCCCTTTTTGCCAGCGCGCGCCTGCGGCGCGCGCATTTTTCTACCTTTGCTAGTGCCAATTACGGGGTGTATGAGGGGGGGGTGCCGAAGGATTTTTTGGCTTGGGGGAGAAAAATTTCTAGTTACGCCACTGGCACGAAGGTAACATAGACACATCCGTAGTAGGACCATAGTGGGGCAGAAGTGACTAAAAGTGGGATGACAGGAAGGAAGAGGGGAACGGAAGCAGAGGGGTGGATGGGAGGAGGGGAGAAAGTAGGAAACTAGGGGGGGAGGATAGAGGTGAGAGGAAGGGACAAAATAATGGATTAGATGAAGAGGGTTGATAAAAACATGGGCATAGTACGCGTGAGGTAAATGGGTGGAAAAAAAATTGGAAAATGAAGTGGAGACTGTGTGATAGAGATAGCAGTAGAATTGCAGGAGTTTGTAAATGTGTATGTTAAATGACAAACAGATTTACAAGTGAAATGTAAAGTGAAGATTATATGATTGCATCTAGTAAATTGAGTTTTAAAGAAGACTGTTTTAATTGAGAGAGGTTGTGAGAGTAGGGAAAAAGCAATGGTAATTCAGACAGGACTTAAAAATAAATATGTAAAAGCAAATTATTCTGGTACAGATGAGAATTCAGATGTTTGTGGTAAGGGCAAAACATAAATCTGAGTAGTTGCAGATTAATAATGAAATCCCCATAGAGCGGGGAACGGGAAGAGAAACCAGTTTGTCTAGGGTGCACCCAACCCAACCTAGAAAAATGCTGTAATCATTGTAAGCATATATCCCTAAGCAATGATGTCTCATAAAGGCCTAAATACCATTATAGTGCCCTGAGGAAGCCCTTAAAGAGTGAAATGCGCATTGGCTAAATTAGCAATGTGTTTCTTCTGTGTCTATATGTGATTACACGCATCAAATGTACCTATGAACCTTAAATGTATTTATGCCACTCTGAGATAGATTGGTAGTTTAGCATAGTAAGCAGTCAACTATGGGAGTCTGTTATATCAGTCACCACACTGCCCATATGTTGAGAATCTTTAGTATGCTACTATAGAACATGGGAGGGCCACTGGGGAATATTATCACAATATCAGGGGATATGCTAGAGACTTATTCTTAATTACCTTTATCACACTACCTGCGTTATCACAGAATACTTATTGCTGTTGTAGAATAGTATTATATCGGCAAGGGAATCATCAGTTACGTGATTCCACCGCATTGCTGTCACTCTGTTCCTGCGGCCAGTTTCCGTGCGGATTGAGGGCTTCCACGACAGTTTGAAATACTATTACAGATATCACCCATATGTGCCAATATCAGCGTTTATGGTTTTTTATTATGAGGGACACTATGGATAGTGATTCCGTTATAAGGCACATTATGGAAATTATAGAATAATGTGTTAAACCCTAATCAATTATGTGCAATTCACATGAAAAGTGACACATCAATGTAGATACTTTGAAGTACATTGTTATGAGCCACGGCAGTGGTTCATTCCTGTTTTGCATTTTGGTTATGTATTTTATGTTATTCTACTGTTTCTGTTCCCCTTGGCTTTTATGGGGTGTCTGGAGTTTCACCCTTACGGAGAGGGTACTGTTATGAACCACAAGCAGTGGTTCATTCCTGGTACTTTCTGTTCATGTATTTTGTATTATAGTTCTGTTTACATGCCAGGATTTCCCCTGTACCTGTTTAGAAGACTCTTGTTGGCCGCCGGTGGTGAGTCTGTGTAATTACAGCCTGTTTTCTATGGATTAATTCTCACCTGCAGGTGTTTGTGCAATTACCTTGTGCCTGGCTTCCAGCCATCCTGATTGGGACGTGTTCCCTTATTACCTAGCTAACTCTGCAGTTCTGAGCTGGTGATAGACGTTTGTAAAAGATACCTGAATGTTCCTGGCTTGTTTCATGTCCTATATTGTATCGGTGTCCAGACCCTGTTTTATAGTGGAATCATGCATATCCAGTACTGACAGAATCTGGAGTTACTAAAGTCCACCTGCATCTCTACCCTCAGTGAGAACCTGTCAGCTTCTGGTGAGCTGCTTCCTGCCCTGGAGCGTTCCTGTCCTTGAATCCTGTAGTTTGCCTATCCTTGATCCAGTAATCCTGTGTCTTGGTGTCCAGTGGTCTGTTGGTGGAATCCTGCCAGCCTTCCAATCCTGTGAGCCTGTGTCTGCAGCTTTGGGGTTCCCGTTCATCTGCCTGTATTCACACCGGTGTCGTGAGTAGCGGCTTGGCCGCACCTTACGGCCTTGGCCGTATTTTTCCGTTATATTTGTTTTGGAGTTTCTGCAGAGGATTCTGCGTTGGCTGTCCTCGCTGGTATACGACAGTGTCGTGTAGGCGTGTGGACGTCATTGCCTTTGTTGTTGTTTATCTTGGCGGCAGAGCTGCACATACTTTCATTTAGTTCTGTAGCGCCCCTAACTTTGTATTTCTGTCTTTAGTTAGAGGTTCCCCTTGTCATCGCCCCGTCTCAGTTTACGCCTTGTCTCCAACTAAGACCGGGGGCATTGGAGTTGGGCAGACATAATCCGCCCTTCAAATACTGCTGCCGTGGGCCCAAGAAACCATCGTCTCGCAGGCGTAAGCTGATCACGAGAGTGAGACAACGGAGTCAGGGCTCTTTAGGGGTTGCTGCTGAACTCCTTTCCCACTCCAGCATTACGTTCCTGTACTTGGGGCTCATCCGCCCAGTTTCAGGAGTACAAAGTACAGTGAACGTAACATACATACCCAAATCTACACATATATTACCAGAGCCGCAACTAGGGGGGGGCTAGGGAGGCATGTGATCCGGGTGCTGAACTTGAGGGGGCGCTGTCCTGACGAGTCAATTGTTGCTGCTGCGGGACTAAATCATGGAACCCACAGCGTGTTTTAGTACTGAAAGGAGCTACTGCCAAGACAGCAGCAGCACCTGTCACAATGGGCTGGTGGTATCGGAGGACACTATGGACAGTCATATCCGCTCTCACCCCTCTCACCTCTGCCCTGCAGCAGCCGGAGGTGGTTGTGGCGGGATCCCCTCCCTCCTGTCTCTCCTCCTCTCCCGCTTTTTTTCTGCCACTCTGTTGTCACTCTGTGGGTAGGGTGGGCAGATGTAGTTGCCCTGTTTACCATTATACACCCTCCCCATTGGCTCTGCCTGTGAGCGGGTCCGCTCCCCGGGGGTCCCCCTGTGCGCCGTGCGGCCTCTACTCATGGAAGTGCAACTTCCTGTTCCCAGCTATTTTCTGTGACAGCCGTGCGGACGGTGCTGTGTGTCTGTGTGTCCTGCGGAGGACACACCAACAGTGAAACTAGAGGCAGATTCCTTCAGAAGGGGCAGGTATGTGCACACCTGACACACACACACTCTCTCTCCTCACAGAGGGAGGGAGGAGGGAGCTATTGTCTTCTATGTGGCTGGACACTGCTGCCAGCCCACCCACCCACTGTGCAAAAGGTATAGCACATCATATTAAGGGATTTATATCCTTAATTGCATAGAATTACTGTTAATATGTGCATGCTATTCTGACATGTATTTTATATTTTGTATGTCCAGGTCCGATACATATTGTCATATCTATCATATATGTTGTCATATATATCATACATATTGATACTGATATTTGAGATCTGATACCTGTGTACTGTATATACTGCATAATACCCAGGCCTGACTCTAACTTTGTGTGAATAAAATCTGTGTGCTACATTGAGTATTCACTTGTGTTGTTATGATTTGTCTAGCTCTGTTTTATCAAATTTGATTCATAAAAATATACGCAGTTAGCTTAGCTGACTGCAGGCAATTTTTTGGGTTATTTGAGGGTAATAGCACCTATCTTTTCCTCTATCATTGAGATATATGAGATGTTATTATTTGGACACCAGTGTGTGGTGTAATGTGAATCAGGCACTACGTGCGGTGTAATGTGAATGAGATTGTGCTACTGTGTGGTGTAATTTGAAAGGAGGTACTATTGTGTGGCCTGCGGTGTGCACTGTCCCTTTATTAAGTATGGGAGAGAGGGGGATGGTGGGGGGGGGGGGTACACACGCCCGTCCAGTTCAGCTGTCAATCACCATCGGCTGCCGCAGCATGTGTACAGGCAGTCAGCCGACCGCCGTACACACACAGCAATGCGCCAATATATCGGTAGATATATTGGCCGTCGGATGTGCTGCGGGGCCGACGCGATATGTCTGTAAACGACAGAGTTCACAGACGTATCGCCCGTACACACTGGCCGACGGACCCACGATATATCGGGAGTTCAATAGAACGGCCGATATATCGGCCAGTGTGTACGGGCCTTTAGAATTGATGGACCCAAACCTCTATTCCACACTCTTCATATTGTGCTCTTAAAATACTGAGCCCAAACATGTGAATGCAATGATTACACCCAAACTCAAACTACCCTCCCCCAGCAATGGCAAGCAATAAAGCACTTTTAAAAAACACAAGGTTAAATACCAAGCATCTAAGATATAACAAAAAGATATGCCCTCACAGAGCCTATACTCAGGAGACATTCAAATTTATCAATAACAACTAATCACATACATCGGCAATCTATTACAAAAAGTAGATGCCTTATGACTATGGCAATGCTATGATCATCTTATCATCCAATTGTTTGTCTGTCTGTCTGTCTGTGCATCAATTAGAACTCGGAGAAGCCTCACTGCGATCACATGACCTGCCGTAACCTGGGAGTCTCTATACCAGAAGATGCTGAGAAAATGCATCGCCAAGGACATTGCCAAGTTCTAGAGCTTAGCGGCAGAACACCAGGTGAGTCTCTGCGGTTAAGGGGAGCCCAGCGCCAGGTTTAATCAGGTCCCGATCTGGTACATCCCCTCCCTAGACTACGACCTACCCATGTGGGACTTGATAATGTTGATATTATCTTAAACCATAAAGCTATACCTTTAAACACACCTTTACCATGGAGCTGCTGCGGTCGCTAGCTCACGCTATGTACTTCGTACGCTATTTTCGCGCAGAGTCCCGTACCGTATACGCACTCAGCGTACAAACGCCGCACTGTGGGTACAAAGCACACACAGCGTGCGCACACACAATTAATACACCTTAAAACCTTATACAGTTATACAATGCAATGATATGATTACACTTTAAACCTTATGCAGCAAAGCTCTGCAATGATGTTATACCTTAAACCTTAAGTAGCGCTGACGGTATAAAGTACCCGCAGTGCGTACACCTTATTAATACTTATACACCTTATACAGATAAATACACTTTAAACTCCCTTGCAGGAAATTGAAGACACCACACCGATTTATAGTTGAAACCACAGGGTTCTAAGGCCACTGTGGATTGATTCCAAAAAGGTAAACAATACAATTTATACACTACAGGCTAACAAGAAATTCTAAACAGAATAATAGCTACAGAGAATGTACATACGTGAGAATGTTTCGCAAGCGCAACCCGAGTCGGTCCTCCGCTGGTCATACAGATAGCGTTCAGAGTCTTGTGTCCCCAAGCCTGCTGCAAGCTCTCTTTATTCACTTCATCCAAAACAATACAATGGTCACTGTAATCCCTTTGTCTATTGAACACAGAGATGTACCTTTTCATTATGGGAGGGGTCATAGGTTGATTTGAAAAGGTGGGCTATGTCTTTCTCAACTGCTCCTGTGGGTGGTCTCCTCTGGATTCCCCCCGCATACACAATACACAGAAAATAAAGTTTAAACCTATATTCTGCTTCTGCATCTAACTATCCTCAGGAACATGCGATTTTCCTCAAACCAACCCCAGAATGTTTCCCTTAAAATACCCTACAGCTGGATACCAAACACCACCTTGTAACCTTGTGCTGTCCCCTCCTATCCTGTAAAGGTGAATCCCTTTGTTCTGTTATCATTTTAAACAGCTATTTCTTTCTGATGTGGTGCAGGGGGCTATGTGTACAATGTGCACTATTTGGGTTAAATATGTAATGTTCTAATAACCCTCTACGCGCTCACAAACTCCGCCGTAAATACCCATATCACGCGCATGATCGCCGGAGCGATCCTACGCAAATTGCGGATATGTGCACGAACGGAGGACTGAGTGCACGAGCAGCGGGCATGTGCATGGGGTTAGTACATGGGGCATGTATTACAATATTTTTCGACTTTGACAGTCCACCCTTTGACAGTCAACAATAACTGCCACTATCTAAACATTAAACAGAAAAATATACAATACAATATCTACAAAGGATTGAATGGTAGGAGGAGAGGTGTAGGTGGGAAATGTATGACCAAGTGGGATAGTAAAAGCATGTATGTATGAAATCCGTCTGAGGGGCATGTATCATCGTGCCGTACATGTTCTAGATAAGCTTCGAGGTATTGCGAAGTATACATTAAATCCTTCTTATCCCGTATTAAGGGTCTGTAAGTGAGCCAACAAACACTACCGAGCTCTTTTCGGCTTTTTGTTTCAACAAATGGGGTGCACATTTAGTTGATGATACATGAAGGGGGGACACATGTGAATGCTAATATATATATGGATATTATAATCTAAACATTAAACAGAAAAATATACAATACAATATCTACAAAGGATTGAATGGTAGGAGGAGAGGTGTAGGTGGGAAATGTATGACCAAGTGGGATAGTAAAAGCATGTATGTATGAAATCCGTCTGAGGGGCATGTATCATCATGCCGTACATGTTCTAGATAAGCTTCGAGGTATTGCGAAGTATACATTAAATCCTTCTTATCCAGTATTAAGGGTCTGTAAGTGGGCCAACAAACATTACCGAGCTCTTTTCGGCTTTTTGTTTCAACAAATGGGGTGCACATTTAGTTGATGATACATGAAGGGGGGACACATGTGAATGCTAATATATATATGGATATTACCTATCGACTATGTGTGACACTACCTGAAGGTTATAGAGATGAAGATAAGACACCTATCACAAATACATTCACATAACATTTGTGCAATCGTTCTTGGGTGTTGATTAAAGTCTTGTCCGTGTGGGTGTATCTTTGCTGTGAGTGTCCATTAAAGTCTTTAGAGTGTCCATTAAAGTCTTTAGAGTGTCCATTAAAGTCTTTTCCGGAAGGATGTATCTTTGGTTTACGTGTTCATCAAAAGTCTTGTCTGGATGGATGTATTTTCGCTGAGGGAAAACAAAGGAGAAACGGGTGAAAGAAACGGACCGTGGAATCACGTCTTATCACAACATTGTCTCTATTGAAGGGTCATAAATTAAATCAGTTGTTGTAACAATGCCCCCGCTCCTCAAACTCATCACTTTGGTACTATGCTTGCGCCGCATTAAAACTCGAACACATCTAAATATCAAACCAATCATTACGACAACTCCCAGGATACAAAGGAGAAACTTTCCTACATTCACGATAACATTTTGAGCCCATTCTCCTAAACCTGAGAACCAATTGCGTGGGTTCAACCATGAGACCCAGCCGGTCAGTTCATTACTCACAGCAGTAAGGGTAAGGTTGTGTCTCCTTCAGAACTCCCATTTCAATTGCAAGATATCGTCCATCTTTTGATCTATGACCTCGGTTGGGTGATCAGTGCTGTTTGTAATATATGTACAGCACTTCACACCATACTGAGTTGCTAGGGTGACACAATACCCGCCTGTCACCGCTGTGATGTAATTGAGAAAAATCCTGCGCTGGATCTGTTCCGTTTTGTAAGCTTGCAATTCCCTCCCTGTATACCTGAAGGTGTCATCATACATCTCGGTGATATTATCTATCAGGTTCGCTAGCGCATGAATATACCTGAAATTTATAATTCCTCTGGCGGTACGGGTGATATCTAACGCGAGTAGGAATTGAATCCCGGTGGATTCGTGGATCAAATCAGAGGCTGCGTGCTCTGTCCTATCTATAAGGTGTCTCTTAACGATGTGTTCATAGTGAGTGTGAGTGTAAGGAGCTTGAGCATTGCGGTGAACGTCTTTCATCTTATTATGGGTAATGGTCATTACTTCTGGCAACACTCTTCCAATGTAACACAATCCCTCTGAGTTTGGGGCAAGCCACTTATACGCCTTCCTCCCGCATATGAAATATGCATCATCGGGGAGAACATATGGGACAGAATATGACAATACCATATTGCAAACCTTCCAGGTGAAAAATCCTATCCCTAACTCTCTCATCTGTTCAGTACACGTATCAGGCTGTATGATATGCGCACAGTACCCTGGAGATACTTCTCTAACCCGCATGGTCCTACTTCCTAAAGTATACCTGTACCGGAAATACCTCCCACCGTCGGCTATTTGGCGTATAAGTTCAGGGTTTACGGGCATTCTGTCAGCTCTGTGTGAAAATGCCATGGTTTGGTTATTCCATGTTACTTCCCAATTTCCTGGCTTTCGGGGATTGGAAATGTTGAAACATACTAAGGATCTATCCACATGATATTGGTGGAGCTTCAAACTAGGGGGTCTAGAAATATTAAATTTCTTGTCCACCGGTCTCCCACCCCTTAATTCAAGTACCTCATCTATTGTTAAGGGATACGGTACTAGTCCTGACTTGCTCTGCTTGTGAGCACACCCAGCATTCTGTTTGGTTTAAAACCTTACCCACTAATGAGTGATAGTCACTCAATGGATGATGGTCCATGTTGATATTAAGGCTGGACTGACATCTCTGGATACACCCGTCCTCAACTATGTTTTCACAGTTTCTACAAATACAATTTTCCTCAGCCAATAACCCTTCACAATGTCTCCTAGTTTCTTGACTACTAGATCGTTTTCTGACACTCGCCTTTGCTCGGTGAATGTGTTGCTCTTGGAATTCTATCAATCCGTTCTTGCCATCAGAACCCATTCCAGATCCTTTCTCGACCTCTCTGGTACTCTCACCGAAACAGACTGCTCTGGTCAACAACAGGGTCAACAGGAAAACCCGGAATGCAGTCTCTTGGGGTAAGTCCATCTTGTTAAGGGGAGAGAAAAAGGAGCAAGGAAAGGGGGAGGAAAGGAGGGTAATGGGAGATGGTGAAAATAATAAAAAGGAAAAAGAAAACTGGTACGACAACCGCCTCTAGTCTTGTTGATCTCCTTGCTCAGATGCCGTCTCAACAGTGCTGCCTCTCAGTCTTCTCGGAACAGACACTCCAGTGATACGATATTCTTTCCGAGTCAGCGACCTTTCTGTAGGGAGCATAAATCCTGCATTACAAGGTGTCTAACTGTTGTGTGAAATAAACCATCCGTGGAAAATGAAAAAAGAGAGAGAGAGAGAGAGAATAATAAAAAGAAAATTTGTCAGATTTGCGTTCACCATCAGGCTGTCACACCAACATGTCTATCGGTATCTCTGCACAGTCTCCCTCCACCAGTATTTCCACTCTCCACCCTCTGTGCATGGCCAGGCACAATGATGCTGGTGAGATATACTGGGGTTTGGGCAGACCTCTGAAAAGACCGAGTAGACATGTGACGTTTGAGCTGTAGTTCTGTCGGTGAACGTCAGAGATGAAAAGGAAACTTTAAAGATAAATCACAGAGTTTACCTCGCCGCCCCTGTATCTACAAGAAATTATCTACCAACTACATCAACTGTGACCTCAGGTTTACTACCAAGGCTAGCAATCAACTTCACTGGCTGCAGACTACAGGTTCGGCCCAAATTTTTTTTTCATATGTTATCCCTGATCCCAATTACGTGTGTCATAATGTGGGTCATGTTCTGGTCTAGGGGGTCGATATACCTTATGTGGGTCTCTAAAATTACAGTTCCGTGCGTAATGTCCTTCCCTCTGACATTTAAAACATTTTACCACATACGACTTACCATCAGGGGTCTGGGGTTTAGGCTGATGTGGCTTCGTTGTCAGGGCTTTTATACTTACTGTCATCAGCTTATCCCCCTGTGACTCCCTGTGCCTAATGATGTTCCGATCATGCTCAATAGCGGACTCTCTTAATGCAGCCACCGAGATACCTCTCCAGCTAGGTTGAGTGGTCTGTACCCTTGTTCTCAACGTTTCCTTTAAGCCGTCCATTAATACGGACACCGCTACCTCCCTATGATGTACACTTTCCTTAATGTCCGCGACCCCAGTGTATCTAGCCATTTCCTGCAGTGCTCGATGGAAATAGTCAGAAGCTGTTTCACCTTCTTTTTGTCTAATGGAGAAGATTTTATTCCACTTGACAACAGTTGGGAAATATACTCCTAATTGCAGATTGATCTGTTTTACGTTCTCCTGATTGTATTCATCAGTGAAAGGTACCTCTGCGTCTAATTTACAGTCGGCAATGAATTTCACAGGGTCAATATTAGAGGGCAAACATGCCCTTAGCACTGTCCGCCAATCTTTGTTATTGGGTTCGGTGGCGTTACCTAGTTCTCTAATAAACCTCTGACATGCGGCTAGATCTTTCCTGGGATCGGGAAATCCAAACATAATTGTCCTCAATTCTGTCCGGGACCAGGGGCAATGGATAGCAATGTTCCTGACGGGAGTGATTCCCTGAGCGTCAGTCTTCCCATTGGGGACTGCGATCACCCTGACAGGATTTAGTTCAATTACATAATTCTGGGTTGCTTCTACAATGTGAGGTGCAATTGACTCTGCATAATGTACTGTACCGTACTTACCTGTGGACACGACCTCACCTGTGCCTCCGCTAGGGGCCTTTGCTACTGCTCTTACTGGTTGGGCCATGCCCACTTGTGTGTCTTGTATGGTGGCTGCTAGAGAGAGTGCCGATATTGTGCTGGGCTCATCTTCTTGGTCGCAGTCCTGAGGGAAGTTTAAGATGGGATACAACTTGCACGGGTTAGTATTAATACATTTATTACGTTCACTCTTATCATATATTAGTATGCCATTCTCTGTAGCCACTTTCTCTCCTGTAATGTACGGTGGTGGTGGTGCAGTTGCTATCAGTTTCCTGCTAGGGTTGGAACCAGCTGTTTGAGCTAATCCCATTTGCATATCACCCTCCTGTTGCCATAAATATAAACAATCATTATGTCTAATCCTTTGTTTTCTGGATCTTATTAGACATATCCTTCTCCTTAAATTTTGCAACACCTCAGGACTAAAACTGCCTACCTTAGGGAACGGTTCCCTATCTTCCGCAGTCATACGTTCCCATTCATTGCATAAAACGTCTGCGTGTGATCCATATTTCTCACACATTATGTACCTCGCCGTCCCTTTGGGCCGCGGAATATCAACCTGAACCCTGGTTGATCGTCCCTTACTTGAGCAACTGGCCCCCATTCTTTGCAGGTATTGCCTTCTCAGCTAATTCCTACAAAAAACAAAATACTCAGAGGTAAGGCGACGGTGAAAGTTCTCAGAGCGCTCTCACCCACTCACGCCCACGTTGGCCAATACACCTGAGCACTGTCCGCATGCACTGGTCGTACCCAACCTAGGGCCCTATGTAACCTCTATTTACTGAGAGTGTGTGGGAGTGACTTACCCTTCCCAGTAAATATCGGTCGTTGGAGATTTCCTGAGTGACCAGCGAAACTCCCTTAAAATAAAAAACTGTTACACAAATCACGTTGCGTGTGCTACAATTAGCGTCTATGATCCCGCGATTTTACGCAAATGGCGTAATTGGTATCAAGTTGAACTAACTATAGCACAAACTAACGCGCGGTACAATCGCACGGCGTATAAGTAACTGTTACTTATCCGCTGTACGACCAATGGAATCGTTTTTCAGGCTGCGAAACCTCAGCCGGAGCTTTTCAGAACAGGCCTATATGGGTACTACGCTAACCCCCGGGGCTGCGCTCTCACCGCTGACCTTTTGGGCCACAGTATTCAGAGCTTCGCTTGACTTTGTCAGCGGATTTCTGACTTCGCTGACCTCTTGGTCTGCTGTTATACTAATTGCTCCTTTATACCTTAATCAATGTTAACGTGAGAAAGCCACTCCCATGCCACCAAGTGTCCACTCACCTGATTTGGTCTCCTACGGGATCCCGAATTCTGGGTCCACAAAACCTTTATTGTTTGCACACTCACGCTCGTTCACTCATATACACTTTGATTTTTCTGTACAGAAAATTAACTTTCATTCAGATAAAACAGCCTAGTCCCAGAGGTGACACAATAAGAGAAGGTTCTTTTAAACTAAATATTGGAAACTGAACAAATTTGTGCTATTATCGCGTGGTTACCGTCTCGCGCTTAAACTAAAACAATGCTATTGTGTGATTTGTATTTAGTGGGCGTACTTTTACGCATGTTGCGTAAACACGCCACGTGCGTAGGCCTTTACGTTGCGTACGCAGTCCCGCGCGCTGTCCGAGACACGTGTACAAAGGCCTTACATCCGCAGTACTACAAATCCCACACTTCTATAAATGTAAGCGATATTTAACTATAATCGCTTACTTAACACTACACACAGTTTCTACTGTATAAACCTTTACTAGGCCAGGCTGCGTGTGCGTCTTACACTTATTTCCTTAACTATTAACTTTATATTTTAACTAAATAGCAACAAATTTTCTCAGTACAGGTCAAAATGAATCTAGTAATCCTTAATAATTCAAATGGTATGATTCAGATTGGATAGCTATCTTGCAGAACATACATTGATATAAACACACACATAATTATAATATTATATATATATGTACCATTAACTGGTCTCCTGAGACTCATTTACCCATTAAGTGCTTCTAGGCCCCAGGGAGCGTCCGTACAGGAATGCACCGCTTGCTGCTGGTCTCGCAGCAGGGACAGTCAGTACGGAGCTCCTGCATTCACTCCTAGAGCCCTGCTCAGATCCCTCTGCCTGATGAGGAACCCCGGGCACCTGTATGTATACACATACTATCTAATCATGGAACACTGCTTAGACTACAACCATTACAATTGTCATTAACCTTTTTATTGGACAAGAGCTACAAGTAAAGAACAGTGCTGACCTCCTGAGGCAGTAAAACACGGGACTGGCACTATGGGCGCCAATTCCGTGGGTGCTCCCAGGCCCGAGCACCCACGGAAAATGATGAGCACCCACTGCCGGTCCCGGAACCCGCTCGATAAATGGTCACTGCCACGGCTGCAGGCGTATGGTGCCGCGCTGTGAAGGTATCATCTCAATTCAGCTCACGCCCTCACACTACCCGCTGCCGCACTGGGGCTGCTGGTGAGTGTATGCTGCTATTGCTGCTGGCTCAGTTGGTTACGTGCCTGCGCCTTGCTGCAGGAGTGTGTCCGGCACCTGGCTCCAGTCTCACAGGGAGATGTAGAGAGCGAATCCCGAGCCCCGGCTCCCGTGTGTCACCACTCAGCAGCTACTCTGCATTCACCCTTCCCCACCCACACTGCCATCAGAAGCAGCATCTTCCCAGGATACAGCCGGTATCTGCTGCAGAAGCCGCGTGCTGGGCTCTGCTCTATGGTACATAGTAGGGAGGCCAATCCCGGGATCGGGATCGGCGGGATCCCGGGATTTGGGCCCAAAATGCCGGGATTTGAATCCCGGGATTGGAGCCTCCAATCCCGGGATTCACGGGATTACAGTGCGCATGCGCAGTTTTGCCGGACAGCGCTGAGCACTATAGCTCAGCGCTGCCCGGCTGTCAGCTAAGGTAGTGATAGTACTTACTACTTGCGGGCTCCAGCTAAGGACACACGTACTGACCGCGCTGGCGGCATTTCAAACGTAGCACCGGCCGCCAGCCAATCAGAGCTGGCAGACACCGGCAGCCAATCAGGGAAGCGGCACCAGCCGCGGCCCCTGATTGGCTGCCGGACTGCCAGTTCTGACTGGCTGGCGGCCGGCGCTACGTTTGAAATGCTGCCAGCGCGGCCAGTAGTAGTACGTGTGTCCTTAGCTGGTGCCCGCAAGAAGTAAGTACTATCACTACCTACACCCACACTCTCTGCTCCTGACATCCTCCCTCTGCTCGCTACACCCATTCTCCCGCTGCTCCCTACTCCCACTGCTCCATACTCGCACTCTCCCGCTGCTCCATACTCCCGCTGCTCCATACTCCCACTCTCCCGCTGCTCCACTCTCCCGCTGCTCCATACTCCCACTCTCCCGCTGCTCCCTACTCTCACTCTCCCGCTGCTCCCTACACCCACCCTCCCTTCCAGTTCCTTACATGCTCCCTACACCCACCCTCCTTTGCTCCCTACATCCACCCTGCCTTGCTGCCCTCCACATATACTTTCCATGCTCCTTACACTGCTCCCTACACTGATCCCTACTGCAATCCCGGGATCCCGGGAATCCCGGGATTGAGCATTTTTCAATCCCGAATCCCGGGATTGAAAAAATGCCCCGGGATTGGCCTCCCTAGTACATAGCATTGCTGGTAAGTCTGAGCATCCTATATACCATATAGCTGTGCTGCTAGCTTGCCGGCACTATTTTATTATTATTATTATTATTATTTGTCAATTTAGATTGGATATAGTTTTGAGAACATCTGAGAATTACAGTGACCCGAGAATGTAACACTCAGCAGAGGGTATTTTACATGACTGCGTTACCCAATACAGTGGTTGCCACTACCAGCGGCCATCAGGGGGGAGTCACAGGCTTGAGCACCCACCAGCAAAAACATAAATCGGAACCTCTGACTGGCACATGAGCAATTTTTAGTGTATATATAGACCAAAGTTTCTTGATTTTGATACCTTATGTCACATATTGTCTATATTGTATTGTTTGACATACAGTATAGTACATTTATATATAGTATATACATACCTCCCAACATTGGGCAAAACAGAAGAGGGACAGCTCCTGAAAAGGGGGCATGGCCTATGCAAAAGGGGGTATGGCTTCATGGCAAGTAGAAATAATAGGAATCCTTTTCTCGTAGTCCGTAGAGTATGCTGGGGTCCATTTTAGTACTATGGGGTATAGACGGTTCCGCAGGAGCCTTCGGCACTTTAAGACTTTTCAACAGTGTGAACTGGCTCCTCCCTCTATGGCCCTCCTCCAGACCTCAGTATAGGAACTGTGCCCAAGGAGACAGACAACTTCAAGAGAATAATTTACATTAAACTATTGGCGAGATTCACACTAGCTCACACCATACCAAAAACATGTCGCCTAACAAGGCCTCTAACATAACCCATGCTAACGTGCATGCATAACGTAACAACTGCTGTAAAACATCTTAACACATGAGAACCTGTGTAAAAGGATGTCCCAGCGCTTTCTTAAACTTAACATGTCTAAGACCGAGCTGATCATCTTGCCTCCCTCCCGCATAACCTCACCTCCTACAATCTCATTATCTATTGATGGCACTACTATCTCCTCTAGCCCCCAAGTGCGCTGTCTTGGAGTAATCCTTGACTCCTCCCTCTCCTTCAAACCACACATTCAGCACCTCTCACAAACCTGCCATTTTCATCTAAAGAATATTTCCAGGATCAGACCCTTTCTGACCCAGGATGCTACTAAGACTCTTATCCACTCACTGGTAATCTCCAGACTGGACTACTGTAATCTGTTCCTGACTGGCATTCCTGACAAATACCTCTCTCCACTCCAATCTATCCTCAATGCTGCTGCCCGGCTCATCTTCCTCACCAAACGCACTACGTCCACCTCTCCTCTCTTACTAGACCTTCACTGGCTCCCCTTCCCTTTCAGAATCCATTTCAAGCTTCTCACACTCGCTTACAAAGCCCTCAGCCACTCCTCTCCCATCTACATCTCTGACCTTATCTCCCTTTACACTCCCACCCATCCTCTTCGCTCTGCTAATGCACGCCGACTCTCCTGCCTACGGATTACTTCCTCCCACTCCTACCTCCAAGATTTTTCACGTGCTGCACCACTTCTTTGGAATTCCCTACCTCTCCCCCTCAGACTCTCCACCTCTCTACAAAACTTCAAACGGGCTCTCAAGACCCACTTCTTCACCAAACCCAGCCAAATCTCATCCTAACCCTCTGTTCTACGCTCTCTATGTACCCCAACTGTGTCATCCCTGTCTGTCTACCCCTCTCCTTTAGAATGTAAGCTCTCACGAGCAGGGCCCTCTTCCCTCATGTGCTTATCCTTTCTTACTTTAATAATCTTCAACTGCACCAATTCCATCAGTCTTCTGCCACCTGATACTTATTCCAGTGTCATCTGCTGATGTAACTATGTTTATTTACCCTCTACTTGTCCTATACTGTCATCAACTGTAAGTTGCTGTTTTCCTGTTTGATTATTTGTTTATGTACTCTGTAATTGGGCGCTGCGGAACCCTTGTGGCGCCATATAAATAAAGGATAAGAATAATAATAATAATAAAAAGAAAAAACGTAATTTGCAGGAAAAATTAGCACTGGGCGGGCGCCCAGCATCCTCTACGGACTATGAGAAAAGGATTTACCGTTAGGTAATTAAAATCATATTTTCTCTTACGTCCTAGAGGCTGCTGGGGTCCATTTTAGTACCATGGGGATGTACCAAAGCTCCCAAGTACGGGCGGGAAAGTGCTAATGTTCCTGCAAAACTGACTGACCAAACTGAAGGTCGTCAGCAGCCAAGGTGTCAAACCTGTAAAACTTGGCAAACGTGTTTGCCCCTGACCAAGTAGCTGCTCGGCAAATTTGCAATGCCGAGACACCCCGGGCAGCCGCCCAGGAAGAACCCACTTTCCTTGTAGAGTGGGCCTTTACCGAACTCGGTAACGGCAATCCTGCCGTGGAATAAGCGTGCTGAATGGTACCTCTGATCCAGCGCGCAATAGTCTGCTTAGAAGCAGGACCCCCAACCTTGTTGGGGTCATAGAGGACAAACAAAGATTCTGTTTTCCTTATCCTAGCCGTTCTTGCAACATAAGTCCTCAACGCTCTGATGACATCCAAGGACTTTGAAATGGCTGAGGTGTCAGAAGCCACTGGCACCACCACAGGTTGGTTGATATGGAAATAAGACGCAACCTTTGGAAGAAAATGCTGACGCGTCCGCAGTTCAGCTCTATCTTCATGAAAAATCAAATAAGGACTCTTGTGTGACAGAACCCCTAATTCAGACACTGGTCTGCCTGAGGCCAAGGCCAACAGCATGACCACTTTCCAAGTGAGAAACTTCAACTCTACCTCTTGTAGAGGCTCAAACCAGTCCTATTTAAGGAACTGCAACACCACATTAAGATCCCATGGTGCCGCAGGAGGCACAAAGGGAGGTTGGATGCACAGAACCCCCTTCACGAACGTCTGGCCCTCAGGAAGGGAAGCCAACTATTTCTGAAAGAAAATGGACAAAGCCAAAATTTGGACCTTGATAGACCCTAATCTCAAGCCAGCATCCACATCCGCCTATAGAAATAGGAGAAGACGTCCTAATTTAAACTCCACAGCAGGAGACTTCTTGGATTCACACCAAGATACATATTTTCTCCAAATACGATGGTACTGTTTGGACGTTACCCCTTTCCTGGCCAGAATAAGTGTGGGAATGACTTCATTGGGAATACCCTTACGGGCTAGGATTTGGCGCTCAACAGCCATGCCGTCAAACGCAGCCGCGGTAAGTCTTGATAAACAAACGGCCCCTGCTGAAGCAGGTCCTCTTGAAGAGGAAGAGGCTGAGAATCTTCCAGTAATAATGTCACGATCCGGGTATCTGGACGCCATTACTTACCCTTCAGATGCCTCCTAAGGCTGGCTCAGCATTCCAGGACCGGATCCCGCTGTTTCTGAGTTTCCACATGCAGAATGTCAGAGTGGTGATTTCATCAGCCGCGGCCTCCGCTGTGCCCGCGTGGTTAAATGTGCGCTTGTCAGTCTGGCGTCTCCTGTCTCCTGTGGCCGGCGTCGCCATTACTGTTTCAATTCTCACATGGATTACAAACCAAACTTCCCTCCAAGTGTCTGCATGGGCGCAGCCATCTTGGTTTTTGTCATCTGATCATTTCCACCAATCTGCTGTCTGTATTGTTGATTTGCATAATTGCCTAGCCAACCCCTTCCTTGCTGCAGGTATAAGTAAGCTGTGCCTGAACAAGGAAGGCGTCAGTGCTTTGGTTGTCTAACCTAGTTCCAGTTTGTCTCTCTCCTGTGGTTGTCTTCCAGGTTCCAGCTCCTGTCTCCAGACTTCTGCTATAGAGACCCGCACCAGCATTCCATCTGCGGTGTAGCCTGACTCTCCGATCCATTCTGGACTCACCTGTTTCCAGCTACAGCAATCACCTGCTTCCAGCCGAGCTTCCAGCAGTGTACAACTTCTCTTAAAGGGCCGGTGTCCTTTCTGCAGTTTACCACTCTCCACCGGTATTATTATTTCATCGCTCTCAAGTTCGTTTATTATTTAACTGGTTCCAGCCAGTATCCACTCCGTACCAACAACAGTCTGGTTCCAGCCAGTATCCACAGCAGCCGTTTTATCTTCAGCAGCCCAGCCTTTCCTGGAACACCAGTTGGTACGATCCTGGGTTCTCTCCATTGCTACAGTCAGGCCTGGTAAGGACTTTCCAACTAGAAGATTATTAGAACTGTCTCACACTACCAGTGCCTGTGGCCCTTGCCACCCTGTAGTACCCAGGAACTGTATTATTGCCCTGCTGACTTTTATGTTTTCTTATTTTCTGCTGTGTTACGGAGTTTGTCATAATAAACATCATTGACTTTTATCCTGGTTGTCGTGGTCACGCCTTCGGGCAGTTATTCTACATGTTACTTACATGTCTAGGGGTCTGATACAACCTCCCAGGTTCCGTTACATCTCAGCCCCTACAACTGAGGTTGCCTCCCGTCAACTCAGGCCCTCAGTTGTGACAGTAAGCACTGACCTAATGAATCCAGCCGGAGACCAGGATCAAGCGGCCAGGCCGATGCAAGAACTGGCAGCCCGACTTGAACATCAGGAGGCTGCACAGGGCCACATCATCCGCTGTCTCCAGGATCTCTCCACACGGCTGGATGGGATTCAAACGACCCTCCGTGGACCTGGCACGTCCGGTGCGTCCACTACAGTGACACCAGCTGTAACCCCACCCACCTTACCCATTTCCAGTCCACATCTTCATCTTCCAACGCCAGCAAAATTTGATGGATCTCCAAGGTTCTGCAGGGGATTTCTCAATCAATGTGAAATCCACTTTGAGCTTCTACCTGGCAATTTCTTCAGTGACCGTACCAAAATTGCCTATATCATCTCCCTTCTCAGTGGCTCAGCCCTTGACTGGGCATCACCTTTATGGGAGAAGTCTGATCCCCTGCTATCCTCCTATACTGACTTTGTAGCTACATTCAGGCGCATCTTCGACGAGCCAGGCCGGATAACATCTGCTTCATCTGAGATTCTTCGTTTACGCCAGGGAACACGTACCGTGGGACAGTATCTTATACAGTTTAAAATCCTGGCATCCGAACTGGCATGGAACGACGAGGCCCTGTATGCTGCATTCTGGCATGGCTTATCAGAACGCATCAAGGATGAGTTAGCTACCAGAGACTTGCCCTCTAAGTTGGATGAGCTAATTTCTCTTTGCACGAAGGTTGATCTACGTTTTAGAGAGAGAGCAACCGAGCGAGGAAGATCATCTACTCCTAAATCTTCTGCTCCTCCTTCTCGTCAACCATCTCCATCCAAGGATGAGCCTATGCAAATTAGTCGTTCCCGTCTATCTCCTGCTGAGCGCCGAAAACGTCTCTCTGAGTCTCTCTGTCTCTACTGTGCAGCTCCGTCGCACACTATCAATGCCTGTCCCAAACGTCCGGGACTCCAGATCCTAGCTCGCCAAGGAGAGGGCCGGCTAGGAGTGATGATCTCCTCTCCATCTCCTCATGACTGTAACCTCCCAGTGTCGCTCCAAATTGCTCAACGTTACAGGAACGTCATTGCCCTCCTTGATTCCGGAGCAGCTGGGAATTTCATAACCGAAGCTTATGTTAAACGGTGGTCCCTACCCACCGAGAGACTGTCCTCGTCCATCTCTTTGACTGCCGTGGATGGCAGCAAGATTTTTGACGCAGTCATTTCCTTAAGGACTCTTCCAGTTCGTCTGAGAGTGGGAGTTCTTCATTCTGAGTATATTTCTTTTTTAGTGATTCCAAGAGCCACACATCCAGTGGTTTTAGGCCTTCCATGGCTCCGTCTCCACAACCCATCAATTGACTGGACGACTACGCAAATACTGGCATGGGGTCCCTCCTGTGCTGAGACTTGTTTAGCCAAAGTTCTTCCTGTTTGTTCTTCCTTCCCCAGGTCAACTGATGTTCCGCCTCCTCCATATCAAGACTTCACGGATGTGTTCAGTAAAGCCTCTGCTGATATCCTTCCTCCTCATAGAGAATGGGACTGCCCAATCGACCTCATTCCAGGGAAGGTTCCACCGCGAGGCCGAACTTATCCGTTGTCTCTGCCCGAGACACACTCCATGGAAGAGTACATCAAAGAGAACCTGGCGAAGGGTTTTATCCGACCATCTTCTTCTCCAGCCGGCGCAGGCTTCTTCTTCGTTAAGAAGAAAGACGGTGGTCTGCGTCCGTGCATCGACTACAGGGGTCTGAACGACATTACCGTCAAGAACCGATACCCTTTACCCCTGATTACTGAGCTCTTTGATAGAGTTAGTGGTGCAACCATTTTCACAAAGCTGGACTTGAGGGGTGCCTACAATCTCATCCGAATCCGTGAGGGTGACGAGTGGAAGACCGCCTTTAACACCCGTGACGGACATTATGAGTACCTCGTCATGCCCTTCGGATTGAGCAACGCTCCAGCAGTCTTCCAGCACTTCGTGAATGAGATCTTCAGGGACATCTTGTACCGCCATGTCGTGGTTTATCTAGACGACATCCTCATCTTTGCTAATAATCTCGAAGATCATCGTTTCTGGGTAAAAGAGGTTCTTTCCCGTCTCCGTGTCAATCACCTCTATTGTAAATTGGAGAAGTGTGTGTTTGAAGTTAAAACCATTCCGTTTCTAGGTTACATTGTGTCCGGTTCCGGACTAGAGATGGATCCTGAGAAACTCCAAGCAATCCAGAATTGGCCTATACCCTTAAGCCTCAAAGGGGTCCAGAGGTTCTTAGGGTTCGCCAATTATTATAGAAAATTTATACGAGACTTTTCCACCATTGTGGCGCCTATCACTGCATTAACCAAGAAAGGTGCTAATCCGTCCAAGTGGTCCGAGGAAGCTACACAGGCCTTTCACCTTCTGAAGCAACGGTTCATCTCTGCACCAGTTCTGAAACAGCCTGACACCGACTCTCCTTTTATCTTAGAGGTAGATGCCTCCTCCGTTGGAGTAGGAGCAGTGTTATCCCAGAGGGCCAAAGATGGACATCTACATCCTTGCAGTTTCTTCTCCCGGAAGTTCTCCCCAGCTGAGCGCAACTATGCCATTGGCGATCAGGAGTTGCTAGCCATCAAGCTCGCTCTGGAGGAGTGGAGATACCTGTTGGAGGGAGCTTCCCACTCAATCACCATACTTACCGACCACAAAAATCTTTTATATCTCAAAGGCGCACAATGTCTCAACCCTCGTCAGGCCAGATGGGCACTTTTCTTTTCCAGATTTGACTTTAAACTCCAGTTCTGTCCGGGTTCTCAGAATCGTAAGGCCGATGCCCTTTCCCGCTCATGGGAGCAAGAAAATGAGTCCGAGTCTGCAGACAAGCATCCTATTATTAATCCGTTGGCATTCTCCACGGTAGGGATGGACTCTACGCCTCCACCAGGGAAAAGTTTTGTTAAGCCAGTTCTAAGGAAGAAGCTCATGCATTGGGCCCATGCTTCCCGTTTTGCTGGACATACAGGCATTCAGAAAACCCTTGAATTTATTTCTAGGTCCTACTGGTGGCCAACTCTGAAGAAGGACGTTATGGAATTTATTGCCTCCTGCCCAAAGTGTGCCCAACACAAAGTCTCCCGCCAGTCGCCTGCGGGGCAACTGGTTCCATTATCTGTTCCCCGTCGACCATGGACCCATTTGTCGATGGACTTTGTTTCCGATCTACCTATCTGCAACAAGTTTAATACCATCTGGGTGGTAGTTGACCGGTTCACCAAGATGGCACATTTCATCCCTCTCACCGGTCTTCCGTCAGCTTCCAAGTTGGCTCAAGTGTTTATACAAGAGATCTTCCGACTTCACGGTCTTCCTGAAGAGATCATCTCGGATCGTGGAGTACAATTTGTAGCCAAATTTTGGCGAAGTTTGTGTCAAGCCCTCCAAGTCAAGTTAAAGTTTTCCACGGCTTACCATCCTCAGACCAATGGTCAAACCGAGAGGGTGAATCAGGACTTGGAGGCCTTCCTCCGTATATATGTGTCTTCCTCTCAAGATGACTGGGTTCAACTCCTTCCTTGGGCCGAGTTCAGCCACAACAATCAATACCATTCCTCATCTTCTTCTACACCATTCTTCATTAATTATGGATTCCACCCTAAAGTCCCAGAATTCCAACCGCTTCCCGCAACTTCTGTTCCAGCAGTGGATGTCACCTTGCGTCAGTTTTCAAATAACTGGAAGAACGTCCGCGCAGCCCTGCTTAAAGCCTCATTCAGGTATAAAAAGTTTGCCGATAGGAAGCGTAGAGCGGTTCCTGCTCTCAAGGTGGGTGATCGTGTATGGTTGTCCACGAAGAATTTGAGGTTGAGAGTTCCCAGCATGAAATTTGCACCTCGCTACATCGGACCCTTCAAGATTGAACAAGTCATCAATCCTGTTGCCTACAGGTTACAGTTACCATCCTTCTTGAAAATACCCAGGACATTTCATGTTTCTTTGTTGAAACCGCTGATCCTGAATCGGTTTCATTCCGCACTTCCTCCAGCTCCCAAAGTTCAGACTCAACGGGGAGTCGAGTACGAGGTGGCCAAGATTTTGGACTCACGTTTCCGTTACGGTCAGTTACAATACCTCATTGACTGGAAGGGCTATGGTCCTGAAGAACGCTCTTGGACCAATGCCTCAGACGTCCATGCTCCTGCCTTGGTCCGAAATTTCCACGCAAAGTTTCCTTTAAAGCCTAAGAAGTGTCCTGGGGCCACTCCTAAAGGGGGGGGTGCTGTCACGATCCGGGTATCTGGACGCCATTACTTACCCTTCAGATGCCTCCTAAGGCTGGCTCAGCATTCCAGGACCGGATCCCGCTGTTTCTGAGTTTCCACATGCAGAATGTCAGAGTGGTGATTTCATCAGCCGCGGCCTCCGCTGTGCCCGCGTGGTTAAATGTGCGCTTGTCAGTCTGGCGTCTCCTGTCTCCTGTGGCCGGCGTCGCCATTACTGTTTCAATTCTCACATGGATTACAAACCAAACTTCCCTCCAAGTGTCTGCATGGGCGCAGCCATCTTGGTTTTTGTCATCTGATCATTTCCACCAATCTGCTGTCTGTATTGTTGATTTGCATAATTGCCTAGCCAACCCCTTCCTTGCTGCAGGTATAAGTAAGCTGTGCCTGAACAAGGAAGGCGTCAGTGCTTTGGTTGTCTAACCTAGTTCCAGTTTGTCTCTCTCCTGTGGTTGTCTTCCAGGTTCCAGCTCCTGTCTCCAGACTTCTGCTATAGAGACCCGCACCAGCATTCCATCTGCGGTGTAGCCTGACTCTCCGATCCATTCTGGACTCACCTGTTTCCAGCTACAGCAATCACCTGCTTCCAGCCGAGCTTCCAGCAGTGTACAACTTCTCTTAAAGGGCCGGTGTCCTTTCTGCAGTTTACCACTCTCCACCGGTATTATTATTTCATCGCTCTCAAGTTCGTTTATTATTTAACTGGTTCCAGCCAGTATCCACTCCGTACCAACAACAGTCTGGTTCCAGCCAGTATCCACAGCAGCCGTTTTATCTTCAGCAGCCCAGCCTTTCCTGGAACACCAGCTGGTACGATCCTGGGTTCTCTCCATTGCTACAGTCAGGCCTGGTAAGGACTTTCCAACTAGAAGATTATTAGAACTGTCTCACACTACCAGTGCCTGTGGCCCTTGCCACCCTGTAGTACCCAGGAACTGTATTATTGCCCTGCTGACTTTTATGTTTTCTTATTTTCTGCTGTGTTACGGAGTTTGTCATAATAAACATCATTGACTTTTATCCTGGTTGTCGTGGTCACGCCTTCGGGCAGTTATTCTACATGTTACTTACATGTCTAGGGGTCTGATACAACCTCCCAGGTTCCGTTACATCTCAGCCCCTACAACTGAGGTTGCCTCCCGTCAACTCAGGCCCTCAGTTGTGACAAATAACTCCTGAAGATCTGGATACCAAGCCCTCCTTGGCCAGTCTGGAGCAATGAGAATTGCTCGAACCCTTGTTCTTCTGATGATCTTGAAAACTTTTGCTATTAGTGGAAGTGGAGGGAACAGATACACCGACTGAAACACCCACTGGCTCACCAGTGCAACCACTGCTATTGCTTGTGGGTCTCTCGACCTGGAACAATATTTCTGAAGCTTCTTGTTGAGACGTGATGCCATCATATCTACTTGAGGAACGCTCCAACGATCTACTACCTCTGGAAAATGGATTACAGAAGACTCTTGTGTGGGTGCACTCTTATTTTAAATTTGTTAGTATGAAAAAATTAAAACATAACTTTTATTAGTTCATTAATTTAAGAAAAAATCCACACTTAGGTTGTCCACCACAATTAATTAAATATATTAATACACATATATACAGTTCAGCCCACCAGTATCTCTGAGAAATACCATATATGATTATTGTGGCTGAGCAATCTCGAAAAGTTGGAGTGAGTATCATCCACCACCAACCATTAAATTTGGAAACGAGTGTTATTGAAAGGAAATGATCAGCAAAAAGATGATCAGCAAAAAAATGGGAATGTTTTGGTTAGTCTATGTTATTAGACTTCAGGAGGAATGTAGACACTCTGGCTCTACACCCTGATCCTATCCCACCAGCACAAGCTCTGCTTGTATTAATTAGACCTCCAAGGGTCATTGGACCAAAAGATTTATCAGGAGTATAGATCCTCTTAGCATTGACCATGTCAAATCTTGTGACATGTCAGGGAAAAAGGTACTTGGGAAAGGTAGCGCAGGTTAGTGGAATAGACGAAAGAAATGATTGGAGGAAAATGTGGTGATCTTGCTGTTGGCTTAGAGTCGAGAAGGTCATGAATTACAACACCGGGTATTCTCTGGGGGTCACCCTCACAGATACTGACCCAGCCCACCACCGTTTTGCTTCCAAGATCGGACGAGATCGGGCTCTGTCGGTGGGGTATGGTAGTAATTAATTGGGCCTAGTATGGCCGACTCACCAATGAGAGTGCACCTAAACAAGAATGAGGAGAGAGATAGAGAAACGGGGCGGATCTGCTGTCCATGTTAGGCACAGGATATACCTGTGGATCATGGATGAGAGTCCGCAGAAATGTAGAGAAAATGAAAAGATGAGGGATTGAAGGAGAAGGCCGGAAAAGAGAAGAAGAAAGAGAGAAGGCGGGAGAGAAGAAAAAAAGAGAGAAAAGAAGGGGGAGGGGAAGGAGGAGAAGGAGAGCAGAATGAAGATTGTGACAAATGTCAGCTTGGTGTCACACCAAAATGTTGTCAAAAAACAAATATTGATTAATTATACACCCAAATATCAGGCAATATTGGATATATTAGATAGTGCCTCTATTTCAATAGAGAGGATAAGAGTTGGTGCATAGATCCTGATAGGTGCTAGTTGTCACACTTATTCACACATATATTGCAAAGACACAATGTGTACGTGCTATGTAAACCTTGCAGCAAGACGGATGCGCATAGTAATATTCCTGCCTAGATCCCTAAATGGGCCTAAATATGACACTTAATACAAGGCTACGGCACTATAACATCAGACATGGTGCACAGGCATTGGGGTAATCCACATTCTCAGATATGTTGGGAGTACCCCTAAAACAGTATAACAGGTAATGGGGGTAGCTCTACTACCTCTGCAAAGACTTCTGGGTGGAGGCCCCATTCTCCTGGATGGAGATCGTGTCTGCTGAGGAAGTCTGCTTCCCAGTTGTCCACTCCCGGACTGAAAATTGGCAACAGAGCTCTAGCATGTATTTCTGCTCAGAGGAGTATCTTTGTCACCTCTGCCATTGCCGCTCTGCTTTTTGTTCCGCCCTGGCGGTTTATGTAAGCTACTGCCGTTACATTGTCTGACTGGATCTGTATGTGACGACCTTGAAGAAGGTGTACTGCTTGATGAAGGCTGTTGTACACAGCTCTCAATTCCAGAATGTTTATGTGAAGGATTACTTCTTGACTTGACCATCGTCCTTGGAAGCTTTCCCCTTGCGTGACTGCTCCCCAACCTCAGAGGCTTGTTGTCACCAGTATCCAAGTCTGAATCCCGAACCTGCGTCCCTCCAGGAGGTGAGAACTTTGAAGCCACCACAAGAGTGAAATACTGACTTTTGTTGACAGGATTATCCTCCGGTGCATGTGTAGGTGCGATCCAGACCACTTGTCCAGTAGGTCCCATTGGAACACCCTGGCGTGGAATCGGCCAAATTGTAGAGCCTCGTAGGCCGCTACCAATTTCCCCAGCAGGCGGATGCACTGATGAATCGATACGCGTGCTGGTTTTAAAACTTGTTTGACCATCCTCTGGATCTCCATAACCTTTTCCACCACTAGGAATACTTTCTGTGCTTCCATGTCCAATATCATTCCCAAAAATGATAGCCTCATTGTGGGTTCCAATTGTGATTTTGGAAGGTTTATGATCCAACCGTGCTGTTGAAGCACCGTTAGGGAAAGTGCAATGTTCTGCACTAGTTTCTTCCTGGATCTCGCTTTTATGAGGAAATCGTCCAAGTATGGGATTACGTTGACTCCTTTCTTGCGAAGAAGAACCATCATCTCTGCTATCACCTTGGTGAATATTCTCAGAGCCGTGGAGAGCCCGAAAGGCAATGTTTGGAGCTGGTAGTGGCAGACCTGCACCGCAAACCTCAGGTATGCCTGATGCGGCGGGTAGATGGGAACATGTAAATCTTTGATGTCCATCGATATCAGAAAATCCTTTTCGTCCAAGCTGGAGATCACTGCTCTCAGGGATTCCATCTTGAATTTGAACCTTTGCAAATAAAGGTTGAGTCTTTAGGTCTAAAATTGGTCTGACCGAGCCATCTGGTTTCGGCACTACAAATAGGCTTGAATAAAACCCTTTTTCCTGTTGTGACACAGGAACTAAGGAAATTACGTTGTCTTGACATAATTTCTGTATTGCGTTCAGCACTTTTGCTCTGTCCTGAACAGAACCTGGTATGGCTGATTTGAAAAATCGGCATGGGGGAAGGTCCTGAAATTCCAATTTGTACCCTTGGGATACTATCTGCAATACCCAAGGATCAAGATCTGAGTGAACCCAGACCTGGCTGAAAGACAGTAGACGTGCCCCCACCCGAATGTACTCCCGCAGGGGAGCCCCAGCGTCATGCTGAGGTTTTAGCAGAAGTAGCTGTTGACTTCTGCTCCTGCGAGCCTGATGGTGTTGTAGATTTTTTACCTCTTCTTCAACCTCTTCCTGCGAAGAAGGGGGTACCCTTTGCCTTTTTGGACTTGTTGGGTCGAAAGGATTGCATCGTATGAGAATGAAATCCTTTCCTAGGTGGAGCAGCTGCTGAAGGCAGAAATGCTGACTTGACTGATGTAGTTGTTGAAATCATGGCATCCAGCTTGTGTCCAAAGAGGGCTTCTCCATTGTAAGGAAGCACCTCAATATTCTTTTTTGATTCCGCATCAGCATTCCATTGGCGGATCCACAGTGCCCTGCGGGCTGAAATCGCCATAGCGGAGGATCTTGAACTCAGCAACCCAATATCCTTCATAGCTTCAACTAAGTAACCTGCAGCATCTTTGATATGGCCGAGAGTTAGGACTATTTCATCCCTGTCAACTGTGTCTATGTTAACAAGCAAGTTGTCAGACCATTTTTCCACAGCGTTACCTACCCACGCACAAGCAATGGTGGGCCTGAGCACCATTCCGTTATATATATATACAGGTTGAGTATCCCTTATCCAAAATGCTTGGGACCAGAGGAATTTTGGATATCGGATTTTTCCGTATTTTGGAATAATTGCATACCATAATGAGATATCATGGTGATGGGACCTAACTATAAGCACAGAATGCATTTATATTTCATATACACCTTATACACACAGCCTGAAGGTAATTTTAGCCAATATTTTTTATAACTTTGTGCATTAAACAAAGTGTGTCTACATTCACACAATTCATTTATGTTTCATATACACCTTATACACACAGCCTAAAGGTCATTTAATACAATATTTTTAATAACTTTGTGTATTAAACAAAGTTTGTGTACATTGAGCCATCAAAAAACAAAGGTTTCACTATCTCACTCTCACTCAAAAAAGTCTGTATTTCGGAATAATCCGTATTTCGGAATATTTGGATATGGGATACTCAACCTGTATATATATATATATATATATATATATATAGCGTAGATTTACGGCGGCACTCAAACAGTCTCATCAATATGAAGAATCAGGTCATTTATTTAGACCATGGAAACCGACATGTTTCGGGGCAGAACCCCGTCCTCAGGGTCAGACAGCACTGACTTGCTGTCTGACCCCGAGGACGGGGTTCTGCCCCGAAACATGTCGGTTTCCATGGTCTAAATAAATGACCTGATTCTTCATATTGATGAGACTGTTTGAGTGCCGCCGTAAATCTATGCTGTATACCTGTGACCTAGAGTAACCCGGAGGGCACCACAGCAGCTATACTTCAGGCTCAAAGGAGTGCCGGGCTTCCCATAACCAGTATATATATATATATATATATATATATATATATATATATATATATATATGTTTTTTAGGGTTGTTTCTAATTTTACGGTCAGCTGGATCTTTTAAAGAGGCTGAACCAGGGGCAGGCAAAACTATTTTCTTAGACAGCCGAGAAACTGAGGTGTCTATCATTGGGGCTGTCTCCTATTTGTGCCTGTCTTCCTCAGGGAAAGGGTACGCTACACTTATCCTTCTGGGAGGGTAAATTTCTTCTCAGGGTTAGCCCAGGATTCTTCAAAGAACGCATTCAAATCCTTTGAAGGAGGAAAAGTCACAACCTGCTTTTTATTTAATTTAAAATAGTCCTTTTCCTCCTGGACCAGTGTTGTTTCAGGAAACTCCAACACTTCCTTTATAGCAACTATAATACATTGTATGCTTTTGGCTAATTTAGGGTTTACCCCTCTCAAATCCCCAGTGTCGACGTCAGAGTCGGAATCTGTGTCTGTGTCCCCTTGCATTATATGGGCCAGAGACCTTTTCTGGGAACTTGATGGGACCCGAGTGGATGATATGGAGGGGTCAGTAAACAGTGCATCCTCCACAGACTGCCTCCAATATTTAGTCTGTTGTTCAGACTCAGAGAATTTCTTTGCAAGCATTGACATATTCTTTTGCAACATTCTCACCCACTCCGGCTCCTTCTGAGAGGGAAGGGCCACCACATTACCCTCTTGTGCATCTAAAATGGGTTCTTCCTGGGAAGAACCCTCCCCAATGTCTGACATGTTACACACTTGTGTACACACACACACACACACACACACACACACACACACACACACACACACACACACACACACCCCTATCACACAGGGGAGCTATAGGGGACAGACCCACACTAAAGTCTGTCAGAGAGACACAGAGGGATTTGCCAGTCCACACACTGCGCCTTATTGTGAATTGTGGAAATATTACCCACTTACAGCACATGTACCAATAATAGGCCCACAGACCTAATTATAATGAACACTCTCTGCCCCTTCTATAACATCCTGTACTTGTGTCAGTGTTGTCATGAGGAGAAACAGCGTTCAGGAGCTTCACACTGGAGTTTCTGCAGGAGAAAATGGCACCCAGTGAGTGTTCTGGCAAGTCTGAGGAGAAGCCCTGCCCTTCAGCCTCAGCAATGGAATATTTATACTGGCTGGGGATGGCACATCAGCGGCTGTACATGTATGTACCCTTTTTGCCAGTGAGAGTAAGGTTTTAAAACATGCCCTCAGAGCGCCCCCCCCTCCTGCGCTCTGCTCCCTTGTGCTGAGAGACATGGCACCAGGGCCGGCTCCAGGCCTACTAGCACCCTGAGCGAAAACATGTCAAAGCGCCCCCCTCCCCCCCAATGCGCGCTCTCCAGGGAAAGTGGGCGTGGCCTCTTGGAAAGTGGGCGTGGCCTCATAACTTCATATTATTAGACTATAAATAAATATATTTTCACACACCCTCTACGCACACAATTAGCAGCCTCACACATAACAGCCACAGTAGTGTTCCTTACACACAATGTCTCCAGTATAGTGTCAGATAGACATGATATGCCCCCCAGCAGTGCCAGCTACACACAATATGCCCCCCTAGCAGTGCCAGTTACACGATAGTGTTCACTTTTTAGGGCAGGGAGGGCACATTTTTAAGTTAGGAGGGCAAAATGACGTACATACTGTAATGCTTGATGCTCATCTACCTACATGGCAAAGCATGGACAGTGCGCGCCGAAGGCGCGCAGCAAAAATTTAGGGGCGTTGCTTCGTGGGGAAGGTGCGTGGCCACATAATAGTGGCAATTCGCATTACACCACACAGTCGTGCAGTTAATACACACTGAGCCAGGCAGAGCATGTTAGACACTTTGCGCCAGGCAGAGCACGTTAGACACTTTGCGCCAGGCAGAGCACGTTAGACACTTTGCGCCAGGCAGAGTACGTTAGACACTTTGCGCCAGGCAGAGTACGTTAGACACTTTGCGCCAGGCAGAGCACGTTAGACACTTTGCCTAGCCATAGACGCCTAGCGGGAACACTACATGATATGCTCCCCAGCCGTGCCAGCTACACATGACATGCCCCCCAGCAGTGCCAGCAACACATGACATGCCCCCCAGCAATGCCAAATACATAAATGGCCACACAGTGCCAGATATGTAGATACAGAAAAGCCCCCACAGTGCCAGATAAATGCCCCCACAGTGCCAGATAAATGCCCCCACAGTGCCAGGTAAATGCCCCCACAGTGCCAGATAAATGCCCCCACAGTGCCAGATAAATGTCCCCACAGTGCCAGATAAATGTCCCCACAGTGCCAGATAAAATGATAAATGTCCCCACAGTGCCAGATAAATGTCCCCACAGTGCCAGATAAATGCCCCCACAGTGCGCCCCACAGTGCCAGATAAATGTCCCCACAGTGCCAGACAAATGCCCCCACAGTGCCAGATAAATGTCCCCACAGTGCCAGATAAATGTCCCCACAGTGCCAGATAAATGTCCCCACAGTGCCAGAAAAATGCCCCCAGTGCCAGACAAATGCCCCCAGTGCCAGACAAATGTCCCCCCAGTGCCAGATAAATGCCCCCAGTGCCAGATAAATGCCCCCACAGTGCCAGATAAATGTCCCCACAGTGCCAGACAAATGCCCCCAGTGCCAGATAAATGACCGGTAAATCTATTTCTCGTAGTCCGTAGTGGATGCTGGGACTCCGTAAGGACCATGGGGAATAGCGGCTCCGCAGGAGACTGGGCACAACTAAAGAAAGCTTTAGGACTACCTGGTGTGCACTGGTTCCTCCCTCTATGACCCTCCTCCAGACCTCAGTTAGGATACTGTGCCCGGAAGAGCTGACACAATAAGGAAGGATTTTGAATCCCGGGTAAGACTCATACCAGCCACACCAATCACGCCGTATAACTCGTGATACTATACCCAGTTAACAGTATGAACAATAACTGAGCCTCTCAACAGATGGCTCAACAATAACCCTTTAGTTAAACAATAACTATATACAAGTATTGCAGACAATCCGCACTTGGGATGGGCGCCCAGCATCCACCAGAGCCGCCCTTAGGCATAGGCAAACTAGGCAAAGGCCTAGGACATTTGGTATGCTTAGGGGCACCAGCAGCTTCTGCTGATTAAAATGATATGCGGCATGCCTATATTCTGTGTGTGACTGCGGCTGTATCTGCATATGAAATGCTACATTGCGTGTATTACTGGAAATCACTGTAATAACATTTCGTATGCAGATACAGCCGCAGTCTCACACAGAATATAGGCATGCTGCATATCATTCTAAGCAGCAGAAGCTGCTTGTGCATCCTAGCCACATAGTAATGCACATAAGATGCATTTTCATAAACAAAAGGCGCCTGACGTTAGCAGAGCTGCCAGCTGACTCATGCCAGGCATCTACTGCAGAACTAGCGGCGGTGCTAGGGGGCACCAGCCAAAATCTTGCCTAGGGCATCATATTGGTTAGGGCCGGCTCTGGCATCCACTACAGACTACGAGAAATAGATTTACCAGTGAGTAAAATCTTATTTTCTCTGACGTCCTAAGTGGATGCTGGGACTCCATAAGGACCATGGGGATTATACCAAAGCTCCCAAACGGGCGGGAGAGTGCGGATGACTCTGCAGCACCGAATGGGCAAACTCTAGGTCCTCCTCAGCCAGGGTGTCAAACTTGTAGAATTTAGCAAATGTGTTTGACCCCGACAAAGTAGCAGCTCGGCAAAGTTGTAGAGCCGAGACCCCTCGGGCAGCCGCCCAAGAAGAGCCCACCTTCCTCGTGGAATGGGCTTTCACTGATTTAGGATGCGGCAGTCCAGCCGCAGAATGTGCAAGCTGAATCGTACTACAGATCCAGCGAGCAATAGTCTGCTTTGAAGCAGGAGCACCCAGCTTGTTGGGTGCATACAGGATAAACAACGAGTCAGTTTTCCTGACACTAGCTGTCCTGGAAACATAAATTTTCAGGGCCCTGACTACGTCCAACAACTTGGAAGCCTCCAAGTCTTTAGTAGCCGCAGGCACCACGATAGGTTGGTTCAAATGAAAGGCTGATACCACCTTAGGGAGAAACTGGGGACGAGTCCTCAATTCTGCCCTATCCATATGGAAAATCAGATAAGGGCTTTTACATGACAAAGCCGCCAATTCTGACACACGCCTGGCCGAAGCCAAGGCCAACACCATGACCACTTTCCACGTGAGATATTTTAATTCCACGGTTTTAAGTGGCTCAAACCAATGTGACTTTAGGAAATCCAACACCACGTTGAGATCCCAAGGTGCCACTGGAGGCACAAAAGGGGGCTGAATATGCAGCACTCCCTTAACAAAAGTCTGAACTTCAGGTAGTGAAGCCAGTTCTCTCTGGAAGAAAATCGATAGAGCCGAAATCTGGACCTTAATGGAACCCAATTTTAGGCCCATAGTCACCCCTGACTGTAGGAAGTGCAGAAAACGGCCCAGCTGAAATTCCTCCGTTGGGGCCTTCCTGGCCTCACACCACGCAACATATTTTCGCCAAATGCGGTGATAATGGTTTGCGGTCACTTCTTTCCTAGCTTTAATCAGCGTAGGAATGACTTCCTCCAGAATGCCCTTTTCCTTCAGGATCCGGTGTTCAACCGCCATGCCGTCAAACGCAGCCGCGGTAAGTCTTGGAACAGACAGGGCCCCTGCTGCAGCAGGTCCTGTCTGAGCGGCAGAGGCCATGGGTCCTCTGAGATCATTTCTTGAAGTTCCGGGTACCAAGCTCTTCTTGGCCAATCCGGAACAATAAGTATAGTTCTTACTCCTCTTCTCCTTATTATCCTCAGTACCTTGGGTATGAGAGGAAGAGGAAGAGGACATAAACCGACCGGTACACCCACGGTGTCACTAGAGCGTCCACAGCTATCGCCTGAGGGTCTCTTGACCTGGCGCAATATCTTTCTAGCTTTTTGTTTAGGCGGGACGCCATCATGTCCACCTGTGGCCTTTCCCAACGGTCTACAATCAGTTGGAAGACTTCTGGATGAAGTCCCCACTCTCCCGGGTGGAGGTCATGCCTGCTGAGGAAGTCTGCTTCCCAGTTGTCCACTCCCGGAATGAACACTGCTGACAGTGCTAACACGTGATTTTCCGCCCATCGGAGAATCCTTGTGGCTTCTGCCATCGCCGTCCTGCTTCTTGTGCCGCCCTGTCGGTTTACATGGGCGACTGCCGTGATGTTGTCTGACTGGATCAGTACCGGCTGGTTTTGAAGCAGGGGTTTTGCCTGACTTAGGGCATTGTAAATGGCCCTCAGTTCCAGAATATTTATGTGTAGGGAAGTCTCCTGACTTGACCATAGTCCTTGGAAGTTTCTTCCCTGTGTGACTGCCCCCCAGCCTCGAAGGCTGGCATCCGTGGTCACCAGGACCCAGTCCTGTATGCCGAATCTGCGGCCCTCTTGAAGATGAGCACTTTGCAGCCACCACCGCAGAAACACCCTGGTCCTTGGAGAAAGGGTTATCAGCCGATGCATCTGAAGATGCGATCCGGACCACTTGTCCAACAGATCCCACTGAAAAGTCCTTGCATGGAACCTGCCGAATGGAATTGCTTCGTAGGAAGCTACCATTTTTCCCAGGACTCGCGTGCAGTGATGCTCCGACACCTGTTTTGGTTTCAGGAGGCCTCTGACTAGAGATGACAGCTCCTTGGCTTTCTCCTCCGGGAGAAACACTTTTTTCTGTTCTGTGTCCAGAACCATCCCCAGGAACAGTAGACGTGTCGTAGGGACCAGCTGTGACTTTGGAATATTTAGAATCCAACCGTGCTGTTGTAGCACCTCCCGAGATAGTGCTACCCCGACCAACAACTGCTCCCCGGACCTCGCCTTTATCAGGAGATCGTCCAAGTACGGGATAATTAAAACTCCCTTTTTTCGAAGGAGTATCATCACTTCAGCCATTACCTTGGTAAATACCCTCGGTGCCGTGGACAGACCAAACGGCAACGTCTGGAATTGGTAATGACAATCCTGTACCACAAATCTGAAGTACTCCTGGTGATGATGGTAAATGGGGACATGCAGGTAAGCATCCTTGATGTCCAGTGATACCATGTAATCCCCCTCGTCCAGGCTTGAAATAACCGCCCTGAGCGATTCCATCTTGAACTTGAATTTTTTTATATATGTGTTCAAGGATTTCAAATTTAAAATGGGTCTCACCGAACCGTCCGGTTTCGGTACCACAAACATTGTGGAATAGTAACCCCGTCCTTGTTGAAGTAGGGACACCTTGACTATCACCTGCTGGGAATACAGCTTGTGAATTGCCTCTAGCACTGCCTCCCTGCCTGAGGGAGTTGTTGGCAAGGCAGATTTGAGGAAACGGCGGGGGGGAGACGTCTCGAATTCCAGCTTGTACCCCTGAGATACTACTTGAAGGATCCAGGGATCCACCCGTGAGCGAGCCCACTGATTGCTGAAGTTTTTGAGACGGGCCCCCACCGTACCTGGCTCCGCCTGTGGAGCCCCAGCGTCATGTGGTGGACTTGGAGGAAGCGGGGGAGGACTTTTGCTCCTGGGAACTGGCTGTATGCTGCAGCTTTTTCCCTCTATCTCTGCCTCTGGGCAGAAAGGACGCGCCTTTAACCCGCTTGCCTTTATGGGGCCGAAAGGACTGTACCTGATAATACGGTGCTTTCTTTGGCTGTGAGGGAACATGGGGTAAAAATGCTGACTTCCCAGCTGTTGCTGTGGAAACGAGGTCCGAGATACCATCCCCGAACAACTCCTCACCCTTATAAGGCAAAACTTCCATGTGCCTTTTAGAATCTGCATCACCCGTCCACTGCCGAGTCCATAATCCTCTCCTGGCAGAAATGGACATTGCACTTATTTTAGATGCCAGCCGGCAAATATCCCTCTGTGCATCTCTCATGTATAAGACTGCGTCTTTTATATGCTCTATGGATAGCAATATAGTGTCCCTGTCTAGGGTATCAATATTTTCCGACAGGGAATCTGACCACGCAGCTGCAGCACTGCACATCCATGCTGAAGCAATAGCTGGTATCAGTATAATACCTGAGTGTGTATATACAGACTTCAGGATAGCCTCCTGCTTCCTATCAGCAGGCTCCTTTAGGGCGGCCATGTCCGGAGACGGTAGTGCCACCTTTTTTGACAGACGTGTGAGCGCTTTATCCACCCTAGGGGATGTTACCCAACGTGACCTATCCTCTGGCGGGAAAGGGTACGCCATGAGTAACTTTTAGAAATTACCAGTTTCTTATCGGGGGAAGACAACGCTTCTTCACACACCTCATTTAATTCCTCAGATGGGGGAAAAACCACTGGTAGTTTTTTCTCCCCAAACATAATACCCTTTTTTGTGGTTCCTGGGGTAATATCAGAAATGTGCAACACATTTTTCATTGCCTCAATCATGTAACCTGTGGCCCTATTGGAATGTACATTTGTCTCATCGTCGTCGACACTGGATTCAGTATCCGTGTCGACATCTGTGTCTGCCATCTGAGGTAGCGGGCGTTTTAGAGCCCCTGATGGCTTTTGAGACAGCTGGGCAGGCACAAGCTGAGAAGCCGGCTGTCCCACATCTGATATGTCGTCAAACCTTTTATGTAAGGAGTTGACACTTTCACGTAATTCCTTCCACAAGTCCATCCACTCAGGTGTCGGCCCCGCAGGGGGTGACATCACATTTATTGGCACTTGCTCCGCCTCCACATAAGCCTCCTCATCAAACATGTCGACACAGCCGTACCGACACACCGCACACACATAGGGAATGCTCTGACTGAGGACAGGACCCCACAAAGCCCTTTGGGGAGACAGAGAGAGAGTATGCCAGCACACACCAACAGCGCTTTATAACACAGGGATTAACACTATAACTGAGTGATTTTTCCCAATAGCTGCTTGTGTACACAATATTGCGCCTAAATTTAGTGCCCCCCCTCTCTTTTTTACCCTATGTAGTCTGGAAACTGCAGGGGAGAGCCTGGGAGCGATCCTTCCAGCGGAGCTGTTAGGGAAAATGGCGCCAGTGTGCTGAGGGAGATAGCCCCGCCCCTTTTTCGGCGGACTTCTCCCGCTTTTTTCTATGTATATCTGGCAGGGGTATTTTACACATATATAGTCTCTATGACTATATTATGTGTTTTTTTGCCAGCCAAGGTACTTAATATTGCAGCCCAGGGCGCCCCCCCCCCCCCAGCGCCCTGCACCCATCAGTGACCGGAGTGTGAGGTGTGCATGGGAATCAATGGCGCACAGCTGCAGTGCTGTGCGCTACCTTGTTTGAAGACCGAAGTCTTCTGCCGCCGATTTCCAGGACTCTTCTTGCTTCTGGCTCTGTAAGGGGGATGGCGGCGCGGCTCCGGGAACGGACGATCGAGGTCGGGCCCTGTGTTAGATCCCTCTGGAGCTAATGGTGTCCAGTAGCCTTAGAAGCCCAAGCTAGCTGCAAGCAGGTAGGTTCGCTTCTCTCCCCTTAGTCCCTCGTAGCAGTGAGTCTATTGCCAGCAGATCTCACTGAAAATAAAAAACCTAAAATAAACTTTCTTTTTCTAGGAGCTCAGGAGAGCCCCTAGTGTGCATCCAGCTCAGCCGGGCACAAAACACTAACTGAGGTCTGGAGGAGGGTCATAGAGGGAGGAGCCAGTGCACACCAGGTAGTCCTAAAGCTTTCTTTAGTTGTGCCCAGTCTCCTGCGGAGCCGCTATTCCCCATGGTCCTTACGGAGTCCCAGCATCCACTTAGGACATCAGAGAAAGCTGTGTATTATCGGTAACACAGGTGATGTTGCTATGAGGACCGCTTGAGTGGTGCAAACCCGGGTTTGTTTAATTTGTGGAAGCTTGTATAAAGTGTAAAGATAGATATTTGTATTGCTGACTGTCCCTCGTTTAGGTAGATAGCAATTCCTTTGCAGAGATCTGCTTGTTCCTTTTTCATGTTGTGGTATATTAATTACATATATACAGTATTTTTTATATATATATATATATATATATATATATGTAGGAAATGGTCCGGCACTCCAATAACTCGTGCAATAGTCCCTGGTGCCCTCACTTTCCAGCAAGGAAATGTAGTGAAAGACAATGTGCGGCACTCAGGAATGCAGAAATAAATTACCACCAGCGGTCTGTCAACGTTTCAATTTTACTAGAAAATTGTCATCAGGATAAATACAACAGTTTTCGTTAATACCAGTTCCAAGAGATGAACCAATATCTCACTGTGTGCTGAATCAATCTTCAGTTCATTCAACAAAACCTTCTTGACTGCATGGAGTCCCTCTGGGTGTGGAATGATTGTATATAGGCTGGTAACGTCGGCTGTTACCAGCCATGCATCTGGAGGAATGGGTCCTATGTCACTTAATTGATTGAGTAAAGATGTTGTGTCCATCAGAGTGTGTGGATGTTGTTGTACATACGGCTGAAGAATGGAGTCCAGAAATACTGAGGTAGGCTGGAATAATGAGCCCCTGGCCGAGATAATTGGTCGCCCTGGAGGGGGATTAATCCCCTTATGGATCTTGGGGACTGTATATAGGATTGGAACCACTGAGTGTTCTGGAAGTAGTAGTTTCATGATCTCCTCTGTGATGATCCCTGCATCACAGGCCCTCAGTAATGCTTCTTTCAGTTCTTTCAGAAATGTTGACGTTGGGTTACCATTCAGCCTTATGTATACACCCGGTTCCTCCAGTTGATGATAAATTTCAGCCCGGTAATCAGCTATGTCTTGCAGGACAATGGCTCCGCCCTTGTCTGCCGGGCGAATGATTACTTGCTTATTATTTGATAAGTTGTGGAGAGCCTCTAATTCAGATTTAGACAAGTTATGCTTAAATACCTTATTGGTTGCTGTAAGGTGTTGTGACTCCTGGTCCACAAGACGCATGTATGTTTTGATACTCGCGTTGTTAGATAATGGATCAAAGGTAGATGGTGGTTTAAATTGCATCAATTTTGAAGGTATATTGCTGGAACTTTGCATAAATGTCTCAGCAAAATGTTCCTTCAATTTCAACTTGCGATGAAGTTGATTTTTCGTAACTTGCCAATCCAAATCATCTATTGGAGTTGTTGGGACAAAATGCCGGATTGAATCTACCAATGGTAGGACAATTCCTCACCCTAAACCCCCTTGGGATTTTTTTGGCCCGGTGATAATCACTCAATGTGATTGCATGATACCTGAAGTCGATTTCTTTCTTTTTCATGCGAAGCAGATCTCTGTATATTGCTTCCGGTGCCAGTTCTTCGGCCTGAGTCCATAATTGTTCTTTGTGTAGTATGGCTTCTGTATCTGACTCGGAGTAGCTGAAGTATTCCTGTAAAGGAATTAGTGCTGGATTGAATAGATTCTCGTCTCCTTGTGATGGATGCTCCATTGTGAGTTTTCAGGAGTACTAAACAGGGTTCCGTGAACAAAAGTGAAGATGATTATTGTATGCACACAATAATCCAAATTGATTTCCAGATGCAAATAGGTAAGGTGCTTGATAAATTTAAATGACACCGTTGGTTGCCTTGACCTGCTGAGTCCCCTGTGGTCTGGGAACGCGGCTGATGTAAGTAGGAAATGGTCCGGCACTCCAATAACTCGTGCAATAGTCCCTGGTGCCCTCACTTTCCAGCAAGGAAATGTAGTGAAAGACAATGTGCGGCACTCAGGAATGCAGAAATAAATTACCACCAGCGGTCTGTCAACGTTTCAATTTTACTAGAAAATTGTCATCAGGATAAATACAACAGTTAAAAATTCACCTTATATCCCAGACACCAAAGTGAAGTGAAGTGTGCATCGCTCGTCCGGCGGGGACCCGCTCGGCCGCTGCGGCGCTGAAAGATGACGTCATCGCGTATTGCGCGATGCACATCAGTGAACCCGTCACCATGGAAACCCGTAGTGTTACTCCTGGGGTGAACAAGACAACGTTGATACATGGTTGCTGTATTAAGCATCACAAATCAAGCAATAGATATGTGTAAAATTTTCATGAGAGCATGCATGGCTGAAAGGGAGGGATGATAGCTCTATACTATGAGTGCGAGTGTGTTGGCACATGTAACGCCTAAGGCTCTCCATTTGTTTTGACATGCTTGATGAGAACTGTCTAATTGTGATAGGAGAGGGCACTGATGTTGTGGGTTTGTTCATATAACTGTGTGGTTGTTAATAACACACAATGCAAAATTGATGAAATGCCACTGCGCCTAAAAATGTGTGTAACAGATCAATAGATATGTTGAAAAATCATGTTAGGTGGAAAAATCAGATGTCTGCACAAGATACAAGAGCTAGATAGTGGAAAAGGAAAGGAGGCTAGAGGAGAATAGAGCAAACAGGAGAATATAAGGACCAGCATAAGGGGATGTAAATGACCATATTAGAAGAAACAAGATAGTGGTAATGATTCATTGAGTCCCTTCGGTGTAATTACATCCAATTTAAATATCCACCGTGATTCACATTTTGAGCAGAGACTTGTGTCTATCTCCTCCTCTGATGTTGGCGGGTATGTGATCAATCATGCGGTATCGTAAACTCGCCAAGGAATGTTTAAAAGTCACAAAATGACGTGCAACTGGCTGATCACTCTTTCCTTTACTTAGGGCCAGTCTAATGGCCGATCTGTGGGCAGTCATTCTTTCTTTAAACTTCCTCTTCGTTTTGCCTATGTAGGTCAAGCCGCAGGGGCAAATTATTTGATAAATCACAAAGGAAGATTCACAGGTTAAATGATGTTTAATGGGTATTTTATAGCCCAAATGTGGATGGTAGAAGGTATCTCCAGCAATGAGATATTGGCACGTTGTACACGTGCATCTAAAACAGCCCCGTTTATAGGCTGTAAGCATAGCTGGTCTGTCAATAGTGGTTCTGGTGGAGATGTCTGTTTTGACCAGTGTATCTCTGAGATTACTGGACCGACGATAGCAAGGCATAATGTTAGTGTCCTGTAAATTCAGTTTATTGTCGGTTTGAATGAGATGCCAGTGTTTTTTGGTAATTTGAAGGTGCTTTTCCAGATGAATTTGGGTGATGTAGTGGCCTTAGGTTTCTTCTGTAATAATGAATTTCTGTTCATAGCTAGCACTTTCACTTTGGTTTCCTGCAGTTGCTTAGCGTTATATCCACGTAAGATGAAGCGATTGATGAGATCATCAATTTGTGCAGCTGCTTGCTTTATGTCTGAATTGATTCTGTGGATCCTGATCATTTGAGAGTATGGAAGACCAAATTTGAGGCCTTTGGGATGACAACTTGCATTGTGCAAGAAGGTGTTCCTGTCCGTTGGTTTAGTGAACACCGTGGTGTTAATACTTGTATTCGCAATAGATATCCTGACATCAAGGAAATCTATAGTGTGTTGGTCCATCTTGTAAACCAATTTCACTGGACTAGAGGAAGTATTAGCAAAAAAAAAAGTGTAAAAACACAAATTCTGCAACTTAAATAGCAAAAACTGAGAAAAAAACCCAATTTCTGAGACTTATCAAAAACTGCGTATACACTATGAAAAGTAGGCGTGTAGGGGGCGTACTAAAGGGCTGGACTCGCAAAAACTACAATCAGGCATGTTGCGGGGCGTGTTGTGGGCGTATGCTGATGGATGGTGGGCGATGCATTTGCAATTTTTACAACAGATCGCACATTTCTGATGTGCAGTTTCTGAGTGACTACAGGTCTACCTTAAAAATTGCACAAGCTGACCTCAGATGTAGACTGCATGTATACTGCAATCATTGCTTCATTACACCCAGCTGAAGAAGCACACACCTCAGACCACAAATCACTTCACTCAGCTGTATTGGAACTTAGAAACGTGTAAGGCAGTGGTTCCAAAACTGTGTGCCTAGGCACCCTGGGGTGCCTCAGGACACTTGCAGGCATACCTCCCAACATGACCCTTTCCAGGAGGGACAAAATGCTCTGTTCCTGGACTTCCCTTTTAATTTGTTATTGTCATCACCTGTGTTGTACTAGTTAATTGATAAGAAAGGTGTTTCACCACAGGTGATGGCAATCATACATTAAGAGAAAAGTCCAGGAACAGAGCATTTTGTCCCTCCTGGACAGGGTCATGTTGGGAAGTATGCTTGCAGGGGTGCCTTGGATTAGTGGTCCAGGACCAATTCAAATTATTTATGATTAATGTAATGGGCAAATCCAGTGCTGGTGGCTGTCAATCATAGAATATGTGGACAAACACAAGCATATCTTGTCCCTCACCACATAACTGACCCTAAGGATGACATATAACCACAATTTACTTCATTTAATATTTCTTTCTAAATTTCTCAATCAGAAAATTTGGCCTAGTGGTGCCGTGAAAAAAAGTCTGATACTCTAGGGCGCCGTGATTCAAAGATGTTTGAGAACCACTGATGTAGGGTATTGTTTAACTCTGTAACACATGTTGATTGTGAAAATATATGTTACTAACTGATTGTGTTTACACTTACTAACAACTGAGGTTTGACAACCACACTATTTGATAGAAGTAAATGTAAAATAAACTTTACAAGCATTTTGCTTATACCCCTTTCACACCAGAAATGCAGGGGCAAAACCCAGGAATTCTGCCACGGGCTCATGCAGGGACATTCCCGGGTTGGCACCTTTCACACCAGCATTTTTTGCCTAGACATCCCGGGTCTGCACCTTTCATACTGAACCCGGGATGGCCCTGCATTTTCTGAGAATGGGCATCTCAGAAAAACCACAAGACCAGGAAGTGCCCCGAATAGCCAATCAGCATCAGCAGAGGCAACCCGGGAAGGTGGGACATGTCCCTGCACCATTCACACTGTCCAGGTTCCAGGGAACATCCCGGGACCAACCCTGGTCGATTCCCGGGTTGAAATGCAGGGACAGAAATCCCGGGATTTTGTCCCTGTACCCTTTCACACCAAGAAATATCCCGGGTTGATGCGCGTTCATGTGTTTTAACCCGGGAAATTTATGGCTGTGTGAAAGGGGTATTAGTAGTATCTGCTGAATGACATTTAGCTTCCTAACATTTTTTTTTAAACAACCAACATTTTTTTGTTAAACAAAACATACCCACATACATTTTTTTTTTTTACATTTTATTTGTGTTCTACACACATAAACATATGTTGAAGAACAGCAACACCATCTTTTTATTTTCAAGTTTTGCAAATTCTGCTCCATTTGTATACTTATTGAAACAAATATTTACACATAATTCCTTAAAGTAAGGTATGTAAATAAAAGCAAAGAAACAATAATATGTAATGTTTGACCACTTCACAATAAAAAAAACACTATTTTTTTAAATAAAAATGTTACTGTTGTTTCTGAATTAAAATATTTTGACTCCAAAAAAAGTGTGTTTGTTAAAACATATACCAATAATTGCTGTTGTGTAGGGTTTAGAGGCTAGAATTTACACTCTCTCTAGTTGAATATATTTGAACACAGTTATGGGCATTAGTCAACGTTTGAAGAAAAACACTGTGGTGTCTTTAAGATAATAATTGCTAAATTACTACAAGATCATTTGACCAATTAAGTGATGATTGAATTGATTTACAATTGTTGAGTAGTTTCTTTAATTTGGGTGCAGGAAAGTAGGTTGTGCAATTTTTAAGGGAAAAACACTTAGCAAAAAATGCAACATCAGAAACATGTACGCAAAAATTGTGTACATTTGTAATATGTAGGCAAAAATTGCGATTATTAGGATGGTTTTCGCAATATTTGCACATTTCACAAGGCCAACTTTTTTTTGTTAAATGAAATTAGTGTTGCAGTTTTTCCGTTTGGGCGTGCTTTCGCAATTTTGCTTTTGCTCGCAATTTTTGCTAATTTGTAATTTTTGCAATCCTTACTGAATTTGCCCCATAAGCAGTACTTTCCTATAAAGGGGGTACTCCTATACTCCAAATAAGGCCCTCATTTATCGAGCCTTGGCGAGTGATAAATAGCACATTGATAAAGTACTAGCCAATCATCTCCTAACTGCCATGTCACAGGCTGTGTTTGAAAAATGACAGTTAGGAGCTGGTTGGCTGGTACTTTATCACCATGCAATTTATCACTCTCTGAGGCTTGATAAATCTGGGCCTCAGGTGTATATTTACTAAGCTTTAGATGGAGATAAAATACCAGCCAACCAGCTCCTGTCATTTTACAAACCCAGCCTATGACAAGGTAGTTAGGAGCTGATTGGCTGGTACTTTATCTCCGTTCAGGGGTTAGTTAGACCCCTTAGTCTTTTACCTCAACAGGTACTTAAAGCTGTCAGACGCTGAAGTGCTATAGCGTTACCTGACAGATTCCTTAATGTGTGAGGTGCAGGAGTGTAATGCTGGGTACACACTTGTAGATATATCTGCAGATCAATTTATCTGCAAATATATCTACAGACAGACTGGGCAGTGTGTTGTGCATACACACTGCCCGATCCGTCGCGACTGTCATCACAAACTGGGTGGGCACTTACATGCGCCCACCCAGTTGTGCTGTCAAAAACCGCCAGCATCTGCAGCAAGTGTACAGGCAGTCAACTGACCGCCTGTACACACAGCACAATGCGCCAATATTTCTCTTACGTCCTAGAGGATACTGGGAATCCATTTAGTACCATGGGGTATAGATGGGTCCACTAGGAGCCATGGACACTTTAAGAATTTGATACTGTGCGCTGGCTCCTCCCTCTATACCCCTACTATGCTGGTCACATCGCTGGAAGCTCCTGACGAGTATTCTGCATTTATTTTGCATGTTTGTTATTTTCAGGCAGGTCTGGTTGGCACCAGCCTGCCTGCTTCGTGGACTTAAAGGGGGGAACGGCCCAACCTCTTGATGGGTTAATGGTCCCGTTCCCTGATGACAGGACATTAGCTCCTGAGGGAACTATTTGTAAGCCCCACCATGGCGAGCGTACATTCCCGCAGCACGCCGCCACCCCTAACAGAGCCAGAAGATAGAAGAGTGGTGAGTACTAAGCCGGCATACCGATTAGTGGGTCACCGGCCATTATGGCAGCATGAGAGTATGGAGACGCCGGCTTCTACATGGGGCGGCTGAATCTCCACACTCAGTTCACTGTGCAGGCGCACCGCTTCCGGGGGAGCTAACTGAGTACACTACGTGTGTACACAGTACCCAGACTGGCATTACAGACTTAAAAGGGGCTGACTCCATTTTAGGCACTAAAATTACCTCAGTCAGTATAAAAAAGCGGGAAGACTGCGGACCATTGAGGGGGTGGGGCTTCACTATGAGCAGACCCAGCAGCTCACCAGCGCCATTTTCCCTCTGCAGTGGACGCAGACGCTGACTGACAGGGACGCGCAGCTCCTCTGGAGAGACTCCAGATTACCTCAGCGGTACCAGGGGGTCATAGCAGGGGGAACTCTTTCTAGTGTACTAAGTCCCCAATATGGGAACTTAGTCTGCGACCTGGCTAAGGTTGGAATTAGCAGTAAGCGCACTGTGTGCTGGCTCCAGACTATCTCTGTGTCTCTCTTGAAGGGCTCTTTGTGGGTTATTGTGCATTTAACCTGTTAGTGTGTGCGTGTGTGTGTGTGTGTGTGTGTGTGTGTGTGTGTGTGTGTGTGTGTGTGTGTGCTGTCACTGTCACAGTATGTCAGACAAAGAGTGTGTTTTATGTAAGGCACAGTGTTCCTCTTCTCCAGGGGGTTCACTGCAGTGTACTCAGTGCAGTGCATCCTCACAGGCTAGTGGGGCAGAGCCAGCTTGGCTTGATTCCAGTAAGGGAATGATTTCCAATATTACTACTAAATTGTCTCGCAATGAGACAGAGACACAATACTTAAGACAATCGATGACTAAGTTTCTGAACATAGACTCAGTACCCAAACCAGCATCTCAGTCCCCTACCATTTGTCCGCAAAAACGTCCTTTGGCCCATATCCTGCAATCTGACTCTGATGATGAAGGGTCAGACATGGAGGAGGGGGAGATGGACTCAGAAGGGTGGGGGGGGAGGCTACTCTGTCACAGGGAATAGAGGCTCTCATAGAAGCTATCAGAGAAGTTCTGCATATCCCTGATAAGGTAATAGAGGAGACTGAGGAATCTTATTTTAATATAAAAAAGAAATCCTCAGCCACTTTCTTTTACGTCCAAGAGGATGCTTGGGTCCATATTAGTACCATGGGGTACAGACGGGTCCACCAGGAGCCATTGGCACTTTAAGAGTTTAACAGTGTGGGCTGACTCCTCCCTCTATGCCCCTCCTACCAGACTCAGTTTAGAAAATGTGCCCTAACAAGCAGGGAGCCAATGTGAAGATGGCGACTACAGGGTAGGAGCGCAGTACTAACTGCGCTCCGGGACGGCGCTGTGAGGGGTGCCCTGTGCCGGCACCTTAACCCTACACTGACCAGAAAGCCTGTCGGGGTCCGCGAATCTCAGCCAGCACAAAATCCTCAGGCCAGTATAATCTTGGAAGAGCGGGAAGACAGCGCCATTAAGGGGGCGGAGTTTCTCCACAGAGCGGACCCAGCAGCGTTCAGCGCCATTGTCCTGCTTGCAGAGACGCTGTCAGTGGAAGAGCAGTCCCTCCAGAGCACCTCCAGCTATCTGTACGGTACCAGGGGGTTGTAGAAGGGAGGGGAGGCTGTGTCACCTATTAAGGGACACAGTCAGCACTGGTTAAGGGTCTCCCTATACCTATATAGCGCTGTGTGTGGGTTGGCTCCAATCTCTGTGTCTCTCTGCCATTCTTGGGGGGGAACTCTGTCTGCCCTGTACCCTGTGTGTATGTTGTGTGTGGGGTGTACAAGCAAACATGTCTAGAGACTCTGTCTCATATGCTGCAGAGGATTTATCTTCTCAGTATGATCCCATCCCATGAAATCAGGATTGCACTGTTTTAGTGCAGATCCCAGCTAGAGAACCGGAGTGGTTAGCCTCTCTTAGGGGGGCTATTTCTCAGATTTCTGAAAGGGTTGCTAGGACTGAACATGCAACTCAGGTATTGCAGTCCTCTATAGCTATATGGTCCGATACTGCTCCCTCGGGGCTCCCTGTGGTACATTCTCACAAATATGCTCTTGCCCAAATTATGCAGGATGACACGGATACCGATTCTGACACAGCAGACGGTGATGGGGATGTGTCGAGGGGGACGGCATCACTTGCTAAGGGGGTGCAATTGATGATTGAGGCCATGAGGGATGTGTTACATATTTCTGACACAACTCCTGAGCAGGTTGAGGAGGCCTTTTTCACAGACAGTAAGAAAGCCCCTCTCACCTTCCATGGCATCTAAGGAATTAAATGCTATATTTGAAAAAGCCTGGGAAACCCGGAGAAAATATTCCACATCCCTAAAAGGGTTCTGGTTGCTTTTCCCTTCCCGGAAGATGATAGAAAAAAATGGGAGTCCCTGCCTATAGTTGACGCCTCTGTCTCTAGGCTGTCAAAATAGGTGGTTTTACCAGTCCCGGGATCTACCGCGTTGAAAGAGCCGGCATATCGCAAAGTGATGCTACGCTCAAATCCATATACACGGCTTCAGGGGCTATACTGCGGCCTACTATTGCCTATGCATGGATTTCAAAAGCTATAGCAAAGTGGTCAATCACTCTGCAGGAGGACTTGACTACAATGGATAAAGGTGACGTTGATTTATTTTTACGTAACAAACAGGATTTTGCAGGGTAGAATCCATGAAGGATTTGGGTTCCATGGCAGCAGGGATCTCCTTCATGTCCGTCTCGGCTCGCAGGGGTCTCTGGCTGCGCCAATGGTCTGCGGACGCGGAATCCAGGAAAAGTGTGGAGAGCCTACCCTATACAGGTCAGGCTCTGTTTGGGGAGGCGCTGGATGAGTGGATTGCCACGGCTACTGTGGGTAAGTCTCCTTTTCTCCCCTCAGCTGCACCAGCTACGAAGAAGCCTTTTACTCCCAACACGCCAGAGTCCTTTTGGCCCACTAGGCCTAGAAAGAACAAGCCCTCTCACACCTTCTTTAGAGGTGGTCATGCCAAATCCAAAAAGCCTGCTCCCGCAGGTTCCCAGGACCAGAAGCCTGCTTCTGGTACCTCAAAGTCCTGTCAAAGTCGGAAAATATTGCAATACACACACCACATGCAAACACCACACAGATGGCATCCATATATGTACTTAGTCTGGCGTGCGTGCAGCATACTCGCAAATTGCGTACAATCGCCTCCCACGGGAGTGCGCGTACGGGCGTGGTATGAGCAATTACAGAAAGATTCTTACTTGCAATGGAAATTAATGCAGTACATGCCACAGCCTGTGTCGAGTCACTGTTCACACACACACTAATCTAACCAAACATGCACATCTTTCCAACACAATGTCTTGGTATTCCAATGTTTGAACAGACCCCCTGGTCTGTGAAGAAAGATACACACAAACCAAACTGTCATTGTTTAATGGAAACCAGAACAATGGGAGACAAATATCCCAAATAGATACACACAAGCTTGTGGTTACAAATTATTAACTACAGGCAGCCTGCAGTAACACTTGTGTGTGTGTGTGTGTGTGTGTGTGTGTATATATATATATATATATATATATACATATATATATATATATATATATATTTATTTTTGTGTGTATCTTGAGAATGGATGGTCATTTCATGTGTAGGATCATGTTGCTTGAAGATAGCATGACAGGGTAATCTAATGAACATGAAAATATCTGTCACACATTGCATGTTTCCCAAACTTGGTGCACACATTGCACATAGTCTGCCCTTTCCCCTCATGCAACTTTTACTTATTTGCAAGGCACAACAAGGGAATTATACACCTTTACAGTATACGAGCGGACAGTAACTGATCAGAGCATCATGCATGGTATCTACGTGTTCGGATAATTATGAGTAATAATCCGGTATTGGTTTGGAGAAGATCGCATGTCGTTGCGAATAGTTATTCGCAAAGGCAGATTAAAGGTATATTTGTGTTTATTATGTACTTGGTATGCGGCTGGAATCCAGAGCTACACACCCCTGGATCAAGGCATCGCCCATCTCTTCAAACCGACCAATGACCTCTCCAGTACTGTAAACGACCATCCCTCCAACCAATCAGTGGAGAGCATACAACCCCATTGTATTGTATTTTGGGCAAGGGTATATAAACCTTGCACCTGGGCCGGTCGCTCTCTCTCTCTGCTTTTTAAAAGACTCATAGGTCATCTTGCCAGATCGACTAGAGGACCGGATCCGGGTTGCGCAGGCGAACAAAGCGTACGTATCATTGGGTGTGACTCTCTCTCTGTGATTGAATTGTATTGTGTTGTACCATTATATTTTAACTTATTGTAAACCCCTTTTACAAATATATTATTACTTGTTGCTGCTTTGGACCACAACATACAATCAAATACTGGTGTCGCATTCAGTTTCTGTTGAGCGTTTGTATAGTATAATTGCCACACCTAGAGCTGCCTCGTGCTCTCAGCGTGTCGGTCTGTGTGTATGCACTGAGTGTAAGCTGCACGGCTATTCCGGCGTGTGTACGCTAACTGGGGACAGAGTATTTATTACAGCAGCCGCAGCGGCTTCAGTTACAGTGTGCAATAGGGGTTAGTGGCTGTTTTTCCAAGAAGTCTATCGAACTTCTCAATTGGGGACATCGTCCGGCTCGTCTCATACCCGGCTTTTGCACAACATTACAGGCGCTTGCCAGCAGCAAGGGTGGATTAGCATTATTATATTGTGTTGAGCTATCTTGTGCTGCTGAACCGCGCCTGTACTGCATTGGTTAGGGATGCTGGCGTGAACCGCAAGGACAAAGGGAAAAAAAAGCCATTTAAAAGTTTTTTTGTTTTTTTTCTTCTTTTTTTCTTTTGCACATGTAACTTTGCATAAAGGTGCCCACAGCGTACCCATACTTTGCATCCATCCCACATATTGTTGCCATAGGTTATAACGGTCATTTATAGGTTTGTGTGAAACCGGATACATCTGTGTTGCTATATACATTTTGAAGTAACTGCGTTAATGATATAGTTGTAAGAACACAAAACGCAGCTCTGGCCTAGTATTTTAGGTTAAAACAGAGCAATTGTGGGGTGTGTTCGTGAGTGACAATAGTTTATATCGCTCACATTTATACTGTGTGATTTGTTTTAGTGCGGGCGCACTTTTGTACGCGTGGCCCGGACAAAGTACGTGAGCACGCACAAGCGTGAAAAGGCACGTGCGGTTGCGTAATTACGCAAGTTGCGTAAGATCGCTAACGCCAAGGACAAACCACACAATAGTTCTATTTAAAGCGGAGTAGTAGATATTTATCTACAAATAGCACATAACTATCCGGTTTCAAACGCAGATTAGAATAACATTGATAAAGTGTGTTACCTCTGGGGAAAGCTATCAGTTAACAGGGAAGGATCTTTTTCTGATCAGAAAACTATAGAGTGCTAGTGTGGGCTGAAAAAGGTGTGAATGTATTGAACCCTGCTTGGTGGACTTGGTGAACTCGGTGAAACTCGGTGAACTTGGTGAGCACGGTCTAGGTGAACACGTGCAACGGAGTGTGATAAAGCTTTGTGAAGTTGTTGTTTTAAAGGTTTTTTTTTCTTGGTATTACACTCCGGCTGTTTTGGAGCACAGTGTGAAGACTCCAGTGATCCTACAACTTATAGATAGCAAGTGTCTATAAGCTGTACGATTGGACCGCACGGTTGTGTGAGCAATACGTGGCGCAACGTGATACAAAGTTTTGCATATTTGTGCGTAAACCTCGTCATCATACGCGTTGTGTAAAGCAAATGCAAGCGTGATTTGTGTAAAAATTGTCTTTTAGGCAGATATTCACTGGGTACGGTAAGTTACTCCTAAAGGCCCAGGGGATATAGGCCGAAGTAGGGCCTGCACTGGCTACGCGTGTCTGCTAAACAGGGCGGATCCGTGGTACTCGGAGCAGAAGAAGTTAGTGGAAGAACTTTGAGGACTTCCACCGTTAGACTACTGTGTTTGGAGCATTTTAGGAAGTTTTCCCGTGTTAAAAGGGTCCACAATGGGAGCCAAGTGCACAACACAGGTACGTTCCTCAATCAGGGTTCAGACAGCAGAATTGAGACCCAGGGGGTCTGCTCAGTTGGTAATGTGGGGGAAGTATGGTCCCCACACTGAGACCTTTTGTGATGAATGGACACGAATGACTGTAGGGGATAAAGCATAATTTCCTGGGATAGGTAGTTTTGATCCAGAGGTACTACACAATGTAAGGATTAGAATATGTCTGCTCAAATCCAGAAAGCAAAGGGTAAGGCATACAGATTGTTTAAACTTGTGGCAACAAGAGGGGGATGTGCAAAGGGAGCTTGCTCGCACAGCAAGTTCCAAACCAGGCAGAAGCGTGAATGCGACAGCACCACCACCACCACCATATGTTGATGGAGAGAAGAGTGTCACCACCAATGATACAAAGGTAGAGGTCAGGGAAATGCGCAGCGAATGTATTAAAACTAACGCTTGTACCTTGTACCCTGTTTTACCTTCTCCCCAAGATTACAGCAACGTAGAGGATGAGCCTAGCATGATCTCAGCCCTTGCCCTGGCTGCCACCATACATGACACAAGGGTGGGCATTGCCCAACCACCAAGGGCAGTGGCCATATCAGCCAGTGAGGGGGCAGATGAGATTGTGGCGACTGGTAAGTACGGTACCGTCCATTATGCAGAAACAGTGACTCCCCGTATTGTAGAGACAAACAAGAAAGATGTGGTTGAGTTGCATCCAGTTAGGGTGATTGCAGTCCCTAACGGGAGAACTGACACTCAGGGGGTGACCCCAATCAGGAACATTGCAATGTACTGTCCCTGGTCCCGTATGGAGCTGAGGTCAATTATGGCAGAATTCCCTGACCCCAGAAAGGATTTAGTTGGATGCCAGAAATATATAAAAGATTTAAAACTTTCCCAAGAACCAACAAACAAAGATTGGCGGACGGTGTTGCGAGCGAGTCTCCCCTCTAACATTGACATCCCAAAATGTATTACAGACTGCAACCTAGATGCAGAAGTGCCACTCACTGATGCTTACAATCAGGAGAATGTCAGGCAAATCAATATACAACTAGGTTTGTATTTCCCAGCCGTAGTTAGATGGAATAAGATTTTTTTCCATAAGACAGAAAGAGAATGAACTGGCATCTGAATATTTCCACAGAGCTTTGATGGAAATGGCTAAATTCACTGGGGTTGAGGATATTAGAGACAATGTCAACCACAGGGAAGTAGCTGTCTCTGTATTAATGGAGGGATTGAAGGAGGCACTGAAAACCAGGGTGCAAACTTCTATGCCAAACTGGAGGGGTATTACGGTGACTGCACTTAGGGAATCAGCACTGGAGCACGACCGTAATATCCAGAAAACCAGGGAGGCACAAGGGGAGCGGTTGATGGTTATGAGCATCCAAGCACTGGAAGGAGCACCAACTCACACAAAACCCCAGGCCCCTGACACATGGAAAAAGCCAAGAGTTTGTTATCTGTGTAAAAGGGAAGGGCATTATGCCAGCAATTGTAACAGCACACAAAAATTCAGACCCCCTAGACAAGAACACGAGCAAAGTAATTATACACATAGAGGAGATCAGGGATCATACAGGAGAGAGTACGAGCCGCATAGAGGGGAAACAAGGAGGTATCCACCACGGGAGGACTGGCGAGCCCCCGAAGACTTACCGTTATCCCCCTCACATATCATAGCCGCCAATGCCCAAAGGGTGGGTCGACGGCCCCAATAGAGGTTAGGCCACACCTGTAGTCTGCAGCCTGTGAAGCTGATCGCTGGCCCTGGGAATGAACCTGAGGTCTTGGTCAAAGTAGCAGGAACACTACAACCATTTCTTGTAGATACAGGGGCGGCCAGATCTGTACTCAAAGCTTCAACCAATTTACTGACCACGGGCAAAACCATTTCGGCTATGGGAGTAACAGGAACGGTGCAACACTACCCTTTGAGTAGACCGGCAGAGATTACGATAGGGCCCCTGCAGACCAAACACTCATTTCTGCTGGCTGCATCGGCTCCGACTAATCTGCTCGGCAGAGATTTATTGTGTAAAATGCGGTGTGTCATATATTGTACTCCTGAGGGTGTCTTCTTGGATATACCCGAGAATCACGTTCAAGAAGTGCAAGATATATTAGACACCCCTCAAAGGCTAATGTCGCACTCTGCTGTTATAGACAAGTGTCCATCAAAGGTAGAGGAAATGATCTCACAAATACCGGGTTCCCTTTGGACCAAAGATGGACAAGACACTGGATTGATGGCGAATGTAGCCCCAGTAGTAGTACAAGTAAAAGATGGTAGGATAGCTCCAAAAATCCCTCAGTATCCTCTGAAGCCAGAGGTAGAATTAGGAGTGTACCCCGTCATAGAGCGCTTGCTACAACAGGGCATCCTAGTCAGGACGTCCAGCACAGCCAATAGTCCCATCTTCCCTGTGAAAAAGAGTGGGGGGAGGGGTTACCGGCTAGTGCAGGATTTAAGAGGGGTGAACAAAATAGTTGAGAGTCAATTCCCCGCAGTGCCCAATCCAGCTGTCATCTTGATGCAGATCCCCGCAACCTCTTCATACTTCACTGTCATTGATCTCTGTTCTGCCTTCTTTTCTGTCCCTCTCCACCCTGACAGTCAGTACCTTTTCGCCTTCTCTTACAGGGGAGTACAGTACACCTGGACTCGTCTCCCCCAAGGCTTCATTGACAGCCGAAGTATCTTCTCCCAAGCACTGCATGACTGTTTGCAATCCTTTCAACCTGAAAATGGCTCAGTGCTAATACAGTATGTTGATGACTTATTGTTGTGCTCTGACTCATTTGAAACGTCCTTGGCAGATACGAAGCAGCTGCTGCTTCACCTCTCCCAGACAGGACACAAGGTTTCAAAGGATAAATTACAGTTGTGCAGTAAAAGGGTGAGGTATTTGGGGCATTGCTTGACACAAGGACAACGACACCTCACTGCTGATAGGATAGAAGCGATTCGCAACATGACTCTGCCACAAACCCAGCAACAGATCGCACTTTCCTAGGAATGTGTGGGTACTGCCGAAACTGGATCCCAGGGTTCTCCATACTGGCTTTACCTTTGCAAGAGATGGTCTCTTCAAACAAACCAGATCGGATTTCGCACATAGATGAGTCCAAACTGGTATTTGAGAGACTCAAACAGTGCCTATCACAGGCACCTGCATTAGGTATGCCAGATTATGGGAAACCCTTTGAATTGTACGGTACAGAGAGTGCTGGGTGTGCGGCAGGTGTTTTAACACAGAAACATGGTGATGCCAGCAGACCAGTAGCATACTACAGTGCACAATTGGACACTGTAGCACGGTCTCTCCCCACATGCTTGCGAAGTGTTGCAGCGATAGCTTTGCTAGTGAGTAAGAGCGAAGACGTAGTGTTAGGACACAACCTGACCATCCATACACCTCATGCAGTATCAGCCTTACTGAACTCCGCCCAAACCAGACATGTCTCATCGGCACGATTTACAAAGTGGGAATTAGCACTAATGGCCCCTGTAAACATCACTATAAATAGATGCAGCGCACTAAATCCTGCAACTTATCTGCCAAGTGTGCCTGGACAGGCACAAAGGGTGGAGGATGAGAATGATGGTGAAGGAGGACTTAGTGCATACACTGATACGCATGATTGTATGGAATATCTGAACCAGACTTTCACTGCGAGACCTGACATTAGTGACAACCCACTGGAAAACGTAGATTTTACCTTTTACACTGACGGTAGTTGCCACAGACAGACGGACACGGGAGACCTGTGCACTGGGTACGCAGTTGTAGACAACAGAAGTATCATAGAAGCTGAGCCCCTGGGCCCACCGCACTCAGCACAAGTGGCTGAGCTGGTCGCCCTAACCAGAGCGTGTGAATTGGCCAAGGGTAAGTCAGCTAATATATACACAGATTCTAGGTATGCCTTTGGAGTGGTACATGATTTCGGGGCCCTATGGCGCCTCAGAAATTTCATGACAGCAGCTGGCACACCCGTGGCGCATGCGACCCACATCAAAAGATTGCTATCAGCAATACAAGACCCCGACAGAGTGGCTGTTATCAAGTGCAAAGCCCACACTTACAGTCAAGACCCAGTGTCGCTTGGTAACAGCCGGGCAGATGAAGCTGCCAAGGCAGCAGCAAGCCACACTAACCAACATCACACCACTGATGACATTTAACACAATAAGCACACAACAACTCATTGAACTGCAAGATTTGTGTTCCCTGCAGGAGAAGTCCGTCTGGAAGGCGAAGGGATATGGAAGAGAGTCTTCGGGCCTCTGGACAGATGGGCACGGTAAGCCAGTGGCTCCCAGAGCATATCTTCCAAGCTTAGCTGAAGCGGCACACGGTCTGACTCATCTAGGTACAGAGGGTATGTGTAAGCTGGTGAGAGCCTACTGGTGTGCGCCAGGATTCTCTTCTCATGCGGGTAAGAGAGCAATGACATGTCTTACTTGCTTGAGGAAGAATATTGGAAAGTCAATACCAACAGAACCATCCCATATCCCTCCGACAGACGACCCTTTTCAGGTAATACAAATTGACTTCATACAGTTACCACCCTGTAGGAATTTAAAATATGTATTAGTCTGTATTGATGTGTTTTCCAACTGGGTAGAAGCGTTCCCTGCTGCCACAAATACTGCTACGTTCACTGCAAAGAAAATTGTGCAGGAATTTGTGTGTAGATATGGTATCCCTAGAATTATTGAAAGTGATAGGGGTACCCATTTTACAGGTGAAATCTTTCAGGTCATGTGCAAACTGATGGGTATTAATAGCAAGCTACATACTCCGTACCGGCCACAGGCGAGCGCAAAGGTGGAGAGAATGAATAGCACTATTAAGAACAAGCTTAGCAAAGTGATGGTTGAAACTGGATTGTTGTGGCCAGAGGCATTGCCACTAGTGTTGTACAGCATCAGAACCACATCCAGGTCACCACTTAACCTATCACCTTTTAAAGTTCTTTTTGGGCGACAACCTCACGTAATGATTGACCCCCAGGATGATTTGAAATGTAATAACGAAGTGACTGTGCAATATTTGGTTAGGATGAGCCAGCAGCTCAGAAATCAACAAAGAAATCTAAAGCTGGTGATTCCTGACCTACCAAACAGTAATTGTCATGACATTGAACCTGGGGATTATGTGATGATTCAAAATTTCTTACGCTCAGGTTGCCTCATAGACAGGTGGGAAGGACCATACCAAGTTTTGTTAACCAGCACAACAGCATTGAAGGTTGCCGAGAGAGAGACTTGGGTCCACTCGTCCCATTGCAAGAAGGTCGCTGACCCGGAGAAGACTCGTGACAAAGAGCAGGTGGAAGAGAACCTCGTATCACTAGAGTGCTTGTTCCGGGAAAATTGAAAGGCAGGACTGTTGAAAGGTATCTGAGCACGGAGAGTAACGAGAGTTAGAACGGTTGTCGTACCATTTTCTTTTTTCACCTCCCCCTGCATTTTTCCTTTCTTTTCTCCTTCTTATTTTCATCCTTTCCCCTAACGAAATGGATCGGTTACAAGAGACTGCGTTTCGGGTTCTGTTAGAGACTTTGGTTTTAATAAGGACAACTTGTTTTTGTGAGGGTCCCAGAGAGGTGGAGCAAGGATCTGGAGTGAGTTCTGATGGAGAGTATGGGTTGGTAGGACCCCAGGATCAGCGTATCACTTTCACCAAGGCTAGCATCAGAAAAAGGAAATCCACAAACCGGAACCCAACTCATCAATCACCAAAAATGTCATTTTATTGTTGTATGTACCGTTACATGTCTTCTGTTCATCTCTGTAGGGCTAGGTTAGTGAAACACACATAGTCATTAGATAATAGGGACACATAATTGCTCACACATATGGATCCCCACGATGTATCATCAGATAAATGTGCTCCCCATTTATCATATAGCTCGGTGGAGTTTGTTGGACCATGTACAGACCCTTAATACGGGATGAGAAGGAATATAATGAATACTTTGCAAAGCCTAGAAGCTAGTGATGCACGATGATACATCCCCCTCAGGCAGTTACTCATACATACACGTTTTTCCTATCACACTAGGCCATCCATTTCTCACCTATGACCTTTTCTCCCTCTTCCAAGGTACATACTCGCCCATTGTAAGGGTGGACTGTCGAAGTCGGAAAATATTGCAATACACACACCACATGCAAACACCACACAGATGGCATCCATATATGTACTTAGTCTGGCGTGCGTGCAGCATACTCGCAAATTGCGTACAATCACCTCCCACGGGAGTGCGCGTACGGGCGTGGTATGAGCAATTACAGAAAGATTCTTACTTGCAATGGAAATTAATGCAGTACATGCCACAGCCTGTGTCGAGTCACTGTTCACACACACACTAATCTAACCAAACATGCACATCTTTCCAACACAATGTCTTGGTATTCCAATGTTTGAACAGACCCCCTGGTCTGTGAAGAAAGATACACACAAACCAAACTGTCATTGTTTAATGGAAACCAGAACAATGGGAGACAAATATCCCAAATAGATACACACAAGCTTGTGGTTACAAATTATTAACTACAGGCAGCCTGCAGTAACACTTGTGTGTGTGTATATATATATATATATATATATTTATTTTTGTGTGTATCTTGAGAATGGATGGTCATTTTATGTGTAGGATCATGTTGCTTGAAGATAGCATGACAGGGTAATCTAATGAACATGAAAATATCTGTTACACATTGCATGTTTCCCAAACTTGGTGCACACATTGCACATAGTCTGCCCTTTCCCCTCATGCAACTTTTACTTATTTGCAAGGCACAACAAGGGAATTATACACCTTTACAGTATACAAGGGGACAGTAACTGATCAGAGCATCATGCATGGTATCTATGTGTTCGGATAATTATGAGTAATAATCCGGTGTTGGTTTGGAGAAGATCGCATGTCGTTGCGAATAGTTATTCGCAATGGCAGATTAAAGGTATATTTGTGTTTATTATGTACTTGGTATGCGGCTGGAATCCAGAGCTACACACCCCTGGATCAAGGCATCGCCCATCTCTTCAAACCGACCAATGACCTCTCCAGTACTGTAAACGACCATCCCTCCAACCAATCAGTGGAGAGCATACAACCCCATTGTATTGTATTTTGGGCAAGGGTATATAAACCTTGCACCTGGGCCGGTCGCTCTCTCTCTGCTTTTTAAAAGACTCATAGGTCATCTTGCCAGATCGACTAGAGGACCGGATCCGGGTTGCGCAGGCGAACAAAGCGTACGTATCATTGGGTGTGACTCTCTCTCTGTGATTGAATTGTATTGTGTTGTACCATTATATTTTAACTTATTGTAAACCCCTTTTACAAATATATTATTACTTGTTGCTGCTTTGGACCACAACATACAATCAAATACTGGTGTCGCATTCAGTTTCTGTTGAGCGTTTGTATAGTATAATTGCCACACCTAGAGCTGCCTCGTGCTCTCAGCGTGTCGGTCTGTGTGTATGCACTGAGTGTAAGCTGCACGGCTATTCCGGCGTGTGTACGCTAACTGGGGACAGAGTATTTATTACAGCAGCCGCAGCGGCTTCAGTTACAGTGTGCAATAGGGGTTAGTGGCTGTTTTTCCAAGAAGTCTATCGAACTTCTCAGTCCTCAGCATGACGGTGGACTGCAAAGCCTGGACGAAGGTCAGGTGGGAGCAAGACTCCGGCATTTCAGCAACGTCTGGGTGTCGTCTGGCCTGGACCCCTGGATACAGGATATTGGGTCCCGGGGGTACAGGCTGGAGTTTCAAACTCTCCCACCTCACAGATTCTTCAAAATCCGAAAATTGATAGTGTCCGCGGTCATTGTTCCAATTCACCTCATCAGTTGACCAAAGGTTACTATTCGAACCTTTTTGTGGTACCGAAGCCGAATGGTTCAGTAAGGCCAATTCTGAACTTGAAATCTTTGAACCCTTATCTCAGGGACTTCAAATTCAAGATGGAGTCTCTGAGGGCAGTTATCTCAGGACTGACGGAGGGGGAGTTCTTGGTGTCCCTGGACATCAAGGATGCGTTCCTCCCCATTCCCATTTGGTCACCGCATCAGGCTTATCTCAGGTTTGCACTGTTAGACGATCACTATCAGTTTCGGGCACTGCCGTTCGGTCTCTCTATGGCACTCTCATGGCACCGAGGGTCTTCACCAAGGTGATGGCAGAGATGATGGTTCTCCTCCGCAAGTAGGGGGTGAACATAATTCCATATCTGAATGATCTGCTGATCAAGGCATCATCCAAGGAGAAGTTGTTAAGATCCATTGCTCTCACAACGCATCTGCTCAAGGAGCACGGTTGGATTCTGATTCTTCCAATGTCTCATCTGGAGCCAACAAGGAGGCTTTCTTTCCTAGGGATGATCCTCGACACGGAGGTGCACAGGGAGTTCTACCGGTGGAGAAAGCATTGGTGATTCAAACTATGATCAGGGATGTCTTGAAGCCTGCCAGGGTCTTGGTTCATCAGTGTATCCGCCCAGTGGTGGAACCAGCGAGCGGTGGGCCCATGTGCGACAAAATGGCTTGCCCCCCCCCCCCCCCCATCCCATCCAAGTCCACCCCCTCAGCCCTGGAGAGGATCTGGTGAGGGGAACCTGCTCAGGGAAGTGGATACCTAGCAACAGTGCCGTAACTAGACATTTTAGCACTGTGTGCAAGAAACGGCATTGGAGCCCCACCCCTGCATGGAAAACGGGCAGTGCGCGCCGTAGGCGCGCGCAAAAATACATAGTGGCGTGGCTTCGTGGGGATGGGATGTGGCCACAAAATAATACCAATTCATAAAACGGTGCACAGTAGTCTCCATTATTCAAATTACGCCGCACAGTAGCACCACTACACCAGGTAGAGACCCTTTTACATGTTACGGCGGACAGATTCCTCTTTTTACACATTACAGCAGACAGCGTCCCCTTTTTACACATTACGGCAGACAGCGTCCCCCTTTTTTACACATAACGGCAGACAGCGTGCCCTTTTTACACATAACGGCAGACAGCGTGCCCTTGTTAAACATAGCGGCAGACAGCGTACACTTTTTTCACATAACGGCAGACAGCGTGCCCTTGTTACACATTACGGCAGGCAGATTCCCCCTTTTTACACATTGCGGCAGACAGCGTGTCCTTGTTACACATAGCGGCAGACAGCGTACACTTTTTTCACATAACGGCAGACAGCGTGCCCTTGTTAAACATAGCGGCAGACAGCGTACACTTTTTTCACATAACGGCAGACAGCATGCCCTTGTTACACATTACGGCAGGCAGATTCCCCCTTTTTACACATTGCGGCAGACAGCGTGTCCTTGTTACACATAGCGGCAGGCAGATTCCCCCTTTTTACACATTGCGGCAGGCAGATTCCCCATTTTTACACATAGCGGCAGGCAGATTCCCCATTTTTACACATTGCGGCAGGCAGATTCCTCCTTTTTACACATTGCGGCAGGCAGATTCCCCATTTTTACACATAGCGGCAGGCAGATTCCCCGTTTTTACACATTACGGCAGGCAGATTCCCCATTTTTACACATAGCGGCAGGCAGATTCCCCATTTTTACACATTGCGGCAGGCAGATTCCCCCTTTTTACACATTGCGGCAGGCAGATTCCCCATTTTTACACATAGCGGCAGGCAGATTCCCCGTTTTTACACATTACGGCAGGCAGATTCCCCATTTTTACACATTGCGGCAGGCAGATTCCCCGTTTTTACACATTGCGGCAGGCAGATTCCCCATTTTTACACATTGCGGCAAGCAGATTCACCATTTTTACACATTGCGGCAGGCAGATTCCCCATTTTTACACATTGCGGCAGGCAGATTCCCCGTTTTTACACATTGCGGCACACAGTCCCCCTTTTTTGTAGGAAAGAAAGAAAAAGAGAAAGAAAGAAAGAAAGACAGAAAGAAGAATTATACTTACCCTCTCCGCTGGCTCAGGCTCCTCGGTGCAGCGTCAGACGATTCCCGGGCAGTAGAGAATGAGGAGGAGGGAGGTGGAGGAGGGAACCGCAGCAGCGCTGTGTCATTGGTGGAGGTGCTGCTGCTGCTGCCCCTCTGCTTCACTATAGGCTGTTCTCGGAAGACAGCCTATAGTGAAGCAGAGGGGCAGCAGCAGCAGCGCCTCCACCAGTAACAAAGCGCTGCTGCGGCTCCCTCCTCCACCTCCCTTCTCCTCCTTCCCCCGTCCGTGCCGCTGCTCCTCTCCTCTGTGGGCGGCTGTGCGCTGCGGGCAGTGGTTGCCCGCAGCGCACAGCGGCATGTAATGAGTCAATTTGACTCATTACATGCTTGGGCCCCTGGACAGAGGCGGGCCCCAGTGCAACGCACTGCTTGCACTGGCGGTAGTTCCGCCTCTGTATCTGCCTTCTGAGGAAGATGGTTGCCTCCTACGAGGCTCTGCAGCAGGCCCGGCGCTACCCGCTCAGCGAAGGGATGCAGTGCAGGGAGGCGCTGGGAGGAAGAGGCGCTCCCCCTGCTCTGCATTCCTTCCCTGCGCTGCGCCGTCCTGACACCCGTGCTGCTGCTGCTGCCAGCTGCTGTGCGGCTCTGGCAGCATGAAAAGCCCACTCCCCCCCTCCCCTCACTTGTGTGTCAGTGGCTCGGTAAGTATCAAAGGAGGGGGCGGAGCTACACGGACCGGAATGGGCGGAGCTAAACGGGACAGAAGGGGCGGAGCTACACTGACCAGGCTGCTGCAGTGCTGTACTGAGGGAGACAGTGGCTTAGGTAAGTGGAGGGTGACAGAGAAATGTGTGTGTGTGTGTGTGTGTGTGTGTGTGTGTGTGTGTGTGTGTGTGTGTGTGTGTGTGTGTGTGTATATATGGTGGGTGTGTATGTGTGTGTCTATGTGTGTGAATTGTGTGTGTGCGCACACGTTTTATGGACGCTACTACTGGGGGGGTGCATTACGTGTAAGGACGCAACTACAGGGGGGGCATTACATATAATGACGCTACTACTACTACTACTGGGGGGCATTACGTATAACGACTCTACTACTACTGGGGGGCATCACATGTAAGGACGCTACTACTACTGGGGGGGCCATTACGTGTAAGGACGCTACTACTACTGGGGGGGCATTACGTATAAGGATGCTACTACTACTGGGGGGGCCATTACGTGAAAGGACGCTACTACTACTACTGGGGGGGGCATTACATATAAGGACGTTACTACAACTGGGGGGCATTACGTATAAGGATGCTACTACTACTGGGGGGGCATTACGTATAAGGATGCTACTACTACTGGGGGGGCATTACGTATAAGGACGCTACTACTACTGGGGGGGCATTACGTATAAGGACGCTACTACTACTGGGGGGTGCATTACGTATAAGGACGCTACTACTACTGGGGGGCCATTACGTATAAGGACGCTACTACTACTGGGGGGGCATTACGTATAAGGACGCTACTACTACTGGGGAGGCATTATGTATAAGGACGCTACTACTACTTGGAGTGCACTACGTATAAGGACGCTACTACTACTGGGGGGTGCATTACGTATAAGGACGCTACTACTACTGGGGGGCCATTACGTATAAGGACGCTACTACTACTGGAAGGGGCATTATGTATAAGGACGCTACTACTACTGGGGGGGCATTATGTATAAGGACGCTACTACTACTGGGGGAGGCATTACATATAAGGACGCTACTACTACTGGGGGAGGCATTACGTATAAGGACGCTACTACTACTGGGGGGTGCATTACATATAAGGACGCTACTACTACTGGGGGGCCATTACGTATAAGGACGCTACTACTACTGGAAGGGGCATTATGTATAAGGACGCTACTACTACTGGGGGGGCATTATGTATAAGGACGCTACTACTACTGGGGGAGGCATTACGTATAAGGACGCTACTACTACTGGGGAGGCATTATGTATAAGGATGCTACTACTACTGGGGGTGCATTATGTATAAGTAAGCTACTACTACTGGGGAGGCATTATGTATAAGTAAGCTACTACTACTGGGGAGGCATTATGTATAAGGACGCTACTACTACTGGGGGGGCATTATGTATAAGGACGCTACTACTACTGGGGGGGCATTATGTATAAGGACGCTACTACTACTGGGGGGGCATTATGTATAAGGACGCTACTACTACTGGGGAGGCATTATGTATAAGGACGCTACTACTACTGGGGAGGCATTATGTATAAGGACGCTACTACTACTGGGGGGGCATTATGTATAAGGACGCTACTACTACTGGGGGGGCATTATGTATAAGGACGCTACTACTACTGGGGGGGCATTATGTATAAGGACGCTACTACTACTGGGGAGGCATTATGTATAAGGACGCTACTACTACTGGGGAGGCATTATGTATAAGGACGCTACTACTACTGGGGGAGCATTACGTATAAGGACGCTACTATTACTGGGGAGGCATTATGCATAAGGACGCTAATACTACTGGGGGGGGCATTATGTATAAGGACGCTACTACTACGGGTGGGGCATTATGCATAAGGACGCTAATACTACGGGTGGGGCATTATGCATAAGGACGCTAATACTACGGGTGGGGCATTACGTATAAGATAAATAAGATTGTGCTACATTTTGGCGTAATTTTAAATGAGGTTACTATTGTGTTGCCATGCCCCTTACTTGTGAGACCACACCCCTTTTCCCGGCGCGCGCCAAAGGATTATGGGAGGGCGCAAATTTATAGTTTGCAGGGGGGCGCCGAACACCCTAGCACCGGCCCTGCTCTGCAGTATGGAAGGTTTCATGCTTGATCCTTTCAACTGGATCTCTTGGACCAGTGGTTGGGATCTTACCTACACATGCACCAGAGGATACGTCTGTCTCTGAAAGCCAGGATTTCGCACCTCTGATGGCTACAACTACCACACCTTCTGGAGGGCCGAAGGTTTGGAGTTCAGGACTGGATCCTTCTAACCACGGATGCAAGTCTAAGAGGTTCGGGAGCAGTCGCTCAAGGGGAGACCTTCCAAGGAAGGTGGTCGAGTCAGGAGTCCCTTCTTCCAATAAACATCCTGGAACTAAGAGCCTTATTCAATGACCTTCTTCAAGCAGCACACCTTCTACAGGATCGGGCTGTTCATGTGCAGTCGGACAAAGTGACCACAGTGGACTTCATAAACCGACAAGGCGGAACGAAGAGCAGGGCTGCAATGTCAGAGGTGACAAAAATCCTCCTCTGGGCAGACAGGCACGCTGTAGCGATGTCAGCAATCTTCATTCTGGGAGTAGACAACTGGGAAGCGGACTTCCTCAGCAGACACGATCTCCATCCAGTAGAGTGGGGCCTCCACCCAGAGGTGTTCGAGGAGGTAACCGGTTGGTAGGGGGTTCCTCACATAGACATGATGGTCTCCAGCCTCAACAAGAAGCTGTGGAGGTACTGTTCCAGGTCGAGGGACTCACAGGCAGTGGCGGTGGATGCACTAGTAATGCCGTGCGTGTTCACGTCAGTGTATGTTTTCCCTCCACTTCCTCTAATTCCAAGAGCTCTACAACTCCAGGGCCCCTATCTCTTTGGGAGGATCTTCTACTGCAGGTGCCGTTCGCTTATCAAGACTTACAATGGCTACGAATTATGGCATGGCGGTTAAGCGCCAGATCTTAGCTCGGAAGGGTATTCCGAACGAGGTTAATCCTACCCTGATACAGGCTAGGAAGGGGGTAACATCTAAACATTACCATCGTGTTTGGAAAAAATATGTTTCTTGGTGTGAATCCAAGAAATTTCCTGCTGCAAGCAGATGTGGATATGGGCCTGAGATTGGGCTCCATCAAGGTCCAGATCTCAACTTTGTCCATATTCATCCAGAAACAATTGGCTGTCCTCCCTGAGGTTCAGACCTTTTTGAAAGGGGTTCTGCACATCCAGCCTCCCTTTGTGGTGCCAACGGCACCCTGGGATCTTGATGTGGTGTTACATTTCCTGCAATCGGATTGGTTTGAGCCTCTACAGGAGGCTGAAATCAAGTTTCTCACGTGGAAGGCGGTAACTTTGTTGGCCCTGGCTTCGGCTCGATGTGTGTCGGAATTGGGGGCTTTGACCTGTAAAAGTCCCTATCTGGTCTTCCATGAAGATAGGGCAGAACTCAGGACTCGTCAACAGTTCCTTCCTAAGGTTGTGTCGGCTTTTCATATCAACCAACCTATTGTGGTGCCAGTGGCTACTGACTCCTCAATTGCTTCAAAGGTCTTGGATGTTGTGAGGGGTTTGAAGATTTATATGAAGAGGACGGCACGTCACAGAAAATCTGACTCTCTGTTTGTCCTCTATGATCCCAAGAAAATTGGGTGTCCTGCTTCTAAGCAGTCGATTTCCCGCTGGATAAGGTTCACTATCCAGCATACATATTCTACGGCAGTATTGCCGTGTCCAAAATCTGTTAAGGCCCACTCTAGTCGTAAGGTGGGTTCTTCCTGGGCAGCTGCCCGGGGTGTCTCGGCTGTACAGCTTTGCCGAGCAGCTACTTGGTCTGGATCGAACAAGTTTTACAAGTTCGATACTTTGGCCTCTGATGACCTCAAGTTTGGTCAAGCAGTTCTGCAGGAACCTGCGCTCTCTCTCTCTCCTGTTCTGGGAGCTTTGGTACATCCTTATAGTACTAGTATGGACCCCAGCATCCTCTAGGACGTAAGAGAAAATAGGATTTTAATTAACTACCGGTAAATCCTTTTCTCGTAGTCTGTAGAGGATGCTGGGTGCCCGCCCTGCGCTTCTTTATCCTGCAGTGGTTGTTTGGTTCAGTACTGCCTGGTTCCTAGGTAAGTTCTGCGTTCTTTACTGTTTCAGTACTGTTTCAGCTGTTTGCTGATTTTTCCGGTGTGTTGGCCGGATTTGCCTTGTTGTGTGCTGGTATGAATCCCGCCACTATCTGTGTATTTCTTTCTCTCAAAGTATGTCGTCTCCTTGGGCACAGTTTCTAGACTGAGTCTGGTAGGAGGGGCATAGAGGGAGGAGCCTGCCCACACTGTTAAACTCTTAAAGTGCCAATGGCTCCTGGTGGACCCATCTATACCCCATGGTACTAATATGGACCCCAGCTTCCTCTACGGACTACGAAAAAAGGATTTACCAGTAGGTAATTAAAATCCTTTTTTTTTTTTTTTTTTTTTTACCTGTATCAAAGGAACTAAATACCCTGTTTGAAGAACCGTGGGTTAATCCTGATAGGAAATTTCAAATCCCTAAAAGGTTGATATCATCTTTTCCTTTTCCTCCAGAGGATAGGAAAAAATGGAAAAATCCACTGATAGTGGATGCATCAGTATCCAGGCTATCATGGAAAATTGTATTGCCTGTCCCGGGTGCAGCCTCCCTAAAAGACATGGATGATCGTAGAATTGAGAATACACTCAAATCTTTGTATACAGCTGCTGGGGTGGCCCAGAGACCCACTATAGCATGTGGGTGGATTACTAAGGCCATTGCCAAATGGTCGGGTAACCTAATTGAGGGGTTAGGTACCTTGCCTCAGGGGAAGATTATTTTACTCCTGCAACATATACAGGACTCTGCGAATTTTATGATGGAAGCAATAAAAGAAATAGGCTAGCTTAATGCAAGCGCCACTGCTATGGTAGTGTAAGCACACAGAGGTTTATAGCTATGCCAGTGAACTGCTGACGCGGACTCCAGGAAAGGCGTGAAAGGCCTACCCTTCACAGGAGAGAACTTATTTGGAGATGAACTGGACAAATGGGTCTCTAAAGCTACTGCAGGTAAGTCCACGTATATTCCTTCTGCAGCTCCCCCAGCCAGAAAGGCCTACTCAGGACCTAATCTACAGTCCTTTCAGACTGCCAAATTTAAGGGTAAATCCAGAGGTTCTTCTACAGCCACCAGAGGTGCTAGAGGTAAACCACAAAAACCAGCCACTGCCGGTTCACAGGAACAGAGCTCAGGCTCTGCTTCCTCAAAGCCTTCAGCATAACGGTGGACCGCGATGCCTGGAGGACTGGCAGGTTGGAGCCCGGCTGAAATTTTTCAGTCACATCTGGACAACATTATGCCAGGATCCCTGGATAATAGATCTTATTTCCCAGGGCTATAGACTGGAGTTTCAGGAGCTCCCACCTAACAGATTCTTCAAATCAGGCTTACCAGTTTCACAGGAAGCAAGTATAACTTTGCAGGTCACCATTCAAAAACTGGTACAGACTCAGGTCATCGTTCCAGTTCCACCTCATCTGCAACACAAGGGATATTATTCCAACTTGTTTGTAGTACCAAAACCGGATGGTTCGGTAAGACTGATTTTGAACCTCAAGTCGTTGAACCCGTACTTACGAGTGTTCAAATTCAAGATGGAGTCTCTGAGAGCGGTGATCTCAGGTCTGGAGGAGGCGGAATTCCTAGTGTCTCTGGATATCAAAGATGCGTACCTTCATATTACGATCTGGCCGCCTCATCAGGCTTATCTATGGTTTGCACTGCAGGACTGCCACTACCAGTTCCAGGCCCTGCCATTTGGTCTCTCCACTGCGCCGAGAGTGTTCACCAAAGTGATAGCAGAGCTGATGTTTCTTCTCCGCAGACAGGGAGTGAACATAATTCTGTACCTGGATGATCTTCTGATAAAGGCACCGTCCAGGGAGCGGCTGTTGCACAACATTCACCTCTCAACAGGATTGCTTCTGAATCACAGGTGGATTCTTACCTTACCATAATCTCACCTGGAATCGACGCAGAGCCGTCGGTTCCTGGGAATGATACTCAACACAGAGTCTCAGAGAGTGTTCCTTCCCTTGGAAAAGGCAATGGTAATCCAGTCAATGGTTTGGGTTGTCCTCAAGCCAACCCGGATATCGGTGCATCTGCGCATTCGTCTTCTGGGGAAAATGATGGCCTCTTACAAGGCAATTTAGTACGGAAGGTTTCATGCAAGGCCCTTCCAGCTGGATCTGTTGGACAAATGGTCTGGATAGCATCTTCACATGCACCTGAGGATCCGTCTGTCACCAAAACCCAGGATCTCCTTTCTGTGGTGGCTACAGATTTCTCACCTAGTCAAGGGTTGAAGGTTCGGGATTCAGAATTGGATTCTGCTAACCACAGTCGCTAGCCTCAGAGGTTGGGGAGCAGTCACCCAGGGGGTGCAGCTTCAGGGAAGATGGTCAAGTCAAGAAGTCATCCTTCCAATCAACATACTGGAACTCAGGGCTATATACAACTCCCTTCTGCAAGCCTCATCTCTTCTTCAGAATCAGGCCATTCTGGTCCAGTCGCACAATGTAACGGTGGTGACGTACATAAACCGACAGTGCAGAATGAAAAGCAGAGCCGCAATGTCAGAGGTGTCAAGAATTCTCCTCTGGGCGGAAAACACGCTGTGGCATTGACGGCAGTCTTCATTCCGGGAGTAGCCAACTGGGAAGCAGACCTCCTCAGCAGACACGACCTGCACCCGGGGGAGTGAATCCTTCACTCGGAAATGTTCAGGTGCTTGACACGTCGATGGGGATATCCACAAATCGATATGATGGCCTCTCGTCTCAACAAGAAGCTCAAGAGGTATTGTTCCAGGTCGAGAGACCCACAGTCAGTGACGGTAGATGCTCTGATGACTCCATGGGTCTACCAGATAGTATACCTGTTTCCTCCACTTCCTCTGATCCCAAGAATTCTAAAAAGAATAAGAAGGGAAAAGGTTCAAGCAATACTCATTGCTCCGGACTGGCCAAGAAGGGACTGGTACGTGGGCCTTCTGGGGATGCTCCTCGAAGATCCGTGGCCTCTGCCTCTTCATGAGGATCTTCTGCAACAGGGCCCATTTATCTATTAAGACTTACCGTGGCTACGTTTAACGGCATGGAGGTTAAACGGCTGATTCTAGCCAGGAGAGGGATTCCTGACAAGGTCATCCTGACTATGATCCAAGCCAGGAAAGGGGTAACGTCTAAACATTACCACCATATGTGGAAGAAGTACATCTCCTGGTGTGAGAGCAGACAATATTCCACGGTGGAATTTCATCTGGGACATCGCCTGCTTTTACTGCAGTCAGGAGTGGATGTGGGCCTATGCCTAGGCTCCATTAAAAGCCAAATTTCGGCCTTGTCTATTTACTTTTAGAAACAATTGGCTTCTCTCCCTGAGGTCCAGACGTTCTTGAAAGGTGTTTTGCACATCCAGCCTCCCTTTGTGCCTCCCACGGCACCTTGGGATCTCAATTTGGTGCTGCAGTTCCTTCAATCAGACTGGTTTGAACCGTTACAGGAGGTTGACGTAAAGTACCTTACGTGGAAGACCATCATACTGTTGGCCTTGGCTTCAGCAAGATGTATGTCGGAGCTAGTGGCGTTGTCTTACAAGAGTCCCTACTTAATTTTCCATGAGGACAGAGCTGTTTCTTCCTAAGGTTGTGTCCGCTTTTCACATCAACCAACCTATTGTGGTTTCGGCTGTGACGGACACCTCTGCTTCTTCAAAGTCTTTGGATGTTGTGAGGACTTTGAAGGTGTATGTAAAGAGAACAGCTCGTCACAGAAAATCCGACTCGCAGTCTATTGCACGCTGGATCAGGCTCACTATCCAGCATGCTTATTCCTTATTAATCTTTATACAAATAAATACGTATATACAGTTACATGGCACCAACATGAGTAGGTACACCCAGGTACCAGGGTACCACATATGAACTGCTGGCATGCTCCCAATCCCTTTGTTACCTGTGAATAGACGGGTGTCTATTCACTGCGGAGCTCCTAGTAATAAGGGGCCTACCAACTGATCCCCCTCCCCCCCCCCCCCGCCACCAAACACCACCACCCACTGTGGGGCAGTGCGGCCCGCTGGTGGGACAGTTGCAAAAAAATGGTACTGCCTTTTTTATGAACATCAGGATGATTTTGAGGAAATATTTTTTTCGCTGCATCCCTAACTTGTTTTTGCGAATAGCGTCCGTGAGTCTCTTCCTGCACTTTTTTCCGCTCTTTTGTTTTCATGCGGTCTGAGCTGCAGGAACAGTGTCATCACACCTGAGATCAGCTGGCAGAGCAGGGCCAGGTTGATTAAGCACGGAGATGGACTGACACAGTTCTGACGGGGGGAGGGACTAAGGAGTACGGGCATGGTTCACATTCCATAGGCTCACTTGTGGTAGGATGTTATTGAGAACTGGTAACATCAAAGTGTACCTCCATGAAACCGCCTGAGAACACAACTAAACAATAAACAGATTTTATTGTACGGGAATCTGTAGTCTCTTTTCTGTACAATGGGATATACCCAAAGTTAGTTTATCACAGAAGATCAGCAATTACACTTACAACAGGAAATGCTCCGCCTGCTGCTGCCAATCTTTATCAGGTGCTGATGTTTAGGTCAAGTGACAGGTTAACCTATGATAATTGGACACTATCCTCTCCTGACTGGAAATAGGTTGGTTAAGTACTTATATCTGACATCTATATATATAAAAGGCAAATAGCACTGACATCACAAAATTTCCTGAACCAAGGGCCTAATTCAGACCTGATCGCTAGGGTGGGTTTTTTTGCATCCCTGTGATCAGGCAGTCCCTGCCTACAGGGGGAGGGGGAATGCTGGTGTGCGATCGCATGTGTAGAGAGCTGCACAAACAAAAGTTTATGCAGTCACTGCACAGCCCAGGACTTACTCAGCTGCTGCGATGATCGGGACCGGAGCTAACGTCAGAAACCCTCCTTCGAAATGCCTGGATCCTCCTGCGTTTTTCTGGACACTCCTCTAAAACGTTCAGTTGCCACCCACAAATGGCCTCTTCCTGTCAGTCATCTTGCGATCGCCCGTGCGATCGCTTTGATCATACCATCCTGCCTCTTCCTGGTGCTCCCCGTAACTGCAGACCAACGCACCTGCGCATTGCAGTGCATATGCATGCGCAGTTCAGACCTGAGTGCCCATTGTGCGAAAATGCACAGCAGCGATCGTGTCTGAATTATTCCCTGTAAGGCTGGACTTTCTTGCTAGTGGCAGTTGCAGAGCAGTCCATTATTCAAATAGGGGAGCCACACCCAGCGATGTTTGACAGTGTTTAGTGGTGGCAGTTGATGTGTCTCCCCTATTTGAATAATGGACTGCTCTGCAACTGCCACTGGTAAGGAAGTCCAGGAACAGAGCATTGTGTCCGCTCCCTCTGCGACTTGGTATCGCCGGCACCATGCATTCTTTATTAGTGATGAGCGGATTCGGTTTTACTCGGTTCTCAAAACGGCATCTTATTGGCTCACGGATGTCACGTGTTTTGGATAGCCAATAAGATGCCGTTTTGAGAACCGAGTAAAACCGAATCCGCTCATCACTATTCTTTATAGCCCTGGCTGGGTGGGCTGTCTTAGCTCTCCTCTGTGAGGGGGGATTCCCAATAATCATCTCACCCCTTTTAACACCTTTGTGGGTGGATTTTAGAAAAATCCCTTCTTAGTGGGTGCCTAAATTACAAAAGCAAGCTACTGTCCAAATCTCAAGTTCCTAGTCCTTATGATTCAGGAGATTTTGTGATGAGTCAGTGGTATTTGCCTTTTATATATATATAGATACATACAGGGCTGCCAAGAGAAATCCTGGGCCCCGGTACAGTAACCTCCCGGGGGGCCCCCTGCAGGGGGTGTGGCCACACCCTGTTATTTGCATGGCTGCACCACTCTAGGGGCATGTCTAGCACGAGATGTCCCCACTCACATACCCCCAACATGACCCTCTCCAGGAGGGAGAAAATGCTCTACTTCTGGACTTAATTTATGATTGCCGGCACCTGTGTTGAACAGGTAATGGATAAGAAAGGTGTTTCACTACAGGTGCAGGCAATCATACAGTAAGAAGGAAGTCCAGAAGCAGAGCATTCCTGGAGAGGGTCATGTTGGGAGGTACAGTATGCACTCACAGGAGCATGACATACCTCCCACCAGTTTGGACAAAAATGTTCACTATTAGGATGGTGGGACAGTCACATAAAAGCTGCAATGGTTGCAGAGCGGATTCCCTGGAACACCATCAGTTTGTGAAAATGGATAATCCATTGTAATTTTGGGATAAAGGATGTGATATAGCATGTAAGTCATACTTGCCTACCTGACCCTCTCCATGAGGGAGAAAATGCTCTGTTCCTGGACTTTCCTGGTAATGTATGCCTGCATTAAAGGATACCCGGTTGCTCCCTAGCTACAGGAGAGGGAAAAGTATTGCAGTTTTCAAAGTTCCATCAGAAATCGAAATCTCAACATCCAAAAAATGTACAGAGACTTCATCCAACTGATAGGTAAATTTAACTACACTATCTGTGTTATTATGAGTGTCAATCAACTGTTGCAACAATTGAGGAGGGCCATTCCAGAAAATCAAAAGGTCGTCTATGTACCTTCTGTAGAAATACAGAAAGGTACCGTTGTGGCTGTCAAATAATTCTCCTTCAATTTTAGACATAAAGGCATTAGCGTACGATGGGGCCACTGGGGACCCCATCGCACAGCCCGCTTGTTGCAGATACAAAGAACCATTAAAGGAAAAATAATTGCGTGTAAGCACCAGCGTTAACAACTGTATAAAGAAATCAATTGCCGGACCATGGTAAAGGGGATTATTAGTTATCAATTGTCTAACAGCCTCCACACTTGCATCATGCGGGATGCAGGTGTAGAGGCTGGTGACATCAGCACTACACAACACAAGCCCAGTAGGTACATTTGTTAGCTGACACAAATCATTAAGTAATGCTGTAGTATCCCGTAAATAGGATGAAAGACCCTGAATACAGGGATTTAAATAAATATCCAAAAAAACAGATACAGGATAATACAACGAATTTCTGGCCGACACAATTGGTCGGCCAGGCGGCTTCAGCAAAGACTTGTGAACCTTCGGCAGTGTATAAAATAAAGGAACCGTAGGAAAGTCCACAGTCATAGCCCTCAATTGTGCTTCAGAAATAATGCCACTATTCATAGCTGACAATAACAAGCTATCTAACTCTGCTTTAAATTTGACAGTCGGATCATTAGGTAACAACACATAAGTACTTGCGTCACTGAGTTGTCTTCTGCATTCACTCATGTAATCGGACAAGTCCTGAACTACAATGGCGCCGCCTTTGTCGGCATTGCGAATTATCAGGTCAGTCCGTTTGGATAAATCATTCAATGCTGTTAATTCAGAGCCAGTAAGATTATTATGATGATAAGAGGGAACAGCTGATTGATAATTATGTTCCATTAGACGAGAGAACGTCCGAACGGAGGAGTTCCTGGTGACCGGATCAAACCTGGAGCGGGGAGTCAATTTCCTCAATTTTTCAGGTAACAGGATTGCCGTAGATGAATTCTCTTGTGTTCCAAAATATTCCTTAAGATGTAAAGTCCTGTTAAATTTATAAAGTTCCACTTTAGACTGAAAGGGATCTGCTCTCACTGTTGGCACAAAAGTTAATCCCTTTGATAGAACACTAAGTTCAGAATCAGTAAGTGGTGATGATGATAAATTAAAGACAAGATCTGTTACCGTCGAGGTGGCCGCCGTACGTAGTTCCCTTTTATTCTGCCCCGACCTCCTCGTCCGCGGCCGGACGTTGGTTGGTGTGATGAACTGGTGGTTACCCCTAAAGGGTAAGATCCTGCAGTGGTATTAATAGAAGATGACTGATCAGATTCACTGACCGATGAGCTGGAGGCAGTGTTCTCATGAAAACGCCTACGGGATCGCTGTCTCCTGGCATGTTGGTGGACGTCATTGTTGGTATTGGTATTGTTCAACCATGAATAAACACGTCTCTGTTGGTAATCAAGCTGTACCTTATATAATTTTTCTTTTTTAAACTTAATGAGATCACGCTTATATTGATCCATTTGGACAGATAATTTATCAAACCAATTGGTACTAGTGTCCTGAGACAATGTTGAACGATGTAGTGTTTCAAATGAAGCCAATTGCTCCTTAACAAGGTTCAACTCACGAGTGGACTCCTCTACCACTAGAAGTAACAAATCCATGGAACATTTGTTCATGATCGCAACCCACCGGCGACAGAACGGTATGCTGTACCGCCCTATCGTCAGTGTGTTGCAAATCCTGAACCCTCGAGGTATTTGATTATTGCGATAATAGTCAGACAGACTAATTCCATGATAAGTAAAATCACATTCACGTTGTTTAAGCCTCAACCATTGACGGTATAGTTCCTCTGAAGTAGACACGGCTGCATCATCATCTAATTTTCGTGTAATTAATATAGCCTGTGCCTCTGCATGCGAAAAGCGAAACCGTTCACGGGCATCTTGCTGGGCCAACTCCCATGCTGCATCCATATCTAAACCACCTTCAGCCATGGTAGTAAATATTAAGTGTCATTCAATGATTATAGAAATGTAAATTCCAGATATCCACACAGTGCAAATAAAAAACAAAAAATTATGAAAAGATGTTTGTCCTGAGATACGACTTGAAACACTTCCTTAGGTGCCTTGGCTAGAAAGACTGTGTTTCCCCATAGCAGTGGGCGACAACACAAGCTTCAAAATATGCATACCAAAGAACCCGGCACTCACTGTGGGGAATTCCAATTAAGGGCTGCGGTGCCTTCCATAAGTCCTCAATAGACCCAAATACAAGTAGCGGTAATGGCGGCACTCCACAGACTTCAAGTAAGTTTAAAACAGCTTGTACTTTATTGCGTCCTACGCCGTTTCGGGTAACAACCCGTCGTCAGGGACAATCGTACACAGAATAACAAACATTTACAAGGAATATATACCTCACCAAACAATCAATGCATCACCGCATATCAACTGTCACCCGGCGCCGCTGACGCTCAGCCGTCGTCTCTATACTCAAGACGCGGAATAAAGACGTCAGTATTCGGAGCCCGAGACAGGTGGATCAATTAAGGAGGTGAATTAACCAATTCCTAAAACATACTAAACATACAGGTGTATCAATAAAATAATAAAAACCTCCTACCAAATACAAAGAAAAAACATACAACATACATAACTGGAATATCATGTATAACAATACAGCATTAAATATCAATAAATCATATTAGTGAGCAGCATGAAGAGAATCCCTTTCTAATATCAGTGCAGTGATATGTTACTATTTATTATAGGAAGTCAACATTTCAGTTTATTCAACTTTAATCATAGTAAGTCCTGAAAGTTGTGTGGTATTTCTGCATATACTATATGTGTGTGTGTGTGTGTGTGTGTGTGTGTGTGTGTGTGTGTGTGTGTGTATTAGAGATGAGCGGGTTCGGTTCCTCGGAATCCGAACCCGCCCGAACTTCAGTTTTTTTTACACGGGTCCGAGCGACTCGGATCTTCCCGCCTTGCTCGGTTAACCCGAGCGCGCCCGAACGTCATCATCACGCTGTCGGATTCTCGCGAGGCTCGGATTCTATCACGAGACTCGGATTCTATATAAGGAGCCACGCGTCGCCGCCATTTTCACACGTGCATTGAGATTCATAGGGAGAGGACGTGGCTGGCGTCCTCTCCGTTTATAGAGATTCGAGAAGAGAGTGAGACAGAGAGAGACACAGTAGTAATTTTGGGGAGCATTAGGAGGAGTACTACTACTACTAGTACTTGCTGAAGTGATAGAGATAGTGTGATTGTATTATCTGACTTGTGGGGGAGACACTGACAGTGGGGAGCAGTTAGAGTCTGAGAGCAGGACTCAGGACTCAGGAGTACATATAACGTACAGTGCACACTTTTGCTGCCAGAGTGCCACACTGCCATTGTTTGTGACCACACTGACCACCAGTATAATATATATTGTGATTGTCTGCTTAGGACTCAGGAGTACTACTTGCAAGTTGCTGATAGTGTGACCAGTGACCTGACCACCAGTTTAATAATCACCACCAGTTTATGAGTTTAATATATATATATATATATATATATAATTGTATATAATATATATATATATAATATTGTATACCACCTAGCACCTACCCGTGTTTTTTTTTTCTTCTTTATACATACTACTATAGTAGCTTACTGTAGCAGTCTGCGGTGCTGCTGAGCTGACAGTGTCCAGCAGGTCCGTCATCAGTCATTACATAATAAATATATATACCTGTCCGGCTGCAGTACTAGTGATATTATATAATTATATATATATATATATATATATTGATTTCATCTCATTATCATCCAGTCTATATTATCAGCAGACACAGTACGTTAGTCCACGGCTGTAGCTACCTCTGTGTCGGCACTCGGCAGTCCATCCATAATTGTATACCACCTACCCGTGGTTTTTTTTTTTCTTTCTTCTTTATACATACTACTATAGTAGCTTACTGTAGCAGTCTGCGGTGCTGCTGAGCTGACAGTGTCCAGCAGGTCCGTCATCAGTCATTACATAATAAATATATATACCTGTCCGGCTGCAGTACTAGTGATATTATATATACATATATATTGATTTCATCTCATTATCATCCAGTCTATATTATCAGCAGACACAGTACGGTAGTCCACGGCTGTAGCTACCTCTGTGTCGGCACTCGGCAGTCCATCCATAATTGTATACCACCTACCCGTGGTTTTTTTTTTTCTTTCTTCTTTATACATACTACTATAGTAGCTTACTGTAGCAGTCTGCGGTGCTGCTGAGCTGACAGTGTCCAGCAGGTCCGTCATCAGTCATTACATAATAAATATATATACCTGTCCGGCTGCAGTACTAGTGATATTATATATACATATATATTGATTTCATCTCATTATCATCCAGTCTATATTATCAGCAGACACAGTACGGTAGTCCACGGCTGTAGCTACCTCTGTGTCGGCACTCGGCAGTCCATCCATAATTGTATACCACCTACCCGTGGTTTTTTTTTTTCTTTCTTCTTTATACATACTACTATAGTAGCTTACTGTAGCAGTCTGCGGTGCTGCTGAGCTGACAGTGTCCAGCAGGTCCGTCATCAGTCATTACATAATAAATATATATACCTGTCCGGCTGCAGTACTAGTGATATTATATATACATATATATTGATTTCATCTCATTATCATCCAGTCTATATTAGCAGCAGACACAGTATGGTAGTCCACGGCTGTAGCTACCTCTGTGTCGGCAGTCGCTCGTCCATCCATAATTGTATACCACCTACCCGTGGGTTTTTTTTTTCTTTCTTCTTTATACATACTACTATAGTAGCTTACTGTAGCAGTCTGCGGTGCTGCTGAGCTGACTGTGTCCAGCAGGTCCGTCATCAGTCATTACATAATAAATATATCTACCTGTCCGGCTGCAGTACTAGTGTGATATAATATATATTGATTTCATCTCATTATCATCCAGTCTATATTAGCAGCAGACACAGTACGGTAGTCCACGGCTGTAGCTACCTCTGTGTCGGCAGTCGCTCGTCCATCCATAATTGTATACCACCTACCCGTGGTTTTTTTTTTCCTTTCTTCTTTATACATACTACTATAGTAGCTTACTGTAGCAGTCTGTGGTGCTGCTGAGCTGACAGTGTCCAGCAGGTCCGTCATCAGTCATTACATAATAAATATATCTACCTGTCCGGCTGCAGTACTAGTGTGATATAATATATATTGATTTCATCTCATTATCATCCAGTCTATATTAGCAGCAGACACAGTACGGTAGTCCACGGCTGTAGCTACCTCTGTGTCGGCAGTCGCTCGTCCATCCATAAGTATACTAGTATCCATCCATCTCCATTGTTTACCTGAGGTGCCTTTTAGTTGTGCCTATTAAAATATGGAGAACAAAAATGTTGAGGTTCCAAAATTAGGGAAAGATCAAGATCCACTTCCACCTCGTGCTGAAGCTGCTGCCACTAGTCATGGCCGAGACGATGAAATGCCAGCAACGTCGTCTGCCAAGGCCGATGCCCAATGTCATAGTACAGAGCATGTAAAATCCAAAACACCAAATATCAGTAAAAAAAGGACTCCAAAATCTAAAATAAAATTGTCGGAGGAGAAGCGTAAACTTGCCAATATGCCATTTACCACACGGAGTGGCAAGGAACGGCTGAGGCCCTGGCCTATGTTCATGGCTAGTGGTTCAGCTTCACATGAGGATGGAAGCACTCAGCCTCTCGCTAGAAAAATGAAAAGACTCAAGCTGGCAAAAGCACCGCAAAGAACTGTGCGTTCTTCGAAATCCCAAATCCACAAGGAGAGTCCAATTGTGTCGGTTGCGATGCCTGACCTTCCCAACACTGGACGTGAAGAGCATGCGCCTTCCACCATTTGCACGCCCCCTGCAAGTGCTGGAAGGAGCACCCGCAGTCCAGTTCCTGATAGTCAGATTTAAGATGTCAGTGTTGAAGTACACCAGGATGAGGAGGATATGGGTATTGCTGGCGCTGGGGAGGAAATTGACAAGGAGGATTCTGATGGTGAGGTGGTTTGTTTAAGTCAGGCACCCGGGGAGACACCTGTTGTCCGTGGGAGGAATATGGCCGTTGACATGCCTGGTGAAAATACCAAAAAAATCAGCTCTTCGGTGTGGAAGTATTTCAACAGAAATGCGGACAACATTTGTCAAGCCGTGTGTTGCCTTTGTCAAGCTGTAATAAGTAGGGGTAAGGACGTTAACCACCTCAGAACATCCTCCCTTATACGTCACCTGCAGCGCATTCATAATAAGTCAGTGACAAGTTCAAAAACTTTGGGCGACAGCGGAAGCAGTCCACTGACCAGTAAATCCCTTCCTCTTGTAACCAAGCTCACGCAAACCACCCCACCAACTCCCTCAGTGTCAATTTCCTCCTTCCCCAGGAATGCCAATAGTCCTGCAGGCCATGTCACTGGCAATTCTGACGATTCCTCTCCTGCCTGGGATTCCTCCGATGCATCCTTGCGTGTAACGCCTACTGCTGCTGGCGCTGCTGTTGTTGCTGCTGGGAGTCGATGGTCATCCCAGAGGGGAAATCGTAAGACCACTTTTACTACTTCCACCAAGCAATTGACTGTCCAACAGTCCTTTGTGAGGAAGATGAAATATCACAGCAGTCATCCTGCTGCAAAGCGGATAACTGAGGCCTTGGCATCCTGGGTGGTGAGAAACGTGGTTCCGGTATCCACATTACTGCAGAGCCAACTAGAGACTTGTTGGAGGTACTGTGTCCCCGGTACCAAATACCATCTAGGTTCCATTTCTCTAGGCAGGCGATACCGAAAATGTACACAGACCTCAGAAAAAGAGTCACCAGTGTCCTAAAAAATGCAGCTGTACCCAATGTCCACTTAACCACGGACATGTGGACAAGTGGAGCAGGGCAGGGTCAGGACTATATGACTGTGACAGCCCACTGGGTAGATGTATGGACTCCCGCTGCAAGAACAGCAGCGGCGGCACCAGTAGCAGCATCTCGCAAACGCCAACTCTTTCCTAGGCAGGCTACGCTTTGTATCACCGGTTTCCAGAATACGCACACAGCTGAAAACCTCTTACGGCAACTGAGGAAGATCATCGCGGAATGGCTTACCCCAATTGGACTCTCCTGTGGATTTGTGGCATCGGACAACGCCAGCAATATTGTGTGTGCATTAAATATGGGCAAATTCCAGCACGTCCCATGTTTTGCACATACCTTGAATTTGGTGGTGCAGAATTTTTTAAAAAACGACAGGGGCGTGCAAGAGATGCTGTCGGTGGCCAGAAGAATTGCGGGACACTTTCGGCGTACAGGCACCACGTACAGAAGACTGGAGCAACACCAAAAACGCCTGAACCTGCCCTGCCATCATCTGAAGCAAGAAGTGGTAACGAGGTGGAATTCAACCCTATATATGCTTCAGAGGTTGGAGGAGCAGCAAAAGGCCATTCAAGCCTATACAATTCAGCACGATATAGGAGGTGGAATGCACCTGTCTCAAGCGCAGTGGAGAATGATTTCAACATTGTGCAAGGTTCTGCTGCCCTTTGAACTTGCCACACGTGAAGTCAGTTCAGACACTGCCAGCCTGAGTCAGGTCATTCCCCTCATCAGGCTTTTGCAGAAGAAGCTGGAGACATTGAAGGAGGAGCTAACACGGAGCGATTCCGCTAGGCATGTGGGACTTGTGGATGGAGCCCTTAATTCGCTTAACAAGGATTCACGGGTGGTCAATCTGTTGAAATCAGAGCACTACATTTTGGCCACCGTGCTCGATCCTAGATTTAAAACCTACCTTGGATCTCTCTTTCCGGCAGACACAAGTCTGCTGGGGTTCAAAGACCTGCTGGTGAGAAAATTGTCAAGTCAAGCGGAACGCGACCTGTCAACATCTCCTCCTTCACATTCTCCCGCAACTGGGGGTGCGAGGAAAAGGCTCAGAATTCCGAGCCCACCCGCTGGCGGTGATGCAGGGCAGTCTGGAGCGACTGCTGATGCTGACATCTGGTCCGGACTGAAGGACCTGTCAACGATTACGGACATGTCGTCTACTGTCACTGCATATGATTCTCTCCCCATTGAAAGAATGGTGGAGGATTATATGAGTGACCGCATCCAAGTAGGCACGTCACACAGTCCGTACTTATACTGGCAGGAAAAAGAGGCAATTTGGAGGCCCTTGCACAAATTGGCTTTATTCTACCTAAGTTGCCCTCCCACAAGTGTGTACTCCGAAAGAGTGTTTAGTGCCGCCGCTCACCTTGTCAGCAATCGGCGTACGAGGTTACTTCCAGAAAATGTGGAGAAGATGATGTTCATTAAAATGAATTATAATCAATTCCTCCGTGGAGACATTGACCAGCAGCAATTGCCTCCACAAAGTACACAGGAAGCTGAGATGGTGGATTCCAGTGGGGACGAATTGATAATCTGTGAGGAGGGGGATGTACACGGTGATATATCGGAGGATGATGATGAGGTGGACATCTTGCCTCTGTAGAGCCAGTTTGTGCAAGGAGAGATTAATTGCTTCTTTTTCGGTGGGGGTCCAAACCAACCCGTCATTTCAGTCACAGTCGTGTGGCAGACCCTGTCACTGAAATGATGGGTTGGTTAAAGTGTGCATGTCCTGTTTATACAACATAAGGGTGGGTGGGAGGGCCCAAGGACAATTCCATCTTGCACCTCTTTTTTCTTTAATTTTTCTTTTCGTCATGTGCTGTTTGGGGATTGATTTTTGGAAGGGCCATCCTGCGTGACATTGCAGTGCCACTCCTAGATGGGCCAGGTGTTTGTGTCGGCCACTAGGGTCGCTTATCTTACTCACACAGCTACCTCATTGCGCCTCTTTTTTTCTTTGCGTCATGTGCTGTTTGGGGAGTGTTTTTTGGAAGGGCCATCCTGCGTGACACTGCAGTGCCACTCCTAGATGGGCCCGGTGTTTGTGTCGGCCACTAGGGTCGCTTATCTTACTCACACAGCTACCTCGGTGCAAATTTTAGGACTAAAAATAATATTGTGAGGTGTGAGGTATTCAGAATAGACTGAAAATGAGTGGAAATTATGGTTTTTGAGGTTAATAATACTTTGGGATCAAAATGACCCCCAAATTCTATGATTTAAGCAGTTTTTTAGGGTTTTTTGAAAAAAACACCCGAATCCAAAACACACCCGAATCCGACAAAAAAAATTCGGTGAGGTTTTGCCAAAACGCGGTCGAACCCAAAACACGGCCGCGGAACCGAACCCAAAACCAAAACACAAAACCCGAAAAATTTCAAGTGCACATCTCTAGTGTGTATACAGTGCTTGCACTTACATCATACTTGCCTACCTGATCCTCTCCATGAGGGAGAAAATGCTCTGGTCCTGGACTTTCCTGGTAATGTATGATTGCCATCACCCGTGGTGAAACACCCTTCTTATCAATTAACTAGCTCACCACAGGTGATGGCAATCATACATTACCAGGAAAGTCCAGGAACAGAGCATTTTCTCCCTCATGGAGAGGGTCAGGTAGGCAAGTATGATGTAAGTGCAAGCACTGTATACACACACATATATAAACACACACACACACACCCACACACACACACACACACACACACACACACACACACACACACACACACACACACACACACACACACACACACATATATAGTATATGCAGAAATACCACACAACTTTCAGGACTTACTATGATTAAAGTTGAATAAACTGAAATGTTGACTTGCACATTAGTGGTCATCAGCAGGATATATTGTTACATTAGTAAGTTCTGAGAGTGCCACAGTATTTCTACTTATACTACCTGTCATCCCACTAAGGGCACCCAGGAAATTGCGCAGTATTTTGGACAGAGTGCCAACCCTGGGGTACATTTACTAAGAATCGTATTTTCCAGAATCATGTCCAAGTTCAATCACGAATGACATCGACAGTGTAAAATTGCAACTTTTTGAATTGATTACGATGGATTTACTAAGCTGTCGTATTCGGGTTTTTCTTTTCTTCCGATGTCGATGTCATTCGTGGTTTTTTACCTATTTTTACGGCAGTGATTAGCAAAACACTGCCGACTTTTTTTACAATCAATCTCGGCCGGATCTGTGTGATCCGTGCTGGGGTTTTTTTTTTTTTTTAAATTAAACACTGTAAAATCATTAAAAAAAATGCGTGGGGTCCCCCCTCCTAAGCATAACCAGCCTCGGGCTCTTTGAGCCGATCCTGGTTGCAAAAATATGGGGAAAAAAATGACAGGGGTTCCCCCATATTTAAGCAACCAGCATCGGGCTCTGCGCCTGGTCCTGGTCCCAAAAATACGGGGGACAAAAAGAGTAGGGGTCCCCCGTATTTTTAAAACCAGCACCGGGCTCCACTAGCTGGACAGATAATGCCACAGCCGGGGGTCACTTTTATATAGTGCCCTGCGGCCGTGGCATCAAAAATCCAACTAGTCACCCCTGGCCGGGGTACCCTGGGGGAGTGGGGACCCCTTCAATCAAGGGGTCCCCCCCCCCCAGCCACCCAAGGGCCAGGGGTGAAGCCCGAGGCTGTCCCCCCCCATCCAATGGGCTGCGGATGGGGGGGCTGATAGCCTTTGATGTTAAAGAAAAGATATTGTTTTTAGTAGCAGTACTACAAGTCCCAGCAAGCCTCCCCCGCATGCTGGTACTTGGAGAACCACAAGTACCAGCATGCGGCGGAAAAACTGGCCCGCTGGTACCTGTAGTACTACTACTAAAAAAATACCCAAAAAAAGACAAGACACACACACCGTGAAAGTATAATTTTATTACATACATACACACATACATACATACTTACCTTAAGTTCCCACGCAGGTCGGTCCTCTTCTCCAGTAGAATCCAAGGGGTACCTGTTGAAGAAATTATACTCACGAGATCCAGGGGTCCAGGCTCCTCGGCAAATCCAGGGTTAATCCACGTACTTGAAAAAAAAAAAAAACCGGTGTCCCGACCACGAACTGAAAGGGGACCCATGTTTGCACATGGGTCACCTTTCCACGAATGCCAGAAACCCACTTTGACTTCTGTCTAAGTGGGTTTCTGCAGCCAATCAGGGAGCGCCACGTTGTAGCACTCTCCTGATCAGCTGTGTGCTCTTGTCCTCACTGACAGGCAGCACACGGCAGTGTTACAATGTAGCGCCTATGCGCTACATTGTAACCAATGATGGGAACTTTCAGCTCAGCGGTGACGTCACTTTAGGTCAACCGCAGGGCAGAAAGTTCCCATCATTGGTTACAATGTAGCGCATAGGCGCTACATTGTAACACTGCCGTGTGCTGCCTGTCAGTGAGGACAAGAGCACACAGCTGATCAGGAGAGTGCTACAACGTGGCGCTCCCTGATTGGCTGCAGAAACCCACTTAGACAGAAGTCAAAGTGGGTTTCTGGCATTCGTGGAAAGGTGACCCATGTGCAAACATGGGTCCCCTTTCAGTTCGTGGTCGGGACACCGGTTTTTTTTTTTTTCAAGTACGTGGATTAACCCTGGATTTGCCGAGGAGCCTGGACCCCTGGATCTCGTGAGTATAATTTCTTCAACAGGTACCCCTTGGATTCTACTGGAGAAGAGGACCGACCTGCGTGAGAACTTAAGGTAAGTATGTATGTATGTGTGTATGTATGTAATAAAATTATACTTTCACGGTGTGTGTGTCTTGTCTTTTTTTGGGTATTTTTTTAGTAGTAGTACTACAGGTACCAGCGGGCCCGTTTTTCCGTCGCATGCTGGTACTTGTGGTTCTCCAAGTACCAGCATGCGGGGGAGGCTTGCTGGGCCTTGTAGTACTGCTACTAAAAACAATATCTTTTCTTTTACAACAAAGGCTATCAGCCTCCCCATCCGCAGCCCATTGGATGGGGGGGGACAGCCTCGGGCTTCACCCCTGGCCCTTGGGTGGCTGGGGGGGGGACCCCTTGATTGAAGGGGTCCCCACTCCCCCAGGGTACCCCGGCCAGGAGTGACTAGTTGGATTTTTGATGCCACGGCCGCAGGGCACTATATAAAAGTGACCCCCGGCTGTGGCATTATCTGTCCAGCTAGTGGAGCCCGGTGCTGGTTTTAAAAATACGGGGGACCCCTACTCTTTTTGTCCCCCGTATTTTTGGGACCAGGACCAGGCGCAGAGCCCGATGCTGGTTGCTTAAATATGGGGGAACCCCTGTCATTTTTTCCCCCATATTTCTGCAACCAGGATCGGCTCAAAGAGCCCGAGGCTGGTTATGCTTAGGAGGGGGGACCCCACGCATTTTTTTTTAATAAAATAACAACTTTCCCACCCCTTCCCACTGATATACATGCACGGATCTCATGGATCCCTGCATGCCTATCCAATCACGGAAAAAAAAAGTAGGTCTGTTTTTTTTTAGCACTTTTTTACGAGTTGTAATTTTTCACGGCAGTGTTTGTTTGTTTTTTGCTTTGCACTTCTTAGTAAATGACCGAGATTCATACTTAAACAGCCGCGTTTTGACCGATGGTGTATTCATTCGTAATTTTTTACCTGAACTTGCAAAAAATTACGAATGCCCTCATCACTGCCGTGATTAGTGCTTAGTAAATTACCGAGATGACACTTTGATGAAAAAACGGCATCTCGGTCAAAATCGGGAGCTTAGTAAATTTCCCCCCATGAGATTATATATATATATATATATATATAAAAGAAACGGGGGGATAGGGGTACCGGCGACAAGTGTGGCTAAAAACACTGGTTTTATATGCTTTAAAAACGCCAAAAGATGTTATAAAATTATAAAAGTAAGTTTTTAATATATACGAGAGTAAAAGCAGTTTCAAAAAATGATTTTTAAAATACAAGAAAAAATTCTTCCCAAATAAAACTACTGAGAAATAAAAGGATAGGAATTCAAACTTAACTTGAGAACAGTGGGTGGTCAGTACAGGCCCAACGCGTTTCGTCTCAGCAGACTTCTTCAAGGGGTACATATAGATAGATAGATTTTGAAAAAATACCCCCAAAATTTTATTTTAAGCACCACCATGACCACACTCCAGCCTAGCAGTCAGCAGCGTGTGCTAGGCTTAGGAGAAGAGCTGTAGCTGCTGCTGCCAGTTAAGGGGGAGGAAGCCCGGGGTCTTCACTGGGCCCCTCCATCAGACCTGGGCCCGGGTAATTTGTACCCTCTTCCCCCCTCTCTCGGCACCACTGGATATATACAGTATACTGTATATAGTATCTATTGTCTTTGTTTCTGCATGTGGCCCTCACATCCATACACACACTCTCATCTAGGCATAAACAACAAAGGGACAATTGCATCCACATTCAGGAGTAAATCGCAGTAAATATTTTCCATTTATATAAAACGCTGAAAATGGTATTTTCTAAGTTTTGCATGCATTTTCAGTCTTAGAACATCCCACCCACAATATGGTGATGCATTATGTTTGGGACTCTGCTAGAAAAAACCAAATGTTGGTGTATCATATGACGTTAATGTGTGATACATAAGGTGTTGTACCTTTACCACTTAACTGACTCATTATTTTTTAAACTGTTCAGAAATTGTTTTTTTTTTTATAAGTGAAAAAAGTGAAAAAATTTGTTTTTGCGATTTGTATAATAATCGGTTTCTTACAAACATCGGAACATCGGTTGGCACCATCAGAACATCAGAAACATTGCAACCATCGCAACTTTCATTATAGCATCCGCGCAGCCACCATGTACACTTGGGGTGTTAAATTACACTTCCCCAGTGGTTGCTACTGCCTGCAGCCGCCGGGTGGGGCGTCCTGTAGTGCTGACCAATCAGCAGTGATTGGCAGCACTGCAAACATGTCCTGAGAGATTTAGATTTGGTGGGGCGTATTCAAACTGAAATCTAAATTGCAGTGTAGAAATTAAGCAGCCAATATTTACCCTGCATAGAAACAATATAACCCACCCAAATCTAACTCTCTCTGCACATGTTACATCTGCCCCACCTGCAGTGCAACATTGTTTTGCCTAATTGCTGACTCTTTTGGTTAAACTTGAATAACCCCTACTGTCTACCTGACTGGTCGCATCCTGTCTGACCAGATCCAATGAGGCACTTGCTAGTGTGGTCGGACCATGCATTCCAGGCAAGTGGTTAAAGGTCACCTGGCCGACACTTTGTGTGGTGGCCTGAAATTAATAACCTGTGGCCCTAGTGATGGGGTCTGAAAGCTGTTTAAAGTGCGCCTCCCACTGCTCCTTGCCAACTAATTCATATCAAATTTACCAGTCCATTTATACCCCTTTCACACCGCAAAAATAACCCGGTATTGACCCAGTATATTGTCAGGCCGCTTTGCGGTGTGAAAGGGGCCATGGACTAATTCCCGGGTCGCCTCACCTGTTAATTCAACCCAGTACGTGAATTTGCCACCTGTGCGCTACTGCTAAAGTGCAGATTATCCACTGCACACTAGGCACATGAAGTCACAATATCCCCCTTCCAATAAAGAGGGGACGGAATAGTATGATAGAGGTGGAGACTTACGTTCAGCCCTGAGCTTGTTGGGTGGGAGGTATCTCCCCGTCCCGCTGCTTATACTATGAGATGTTTAACATTACCCCACCCCACAAGCTCAGGGCTGAACGTAAGTCTCCACCTCTGTCATACTATCACAGGTGGCAAATTCACGTACTTTGATACATACCCTTGTACTCAGGAGGATCACTTGTACACTGTGCGCTCAGATTAATTTTATGCTAGATCAGCTTGTGCGAATAAGAGGTTAAAATGCGCTCCCTGTAAGCCACTGGTGTATTATAACATCCTCTCTTTATGTATTGATTCATTCATTGATTTATTCCTATGATCCACTTATGTGGAATGAGCCACTACTGTGAAGCCACAAAGTTACATAGCATATCACAAGTGTAACTACCATCTTTTTTTTTTTACAAACCTGCTCCTTGGTAAACAATTTTGTTACATATTCATGCTTGGCTGAGACTGTCAATATTTGGATAGTTTACTCTTTATTTAAGGGCAACAATTGTTACAAACAGATTTCATCAGTACTACAGACCGATCTGCATACAGCAAATTCATATATTCCTGATTTATAGGAACGGGGGCGCCACCTTTGGAGCACACCCACCTTTCTGATTCCCGACTCTCATTGGTGATTTGGGGGACGCTCTCCCATGGCAGTTTTTCAACTGGTGGGACATTTGGTCACCATCTAACACCAACAGCAGATCCCCTTTTTCTCCATTCTTTGAATACTTCCTTCTGAACTCTCATCAATGATTCGGGAGACGGACGCATGTACATACTCATAACCTACTATCATACCTCACTGCTTGTGCCCAATCTCGTCTGATCTTGGAAGCTAAACAGTAGAGGGCTGGGTCAGTACCTGGTGGGTGACTACCAGGGAAGACTCGGTGCAGTAGGTTGAAACTCTAGGAACAACTCGGTGGCAAACGCAGGATTTCTAGAGGGGGGTTTCCAAATGCAGTACACAGTCTCCCACTCTGCGGAACATTGGAGCAGGAGTCTGAGGGGCGTGGTAGAAGAACCTAGTAACGACTCTGGACATTAATGTAACCATTGGTCTTTGTATACACTGGATACTGTATGGAATACAGGATTAATATTTAATATATTGTGTATAGTATATGCTGTATCAAACATATTTAAATCATATAAATAAGATAAGTGGTCAGGAAAAGGTTAAACATGCTATAATAAATAGATAAATACACAAACATAAAAGAACCAGTACTGCACTTTCTAAGCACACATTCTCCCTCCTCATGGTAAGGCTCCTGTCTCTTCTTCCTAGCAGCTATTCTCGGGTCCAGTGCACTGAGTGAGGACTCAGATCCACACACACAGCAAACTTGGTAGAAGTTGCTACCACTGGACATGTGCATCAGCTCTGCTCTCTTCCTTAAACTGCATGATGTGGCGACAGTTCTAGTATTCGTATTACAGTATATACCATTGCTATTGTTTTCATAATTTGAGCCACTTGCCAAGAGGAGGGGGGTCTCTGGGCAACCAGAAACCCCCCTGCGTTTGCCTATGCAACTCCAGTCTAACATTGAAAGTAGAATCATACTTTTTCTTTTATTTGTTCTCTGTGACTCCCGTTAGCCTATCACTTATCAGTCCTACTAATTTATAGTGGTGCTAATACACAGCTCATATCTGGTCCCTTATTCACACTTTTTACGGGGCCTCTTCCCGCCGGGATCTCCCAATCACTAGGGAACAGACACTTCGGACGATTTACAGTCCTACCGCCAATCGCCTTTTTAACCACTGTTGTGTTATGTGTATGTTATGTCCATGTGTTGTAGGAGATTTATATTTTAAGCAACTTTATTAAAAGTGAAGTTTTAATTTTCTTATCTTCATATCCAAGCCCACAAAGAAGTCTTCTTTCTTCTTTATGCTAAAAGTGTTATGAACCACAAGTAGTGGTTCATTCCTATTCTATGTTTATAGTTGTCTTGCAGGCCAGGATTTCCCGTTGCTCTGGTTTGAGAAGACTCTTGTTTGCTGCCGGTGGTGAGTCTGTGTGATTGCAGCTTGTTCCCATGTGTTCAGCCTAACCTGTCTGTTGATTGCACCTCTCAGTTGTGCAGCAGGGCAGCTGCACGACATAATTAATTAAGACTCTCTGTTATATTCTGGCTCAGTGCAATTCACAGACGCTGGTGATATTTCCAGAATTCCAGAGTTCTTGAGTTCTGAGCTAGTCCCTGCCAGTTCCTGAGCTCCTGTCTAGCAGTGTCTGTCTAGCTGGTTCCAGTGTCGGTTCCAGTGTCTGATCCCGTGTCCTGCCGTGAAGCGTTCCTGTCCAGAAGTCCTGTGGCTTTGTCTGTGCCTGGTCGAGTATCTGGCTTCTTGGTGTCCACCGGTCTGTCGTTTGGGATTCTGCCTGTCCTCCGGTTCTGAGAGTCTGTGTCGGCTACATTGGGGGTTCTTGTCCGTTTGCCAGTATTGGTACCGGTTCCGTGAGTAGCGGCTTTGCCGCGTCCGTCTGCCTAGGCCGCAGTATTCTTTGGTTATATTTTGTTACTGGTGTTTTGCAGAGGGTTCTGCTTATGCTGTCACCGCCGGTACACAACAGTATTGTGTCGGCGAGTGGACAGCATTTTCTTTGTTGTTCTTTTCCTTTGGCGGCGTGCCGCACATATATTTAGTTTTAGGGTTGTTAGTAGCCCCTAGCCTTCTGTTTGCTTTAGTTAGAGGTCCCCTTGTTATTATCCTGTCTCGGTTCACGCCTTGTCTCACTCTAAGACCTGGGGGCATCGAAGTTGGGCAGACCTAATCCGCCCTTCAAACGCGGAAGCCGTGGGCCCAAGAAACCATAGTCACTCAGGCGTGAACTGACCACACGGGTGAAACAATGGAGGTAGGGTGCTAGGGGCTATTTCCACACCACACCTTATTTCAGCATCACGTTCTGGTGCTCTGGACTCACTACGCAACATCTCCCTTGTTCTGAGCACCAGGAACCTAACAAAAAGGTGTACAGTAATTTATTACTGACTTCTGGGTGCACCACCAGTTCAATTTAATATGGCACTCTGCCAAGACATCTAAGATACACTGGTAATAGTATCGTTTGTAGTGATTATACACCTGTGCGGAATTAAATCCAGTTCTCTAGTATTATACACCTTATAAGTTGCTCTGTTTCTCTATTACCCATGACACTTCTTCTCTATTACCCATGACACTCCAGGGGTATAAGTACTAAAGGTCAATTTTCATAAATTTATATTGATTTAAATCAGTGGAAATCTATCTAAATGTTGTGCTTCAAGGGCTAAAACACACATTTACTAACAGATATTTCTTTTTTAAATTCTAAATATTAGTGAATGTGTGTTTTAGCCCCTGAGACACAACATCAATTTACATAGATATGCAAAACGACCTTGAGGAAATATACCCCCAAGTATCTTAAGTTTCTTTAGTTGCGATCAATTGCATATAGGACAGCCAATTGTTCGAAGAGTTAACATGTTACAATATAAAGCACTTTCATTTCTTTTAATTCACCATCTTTACTTAACCACTTGCCTGGCATGGTCGCATCAGATGTGACCATGCCTGCAAGTGCTTTATCTGACCTGGTCGCACAGGATGCGTCCAGTCAGATAAACTGTGTTAGCAGCGGCAGGGAAGGGAAACTTCCCTCCGCTGCTGCTGTCAGAGGGACCAGAAGGTCCCTTTGCATCCCTGCACTCTCCCCTACCGATTGCTGTGCTGCTAATCATTGCTGATCGGTCAGCACGGCAGGATCCCCAACCCCCAGTGGCTGCAGACAATAGCAGCTGCTGGTAAGTGTAAATCATCGTCCCCAAGCCGCCCCTGTGTACCTGTCAGCTGTCGGGGCTCTAAAAACTAAAGTCACGATGGTCGCGATGTTACCAATGTTCCGATGGTCATGATGTTCCCAATCGATGTTCCAATATTTGGGGGGGGGGGGGGGGGGGTTATAATTTTTTTTATTACTAAAATTATTTTGGATATGGTTAAATTCATGTTCATTATCTGATTCACATTAAAAAAAACCAACACTTTCTGAGCAGTTTTTGGGAAAAAAAAGTCAGTTAAAAGGTCTATAATCAATAGGTAGACCACTAATGGTAGACATGTAAAAGGTCAACAGGGTCAAAAGGCGTAAAGGGTCAAAAGGTCGACATGTAAAAGGTTCACAGGGTCAAAAGGTCGACATGGCAATGATCAATGCACATATGGTCCACACAAGTTTTTTTAAATTATTACATTTTTTCAGCTTTTTCATACTTTATCATCCATGTGGACTACCATTGGGAATAATAACCTGTGCCGAGCGCAGTGGTAGCGGAGCGAGGCACCTTGTCTGAAGCATGTACACTAATGGGGCTTGTTTGTGGCAGAGAAGTGCCAAACCCCCCCCCCCCCCCCCCCAAAAAAAAAATAGTGTCTACTTTTTTTGTGTTGACCATTTTCATGTCAACCTTTTCTACTATCTATTCCATGTCGACCTTTTGACCCGTCAACCTAATGCATGTCTACCATTAGTGGTCTACCTATTGACTGTAGACCAGAGCTGGCCAAACCAGTCCTCGAGATTTACCAACAGTTCACATTTTCCAGATCACCTAGCTGGTGCACAGGTGTAGTCATTACTAATTAAGATGTGCTGCATTCATTCCTAACTGACAATTCTACAGATCTCCAGGAGGCCTTGAAAACATGAACTGTTGGTAGATCTCAAGGATCGGTTTGGCCAGCCCTGCTGTAGACCTTTTTAGTGTAGCTCTAATAATCCATACCCACTTATGCACATGTGACTTAAAAGTCTGCCTATACAAGCGCCATCTTGTGGTGCCAGAATATAAGGCAACTTTAAAAAAAATATAAATCATCCTTTATAGATAACATACCACAAGTACTTTATTGCAGTGGATTGCCATGGAAGTCCTGAAGATGAAATTCACTTACTCTGAGAAAATTGTCACATTGAAGACAATTTTCACCTGAACTGGGTTACCCAGGTAAATCCGCAGTGATAACATATGGCACTGCATTATCAGGACAGTGCATTAAACACTTCACTACAGCCCAGTTTTGCCCAGCTACTAAAGGGTTAGAGGGGAGGTTCATCAACATATTTAATCTGTCCATCAAGTAAGTCCATGGATCATGATCACATCATGCAACATAAAATAGATAATTTCCTAATTGCTAACTGGAATGCATATCATGCTACTACTGGTCAACCCCCACCAGTGCTATTTGTTAACAGGTCCTTAAGACCACATTGGGACTTATTAGAATCCAATGTAATCAAGAGAGTTCATAATAACTCAAATCGATAAATATCAAAACTAGAGATGAGCGGGTTCGGATTTACTCGGTTCATAACGCCAGAATTATCGCCATTTCTTATTTTCTGGATTTTTCTTATTGGCTAACCAAAACACATGACGTCCGATAGCCAATAAGGAGATTCGGGTAAATCTGAGTAAAACTGAACCCGCTCATCTCTAATCAAAACCCGCTAGAATTATTGTGTGTGGCCAAGGTGTTTGGTCTGTGATTATTGGGACAATAAATGGCAGCTGGGTAATATAACATTCAGGTCGGAACCTCAAATGTACATGATGGCTGTTCAAGGCAGTGTGTACACCAAATTCTATTTGTTCAATGGAAAACAACTGCAGTTCCAAAGCCAAAACCACTTTCTGAACAAGACGTGGTCATTGGAACACCCACAAGATATTATGATACAGACTGTCTCCCAACCGGGTACCCTCAGAAAGGCATCAGTTACTCAATAGACCACTTAGAGTCAGGGCCATCTTAACAGCAGTGTAGGCCCCTGGGCAAAGCAATGCACTGTGGCCCCTACCCATCCTGCAGCAGTAGGGGTGGGAGTTGCTATCAGTGGCAGCTTTGATGTCCTGTGGGTGGTAGGGGGTGTTCTGTCTTCCGCTAAGCATGTAGAACCTGGAGCAGTAATTTCTGCTAATTACTCTTTTACTGCACAGATGATGGGGTGGGAGGGAGAACATGAAACTGTAGAAGGGGCATTGGGCTTAATGAAGGGGCCCCGATACATAACTTACAGGTTGGTAGGGCAGGGTTTAATACACAGGGGAGGGATGTATAGTGGAGTGGGCTTAATATTCATCATTTTCTGGTGGGAGGGCAGCTTGCTTGACTGCAGATATCTCCAGTTCCTGGAAATAGATTTCTTATCTTTCAATGCGGTAAAACACTAGAGAGAGTCCCACCTTTCAGGAGGTAATGGGGACTTGGGATCAGAGTTCAGGAGCCATAGCAATCCACTGATGAAAATATAAAACTCCATACCAGGCGTGTGGAGCTGGAACAGGGACCAGCTGCTGGAAGTCTGATATGTCTGGTTCTGGGCATAGTAGAGAAAAGCTGCCAGTGTCCACCGAAGGGGGAGAGTCCCAACTTTTGTAGTATACCTTCAGAAAAACTCAAATAGAAACTGAGATATCTGGCTGAGAAGATCAATTAAGAGGCTTGGATTGGGACCACTGCTTAGAAGTTGGATATCTCAGGTTCCCTAGGGCCGATTTGAAAACATCTAGTACCCCTGAAAAGAGGGGACCCTCCACTATCAGCATAGGGCCATTAGTCTCCTAGAGCCCTTGGGCAAGTGCCCATTAAGCCCATACGAAAAGACGGCCCTGAGTCAAAGAGTCTGTAGCAGTGACTGGCGAGAGTCGCGCCTGAGGGTTGAGGTGGATCTGGGGATGCCTCAGGTGTAGGGGCTGATGTGTATATGAACCTGGTTGGCAGTATGGGATTCCTGGACATGCAGGGTACCCTTAGCACAGGCGCCCGAAGGCGTGACCAAGACGACAGAGGATTAAAAGTAAGTTCTTTATTTTGCACACAGTTCAATAATCACAACGGCAGTGTGGAGAAAGGATCAATGCTCAGCAGTTAGAATTCACAGTGTAATTATAGCAGCACAGTTCCTCAGATACGGTAGTAGCAAATATGCTGTTTGGTGTAGTACGATATTAATATACTGTAGGCACAGTCTTGGAAGACACTGAGATGGTATTGTCCATAGATGTTAACAGCTAACTACTGTACTGATGAGATGAAATTATACTGACCAGAGGATGACGCACTGGAAGCTGGAGTCAATGGCAGAGCACCGAGGTAGGCTGTGAGCTGGAGGACTGCCGAGGATGCTGAGTGGAACTGGCACAGGTGGTGAGAATACAGTGGAACTCACCGATGTTGATAGAGTTCGATGCTGAGACACCGATGATGATAGAGTTCTATGTTGGGGCACCGATGGTGATCTGAAGGTGATGTAGGAACACCGCTGGTGACTGGAAACGATGTAGGAACACCGCTGGTGACGAGATGATGTAGGAACACCGCTAGTGACTGGAAACGATGTAGGAACACCGCTGGCAACAGGAAGCCTTGGTTCAGGTTACTTATATCTGCTGGGAAGCAGGGATTGTTGTAGCAATCGGAGAGGATTCTGTGTGCAGCGAATTGGCTGTGGAAAGTCATGTGATTGACACAAACATGGCTGCACCCATGTTTGGCTCTGGAGGGAATAGTTTGTTTATAAACAGCGTGTAGACGCTTATAGTAATGGTGGTGGAGGCCGTGGAGAGCAGGAGACACCATCCACTAGGACAGGAGGAACATGCTGGATAGCTGTCATGTCAGGGTCGACGGCATCACTGAGGAGAGACCGTGGAGATGCCGTGCAGTGTGCTGCACACAGACAGCGCAGATGGAAACCAGGCTTGGAGCGCAGGGACAGTCTCAGAAAGCACTTGGATGGTGAGTGTGTTTATTTACCCGGATCGTGAAAGCGAGGCCTGAACCACTTAATTGGCTAATATTTAAAAACAAAACATAAATTGTACATTTTTTTAATGACTGAATTAGGTTAAAACATTGATTTCAAATATATCCAGCATGATTTTATTTAAAAAAATCAAGTTTAAACATTTTTGTAAACATCTGTTTTAATCATCAATGACAGACATATAGGTCCACTAATGATTGGAACATTGCGAATTTACATTTTCCTGGCATCTGCTCTTTTCTGCAGCTGTTGGACGAACACAGGGAAGGCAAGGGCTGCATTTTACATTTTCCCAACAGCTGCTAATATCTGCAGCCGCAGGGTGGGCTGTGCCACCGAGCTGCTGGAACAGCAGTGATCGACTGCATGGCAGCCACTGGGGGAGGGAACCAGGAAGGGAGAGAACGGGAGGTCTCTCTGAGAGTGACAGCTGCTGGAAGAAGGTGTTCCAGCAGCCTCACAGAAGGCGTTACTGACTGGTCACATCTTATGCGACCATTCCAGGTAGGTGGTTATGAGTGTGCAGTTTCAACATGAGGTGACTTGTCAATATGGGTCCTACAAGCGTCATCCCAGAAGGTGTGGTATTAAAGATCTACGGCTATTAGATAGTAGGTTGACATGCATTAGGTCGACAGGATCAAAAGTTCAACATGAAAATGGTCAAAACAAAAAAGGTCAACACAAGTTTTTAATGTTTTTTTGGTGTCATTTTGTATGTTTCAGCATCTGTGACCCAATAAGTGGTAACGTAGACCCTCGCTTCGCTTGCCATGCTCAGGCAAGGTTTCTATTCCCAATCAAAGTTCACATGGAAGATATACAGTACCAAGCAAAAGTTGAACAAAATGTGAAAGCCGCCCCTAAAAAATATTGTGCCAACCATTGCCATGTCGACCTTTTGTGCCTGTTGACCTGGCTACCTTTTGACCCTGCTGACCTAATGCCTGTTGACCATATGGTGATGACCTAATGACCATTTAGACAGTGTCTATCCATAGTCCGGAATCCATCCCAGAGAGGCATCGAAGGCCATCCCAGAGACTAGGCTGGTTATTTTGTGGGTTAAACTTACAGCTAAATATCTGCATTTATGATTATTTAATATCTTATGTTGATTATCCATGTCTTGTCTAAGAAGGGAGGAGTGTATTGTATTGTGTACTATATGGCTGCTGAAGTGGTTGTCACATACTCTATCTGTGATCTTCCCATTTGGTTGATTAGGAACTACATAGGTTACGGAGTGATAGGCAACATGATATCCCTCAAAAGGGCTGCACATCACTTTTAAGGGAAAATGTATCAAGCCTTGGAGGGAGATAAAATGGAGATGTTGCCCATAGCAACCAATCACCTTCTACCTGTCATTTCATAAAATGTGATAGATGAATGGTAGATGTAAGCGGATTGGTTGCTATGGGCAACTTCTTCACTTTATCTCTTAAAGGTTTGATACATCTCCCCTATAGACTAAGTGATATATTTAAGCAAACAAAGAGACAATTGTCTATTACAATATATCAGCAGACATGTTAAACAAGTGTTACAAGCTATGGACAAACAAATCTGGCAATAAAGCAGGAAAGAGCTGGGGCCACAGCTGAAGGTTCGGAGGGCGGCATGTGGGCTATGGGTGTCTGATGTCCATCACAGGGGTAGTAGGTTCTGTGTCATCCACTATGAAATTCTGATGCTATCTTTTGTCTCACACTAACCTCTCACTAGTGTGGTGTCTTGGGACGGTTGGCCTGTGATGACTTGGGGGGTCCGGTGCCCTGATCATGAACCTTAGTGTTAGATGAGGTCACCTGGTCGTGGTTGGTGAGCCCATATATTTTTGCCCAAAAATGATGCAAAGTACTTCAATTTTGTTCAGAGTTTATTATAATCATTCTGATTAGCAGTGCTTAGTACCATAGTGTGCATCTTGTTACTTTTTGCCACAGCAGAAGTAATCTCCATGCAGCACACACCACTGAAAGCCCATGCAACACAATAAAATGAATATCACACCTTGGTTTAAAATCCTTTTTTATTCTTATAATACAGTTTTGGTATAATCGTTCTAGCACCATATAAAACTTTTGTTTTATTTATAAAAAATAAACAACCAAAATTGTTGTATTTTGCTCAGTACCTAGTAGCAACATATTTAAACACAAGACTAGATATAACAGTGGTCTATGTCCTGTTCTATACCAGACAGCAGCACCAATCACAGTGCTAGCTTTTAGCATCATGTGACCTAGCGACAGCAAATTTAGAGCCTGGTTTCACTTAAAGGGGAACTATCACTATTTTTTTTTATTCACTCAAACCAAGGGAAGCAAATAGTCAGGATCCCATCCCTGAGGTGCCTGAAGAAATCAAAATGTATTTAATCTTTCTTCTTAGACACTCTTACCCAAAAAGGTCAAAGTGTTGAGAACTCAAGTTGCAGAGGGTGGAAGAATTGGCTATTGTGAGGTCTCTGGGTAACTTCTATGTAATATAGAAAGACATAGTGATAACTCCTCCTTTAAATAAAATTGAAGATACAATGTAAATAGTTGCCATTCGGTCCACTTAAAGAAAACTGTTACTAAAGTATTCATGTGAAGACCCTACAGCCACTGGTTTCAGCCAATCACCCAAGGATCAATGCAGCTTGAACATAAAAACGCAGGGAGTAATGATCCCCATGGTAAACAAATAAAACAATCCACCTTTCTTTTTTGCAAATGTACTATTTTACAAATGTTGCTCCTTGTGTCTTGAGTTTACAGTTACCATAAGGCTCAACGGCCCCTATGTTTCCATCAATGCAAATTACATTATAATGTGGTGAAGACTGGTGAGCTCTTCAGCTAAACACCACTGATTTATCAGCTCCAAACTTTACAATAATATAGGTAAACTTGATTAGAAATCGTAAAATATATCTGTTTTTGATTTGGAGGGAAACCATTGCTTCTCTGAGCAACAGGTATATCTTCACGTTTCCAGGAGGGTGAGGTGCGAAACTCTTAGCCATTGAATATTGGCATCTGCAGTTATTCATTCTTTTCTAAGTGTTTCCCTACAAGGTCAATGAACATTTTAGACGTAGTTTTCCTATACATAAAGCCAGACTTCTGTTTTATATAAGAGCACCGTTGCTGGGGACATAAACTAGGCAGCAGTTTCTTCCTCATCCACAGTTCTGTGTCTCCATTTGTTACACATATTGCATTTGCTCACACCCTGCTTCATAATTGTATTCAATGACAGTGTGCTGATAGCAAAACACTGTGTCGGCAGCCATTTTGTGAGGCTTAGAGAATATTCACAGGAATGTGGCCTATCAATCAACTCCAATCCAGAGCCACAAGATGGCTGCTCCGAGCCCTCTATCAGTAGTGTGTTATGTATATATGGTGACAATTTCCATAGGTTTCATAATCATACTTATAATAATCAAATCAAACAGATGCGTAAAATACATGCAATTTTAATACATATAATATTAGATGGACAAACACCTACTCTTCTCCTCACTTACTCTTTGGACGGTTTTGCATTTATCTTAATTAGAATTATGTTGTTGTTTTTTTATTGACTTTTGAGGTTGGGTTGCTAAACTGCTCCTTTAGAACTTCCCAAAGACCCTTCGATCCAGGGATGAAATGATACTTCAATCTTCTATCAGCTGGCACCCCTTTAGTACTTTTATTCACACCTGTAAAACTAAGTTATGGGTTAAAAATCTGAAGGGACATGGTTCTATCTAGATATTAAGCTCATAAAATAGTTTTTGGGTAGAAATTGGTTGAGGCATTGAGATGTTCAGCTGCTGAGATAGCTAATGGCTATACTATAGGGATCCGGTCTTTAGGTAGACAGTAAGTAGGTTGACACTGTCTAGGTCGACCACTATTGGTCGACATGGTTTCTAGGTTGACAGGGACTCAAGGTCGACATGTTCTAGGTCGACACGACAAAAGGTCAACGTGAGTTTTTTAAAAAAAAAAACATTTTTTTCAACTTTTTCATACTTTAAGATCCACGTGGACAATTGGGAACGGTAACCTGTGCCAAGCGCAGCTGTAGCGGAGCGAGGCACCTTGCCCGAAGATGCAAGGGACACTGTGCACTAACTAGAAACCACGTCAACCAATAGTGGTCTACCTAGACACTGTCAACCTAAGTCTAATCTACCTAACATACCACACCCATACTATAAATGCGTCTGTATATTAGTCTGCTGTGAAATACTCTGAAGTCATTGGAGAATTTATGAGGAGCAATTATATTGTGGGGGATAATTAGGGCAATACGTGGCTTTCCAGAGGGATGAAAGACTATTAGGAACATTAAAATGGTACGTAACATTATAGAACATAATGATGGATGCTAGGAAGATTTAAGAGGTGTTAAATGGATAAATATAATTTAATTTGTCCTTTACTTTTATAGAGCCCATTTTCAAGATTAATAGGGAATTTGAAAATCTATACACATACAATATACAGTACACTTATATCAGTGTAGTTAGTGACACTATTCTCTCCACTGATAACCGAGAGTCTCAATACAAGACAATCTCTTTTATTTGAGGTAGGTGTCACTAACTTATTATACCTTTGCAAATCGAGGGTCTTGGTTTGCAGATACATAATGAGTGTTTAACATTCAAATATAACATTTTTACAATCAGAGTAAGGGGGAGGCAATGTTCAGTGTATGGCTGAGGATGGCTTAAGCCAATCAGAGCACTTTGTTTCAGCAAATCCCATGAGTGGGGCACCAAAAGAAACATCCTGATTGGACAGTTATGCTCCAGTGCAAAATCAGGAGTGCTTCCAATTTCGGGGACAGAGAATCCTGTGTAATGAGTAGATCTAACCACACACACCAGAGACGACCACAGCTTTCTTAGCAACTGCATAAAGACCATCATACCTCAGACCTTTTCCACTTTAGAGACGGTGACATGTACACCGGACAAGCGAGATCTCCAGTGCCATAATTATCCCCTAATGAAACCCTACAAGGGTGGGCACTCATTGGAAACACAAATCAAAAATCCCCTGCAGTAGACAAAAAAAAAAAAAGTAAAAATAAAAAATATTTATAACAAAAAAAAACGTAAATAAATCTTTGCCAATGATGACCAGTGGAAGTTGCTTAGTCCGTTAAACCATGAAACTCAAGTTCTTTTTGTTTTCTTGAATAGCAAGATGATTTAGGAGTCTTTTATTTAAGTGTTTCTCTAGCCATTAAAGCAGATTGGCCCCAGCTCAAACCCAAACTTCTGGTTGCTGTCTCCAAAGTCGCTGACGGCTAGGTCCCTGAGGGGTAGATGTTCCACCTTGTAGGTGTTGATCTCAAGCACCGTTCGTTCTACACCCTTTCGAAGCTGTTGAAATTGAGAGGGAGAATAAATGATAAGTTACAATGACTTTTGGGTGAATATAAACAGTAACCTGTCCTGTTCTTCATCCGTTATCGTCTTTATTATTGCCTAATGCCACGGCCATTCTATGGTATAATCAGATGCTCTTCTATTACATGTTTTATTGTCCAATATCCAGTTCTGGTTTAGGCTATATATGTACTTGTTTAGGCTAAATAGGCTGTGGGGTCAATTTACTAAGATGGGAGTTCTATTTAAGATGGGATGTTATCCATATCAACCAATCAGATTCTACGTCTCATTTATCTAGCACCTTCTAGAAGATAATATATGGAATCTGATTGGTTGCTATGGGCAACATCCCATCTTAAATAGAACTCCCATCTTAGTAAATTTACACATGTATGTTAATCAGTGTTGTTAAAAAATGTCATAACATGAAATGTAACTAAAAAGTAACAATACAAATAAACAAATAGGTAGACTATAGACAGGCCATGTCGACCAGTGCTTCTCAAATCCAGTCCTCAGAAACTCAAACAGGCCATGTTTTCCAGGCCTCCTCACAGAATCAGATATGAAATACTTACAACCATCTGTTGATCAGTCAGTAATGACTACACCGGTGCTCTAGCAAAGAGATATAGGAATCATGCATTGTTAGCATGTCCTGGGGACTGGATTTGAGAATCACTTATGTAGAAGATAGAGTATTTAAAACATTTCTTGATACTTAAACTATTCTTCCTGAAATCATTCAATGAATACTCAGAATGACACTGCCTGGGTCCGAATATAGATCTGTCACTTGAGTCTCCGTCTGCTTGGAGAGGAGAGATGGACGAGGTAAGAAAATATCGAACATAGGCTGAGTACAGAAAGGGCATGTTCACGTCACTGCGGCAGACCTACATGGAGATGCTATTATGTCTATCAATAGCCGTCTCAGTTGCATATGACTGAAGGTACACTCTAGTGATGATAATGACCACTGCAAGCTCGTAGTAGCTTCTGATTGACTAATCACAGGTTCACATCTGAAGCTGATCGTGTGTACGTTATTTGTACACAGGGGTCAGGGTCAGTGTACCAGAGATGCGCTTCTTACAGTTAGGATTCCACTCCCTGTAGCAGCCTTGTTGCATCCTCATTCTCAGCTACTCCAAGAGATTATATATACAATTATGCCTAACACAGGGGAATAAATATATTATCTTTGGGTACAGACTATAAGCAAATCTAGGGGTTTACCACTAGTCACTACATCCCACGTAATGATGAAGGTTCATGCTACCAATTAGGAAGAGATTAGGGGGCTGTTGGACTGAGACAAAAACAGCGGCATGCTACTGAATGTTCTGTAGGCTCTTCTAGCAGGCTTAAAGTATCATTTTACATAGTTACATAGTGAGTGAGGTTGAAAAGAAGCAAAATGACCATCGGGTACAACCTGTATTCTGTGTTAAGCTGTGCATATTATAATGCACCTGCCGAAGTAACGGTTTAGTATCAATTGACAACTATGGTTCTTACCAATCCCAGATATATAATGTCACTATGTTAAGAGCTGGATACTTTTTCCAGTTAGAAATTTGTCCAATTTGCTTTTAAATTTATTACAGAGTCCGCCATTATTACCTGTTCCGGCAGGGAGTTCCAAATCTTTATTGCCCTTACCGTGAAGAACCCTTTCCTATGTTGTGTATGGAATTTTCTCTCCTCTAGCCTCAGTGGGTGCCCATGTATCCTATTCAGAGTTCTTTTAGTAAACAAATCCCCTGCTAACTTCTTATAGTGACCCTTTACATATTTGAAGATATTAATAATGTCTTTCCTCGTACTCCAGAGTCTCTAACCCTTTAATCAATTAAGTAGCTCACCTTTGAACTCTGTCTAGCTCCCCTATATTTTTTTTATAATATGTTGCCCAAAATTGAACACAATATTCCAGGTGGGGACGCACCAAAGATTTGTACAGCGGCAGGATTACATCCTCGTCCCTCATCTCAATGCCCCGTTTTATGCACGCAAGCACTTTAGTTGCCTTCTTTGCTGCATTTTGACATTGTGTACTGTTGTTAAGCCTATTATCTATGAGCACCCCCAAATCTTTTTCCGCCACAGTTACCCTATATTTTCCCCATTTAGAGTGTAGGATGCAAATGTGTTTTTTAACCCAAAATGCATAACTTTGCATTTCTCTATATTGAACTTCATTCTCCATTTAGACGCCCAGGTTTCAAGTCTAAATAAGTCATTTTGTAGAGAATCCACATCACTTTCTGAATTAACTTGCACAGTTTAGTATCATCTGCAAAGATTGACACTGTGCTTTCCAGGCCTATTCCTAGATCATTGATAAATATATTGAACAGTAGCGGGCCAAGTATGGACCCTTGCGGTATTCCGCTGACTACTGGTGCCCAGCTAGAGAACATCCCATTGACCACTACACGTTGTACTTTGTTATCCAGCCAGTTACTTATCCATGTACAAATAATATATCCTAGGCCAAGTTCCCTTAATTTGATGATCAGTCTCCCGTGAGACACTGTATCGAAGGCTTTTGCAAAATCTAAATAGACCACATCCACTGCTTTTCCCTGGTCAAGCTTCTCGCTCACTTCCTCGAAGAAGCTAATTAAGTTAATCTGACATGATCTGCCCCTTAAAAACCCATGCTGACTTTTGCTAATAATTTTAGTAGTATGCAGATAATTCTCTATGCTATGCCTCAAAATTCCTTTCAATATTTTACCCACTATAGAGGTTAAACTAACTGGTCTATAGTTACCAGGATTATTTTTAGTTCCCTTTTTAAATAAGGGCACTACCTCAGCTATGCGCCAATCCTTTGGTACCATGGCCTGATCTAATAGAACTATAGAAAATCAAGTATAGGGGTTTTGCTAGCTGTGACCTAAGCTCCATAATAACCCTCGGATGAATGCCATCTGGCCTGGTGATTTATTAATCTTTATTTTGCTTAATCTCTCCAGGACTACTTCCTCACTTAAAAGAATATCAAGCCTAGGGTCATTATCTTCACTATTGTTATGCACTACTCTCACCGTCTGATCCTCCCTGGTGAATACGGAGGGAAAAAAATTGTTCAGTATTTCCGATTTTATTTTGTCATCGTTTATCAAAACTCCCAGTTCATTTTTTAATGGGCCTACCCTCTCCTTCTTTAGCCTTTTACTGTATATGTACTTATAAAAAATTTTAGGGTTGGTTTTACTCTCTATGGCGATTTGCTTTTCGTTTACAATTTTAGCGGCTCTTATTTCCTTTTTGCATCTTTTGTTGCATTCCTTATAATACAGGAATGACTCCTCCCCACCATTGGATTTAAATGTTGAAAGCACGCCTCTTTTTAGCCGTTGCTAATTTGACCTCCTTGTTAAGCCACATTGGTTTGTGTTTAGTACTCCTGCGTTTACTGCTCATGGGAATGAATTTGTGAATATTGCTATCAAGCAACCCTTTTAAAGCATCCCGTTGTGTCTTAATAATTTTTTTTAGATATTAGTCAATGCCCCTTATTTACACCCCCCCCCCATCTCTTGGCCTTGTCTCCTGCTCTTGTCTTTTACATAACATAGTAACATCGTTTCTGAGGTTGAAAAAAGACAATTTGTCCATCAAGTTCAACCTATATGTGGTCTCCTATGCTGTATTATTTTTTAAGACTAATTTCGTCTGTTTCAAAGTCGGCCATTATGTTTATTCCTTATTCCTCTTTTTTAATAACTATAGTGTGTGACTACGCACCATAACCCTGTATATCCTTATCCATTAGGAATTTATCTAGCCCATTCTTAAAAGTGTTGACTGAGTCCGCCATTACTACTCTCTCAGGCATGGAATTCCAAACATGTATTGTCCTTACTGTGCAAAAACCTTTTTTGCCTCTCTGTGCAAAATCTCCTCTCCTTTAACCTAAGCATGTGTCCACGTGTCCTCGGTGCTGATCTTACAAAAAACAGGTCCTCTGCAAGATCTGTGTATTATCCCCTTTTATATTTGTAAATGTTGATCATGTTCCCTCTTAGTCTCCTCTTTTCCAGTGTGAACATGCCTAGCCTTGCAAGCCTTTCCTCATATTCCAGCATCTCCATCCCCCTAATTAGTTTGGTCGCCCGCCTCTGAACCTTTTCTAGTTCCAGGATATCCTTTTTGTAGTATGTTGCCCAAAATTGTGCACAGTATTCAAGATGTGCACAATTTTGGGCACCATACTACAAAAAGGATATCCTGGAACTTTTTGCACCACTCTCGACTGATAACATTTGAGGTCTCAGTGAGTTCCTATTGACTCTGGGCTCACTAGCATTGGGTATGAATGGAGTGATGAAAAGAGCTGGAGGCAGTACCACTACCCACACAATCACAAGCACTTTGCTAGGGCTGGCAACCATCATATTCATCCAATAATTGGCACCCACAAATAATATGGCTTTCTCAGGCATATATGCCTCTGTATTCCAGTCTGCATGTTTGTGCAATTGTGTCATTGACAGTACTCAGCATATGTTGGATGGCCCCCTTGTCCTGCCCCTGGTCTTCCCTTCCATGCACAATTAGGTGTAATTGCAAGACTATGAAAACTGGTGAACTTTCCCCCTACATGCCCTATCGGCCTGTTTCTGAGTCGCACACACAGTAATGCATTTGAAATTCCCAATGACTACAGCGATTGTAAGTTCTATGCGATTATTCTGAGCCATACAAATCTTTGCACTTGCAGCATCCCCAGCTCTCTATCGGTGAGAGCATCACTATCAGAGGCACTTGCACCATGTATATACTGTACTAGGTGTATACTCATGTCTCAGAATAGGATGTAACTCTGGCAGCAGTGCATGCCCACACAGGGCTGCCATCATAAATTGTGGGGCCCAAGACTGACAAAATAGACAGGGCCCCTCCCTCCCGAAAGAAAAATATTCTGCAGTATTGCTCCACCCCTATGTGATGTCATACATTGTGATGTTAAATATAGGTGGAGTGTTGCAGAACTGCAGGAACGGTTTACAGAGAGCTGATACTCAGCTAAGTCTTGTTTTAAGAAGTCCTCCTTGCGCATCATCCTGCTGTTGATTCACAGATTGGTGTAACTCTACAGGTATTGGTGGTAGGAGCCAGGGGTGGGCCCCTCTCTCTGTAAGGGCCCAGGACACCAGTCCCCACAGTATCCCCCTGATGGCTGCCCTGTGCCCACAACACACCCTCAGAATGTTTCAACATGGGAATGTCCCAGTGCTGCCCAGTTGCCACCCAGTAATGACCATTTAGCATTGCAGAGAAAAGTTTAATATGTATATGAGTCAGAATCGCTCATAAGTGCTTAAACGTTGCAAATACAGCCTACACCCCATGCGGATTGCTAACAATTACTAGTTGTAGCCTCATTCAGATATGTGTACGACTTGGAATCAGGCCCTAGGTGGGAGCAATCACCAAATTCACCTGGTTCCATAGGAGGACAAAACAAACACTATGTTTGCCATGCTTATGGAGAAGACATTAGTCCTGCTATAGATCTTATGTACTTACTTCACACCCATCATATAATGCCTTTAGTTCGGGTGTACGGCTGTAGGAGAGAACTTCCTCATTGTCTGCTCGGAACTTTATCGACCGGTCGTGGTTTCCTTTTGACAAATCATACCAAGCCAATGACTGCTGGCAATTATAGGTGAAGTTCTGCCGGCCTACAGCACTCAGCAGTTTCAAAAATGTCATCTGCACCACGTGGACGGGGTTACCATCGGCGTCAATGTACTGGAACTGTAAGGATCACAGGGGTTCAAATTTATTCTCCAAGACAAATATTACTGCAATGCTCAAAGGGCTGGTGCTACAGGAGAGGTGTGTCCTTTGCTGTGCTCTGTGTGGTACACATTTTTCATAGTAAGGGACTGTTACATGAAGCCAAGCAGCTCACAAGAAGGAGTATAGGGAGTGGAAATTCTCAGCTTCAGGTAACGGGGGGGTCGCAATAGTGATTGAGACGCACGGTCTCAGAAATGTATTGGAAGTGTACTGGGAGGTGACTATTCAGATGTATAGATATGTGTTGTTTTATGGGAGTGTCGTGGGCATGTCGCATAACTGGTTGCAAACTTGGACAGTTAATCTCTTACATTGGGGGTCTGACTATGGAGATTGTGCCCCTAGCATGGGGCAGGTGCACTTTTTGATGGTGAGTCTGATGGTAGTATCTGGAAACTCACCCTGCGGGATTATTGTGTCTAAAGTACACTTGCCAACTGTCACATGCTGCGGTTGAGCCGGATGACAGGACGTTGGGACTTCAAGTTGAATACATACTGTTCATTTGAATGTGTGTGTTCACACACTGCGGCTATTGAAATCACGTTGTGGCACTGGCTGGATCCTGTCTGTGGCAGAATAGGAGCCATGTGAACACAAAACCCTCCTACCCAGGGGCGTATTAAGCGAGGAGGGGGCCTGTGTGCAGACTCCGGGTGGGCCCCCTCCTCTCCATGGCGCTGTAGGCTCCAACACTGCGCCGGAGCCTACTGTGCATGCGCAGGTCTCCGGAAACATGGCGCCCGCCATGTTCCGGAGACAAAATTTAAAGTGTGCATGCGCTGCGGCCATTTTGGAGTGGGTTTTGTGCTCGACGGAGGCGACTGCAGCGTCCGACGCTGGACTCCGGAGAGGTGAGTACTAAAATATGGGTGCAATGTGTGCGGTGTGGGGCCCGTGTGCACCGCACACATTGCACTCATTATAGAAACGCCAATGCTCCTACCTGCCAAGCGGGTCCCGCTGAACGGGACCTGCTAAAATGCTTAGTGTGTCCTCAGCCTAAAAGTCCAAACCCACAGGTGGTCATAATGTAGATGCAGCATTAATGATTAGTTATTCTAATGTGAATTGCCTGTATGCTGGCCATGTAGCTTTTAGAAGGTAAGCAGACTATCGTGGTAAGACAGCTCCCCCCCAGCTCTTAGGGGGAGATGTACTAAGCCTGAAAAGTGATACATTTCACGGTGATAAAATGCTAGCCAATCAGCTCTTAACTGCCATGTCACTGGGTGTGTGTCTGAAAAATGACAGGAGGAGGGGCGCCAGAATGGTTTGAGGTTGGGGGGGGGGGGCAGAAAAACATACATATTGGCGCTCCTCTTAATCCCCATCCCCAGTGCGGGGGGAGGGTGCTTACCTCTGATACCCGCGGTGACTTGTCCTTTAAACAGCCTGCTGCCGCACAGCTGTGCGCTGTCCAAGCCGGCTCTTCACTGATGCATTACTGGGAGGAGGCGTGGCCATGCTGAGCCTGCTGGAACATCCACGCCTCCTCTTCGTAATGCACCAGTGAAGAGCCGGCTATGACAGCGCACAGCATAGCACGCTGCGGCTGTGCGGCAGCAGATTGTTTAAAGGACAAGTTACCGCGGGTATCGGAGGTTATCGCTCCCCCTCCCCACCTGCGCCTTTGTCATATATTATTCTGGCGACACTGGTTAGGAGCCGATTGGCTGGTACTTTATCAGTGTGATATTTATCACTTCTCAAGGCTTAGTACATCAGTGAGAACTGCAATGTACTGTATTGCGACTGTAAACATACAAATACTGAGAAATGCATGTTGTGAGTAATTGTTTATAGACCTATTCAGTCTAGGAACAGGATTCATTTACCTTCTTTCCTCTTTTAAAAGAGCTGTACCAATCTCCTGGGGCTTCTTTGTTCCACGCTGCAACTTTAACCTAGTGATATAAGCAAACATTAGTAAGATCACTTCAGAGTGAGAGCTCAATTTCTTATTATTACACATATGGTAATATCAGCGGCATGGAGAGAGGGGGGTGGGGGTAATCTGGGGGCTTCGCTGGGCCTGCACCTGTTAGGGGTGTCATGGCCCCCTTAGCATGCGCCACAGATTTTTGGTAGTCTACTGAGGTTCCACCATAACAAAGGAACGTACTTCAACCCACTTCTAGTACCGGGCCTAGCCAATCTCTTGGTGGCCACCATATGACATAAGATAGATTCTCTGCACAAAAATGCATCAAACTTTACTTATACTCATCCTACTGTATAAAACCAGGCACACTGTGTGTATATATATATATAATATATTATTATGTTGACCCTTATATTCTACACCTTTGTATAAATTGGGATATATATATATATATATATATATATATCCCAATTTATACAAAGGTGTAGAATATAAGGGTCAACATAATAATAACAATAAAAGCAAAAATAGAACAATAAAACTAACAATAGGACAATGAAATAATACCAGTAATAAAGAAGGATAAGAAAGAAAAAATAAGGAAGAAGTAGAAGAAGAAGATACACAAATGAAACAAGACTACAGTAGAAGAGTCACTGATTCAGATATTAATTAAACACAAAGCGGGGAGTTCAATTCCCAAAATCAATGCTGTGCGATGTTCTGCCGGCAGCGCAAGTTTTCCTTCGCACCCCATGGAGGTACTTAAGTGTGTGGTATGTATACAGTGATACACATCATGTTGAATTGAATTTCCCCCAAAGCAAAAGATTAAAACATAATCCCACTTTGAATGGTCCCCAAACTTCTTAATGCTAGATATTGAACCGTATAAATCTTACCAAGCATAGTGGAAAATGTAGTTAGAAGATGCCAGATACTGTATCTGCTGAGGTGAGCAGTTATCTTATACCCACACACAGACCACAGCTGGGAAACTAATGGCTGCTGCCCCAGGAGATAAATGGGCAGATAACGTTTGATTTCACCAACCATGCATGGCCAATATGTAAGATGACCCAAGAATTGGGACTGGATGTAGACGATGACATAGGAAAATTCACACCTCTATTTTGTTATACTGACCGACTCAAACTTTTTGTCTGGGAATAGACAGGTTTCCCCACCAGCTGTAAAATTGCAGAAGACTTTGAAGGCATCTCTGTTACAGCCCTGGTTTGGATCGATCCAGTAGTCTCCTAAAATGTAAATAAAGAATATACAATGACACAAATTTCTCCTATTAACTCATCATATAGCTAAATATATAACTCCATATAAATCTTTCCCTATAACTGCTCGAATTAATAATTAATAATAACAATTTTATTTATATAACACTCTTTTTCCAACAGGACTCATATAACCTATCCCTACAACTCCTATTACTCCATGTAAGCTTTCCCTATATCTACTCCTATTACTCCATATAACCTCTCCCTACACCTCCTCCATAACCTCTCCCTATATCTACTCCTATTACTCCATGTAACCTCTCCCTATATATATCTCCTCTTATTACTCTAGATACCCTATCCCTTTATCTACTCCTATTACTCCATATAAGCTCTACCTATATCTCCATATTACTCCATATAACCTCTCCCTATATCTCCTCCTATTACTCCATATAGCCTCTCCCTATAGCTCCTCCATAATCTCTCCCTATATCTCCTCCCATTATTCCATATAACCTCTACCTTTATCTACTCCTATTACTCCATATAACCTCTCCCTATATCTCCTCCTATTACTCCATATAACCTCTCCCTATACCTACTCATATTACTCCATATAACCTCTCCTTATTGTATATCTCCTCCTATTACTCCATATAACCTCTCCCTATATCTACACCTATTACTCCATATAACCTCTCCCTGTATCTCCTCCTATTACTCCATATAACCTCTCCCTATATCTCCTCCTATCAATCCATATAACCTCTCCTTATTGTATATCTCCTCCTATTACTTCATATAACCTCTCCCAATATCTCCTCCTATTACGCCATATAACCTATCCCTATATCTCCTCCTATTACTCCATGTAACCTCTCCCTATATCTCCTCCTATTACTCCATATAATCTCTCCCTATAACTCCTCCTATTACCCAGAGCTGGCCTTAGCTATAGGCAGGCTAGGCATTTGCCTAGGGCATCCAAGCATGTCTAGGGGCAACCAATCATGTCCCTGCAGTATTTCATGTTGGGAAGGACTGTCTGCAAACTATTTCATACTTTCTAAATGTATTCAATCAGTACTTGTATACACTGCTGTTTACATTTGTCAAATAGAATGCACACTGTCACTTGAACTCCCTCCGACATGCTTGAACTCCCCTGACTTGTGAGATCTTAGACAGCAGAAGCCCAGTAGTAACTGCAATTCCTGGACCTGTGACATTTTCACTGACTATATAAGGTTATGGCTCCTTATGATACCACATGTGTATTGTGGAAGACTGCTCCACATATATCTGACATTACCTATACTGCTTGTGCACATGGGGGAGGGGGACCCTGCTATCCTGTGTCCCTTATCCCTGTGCAAACCCCAGGTGTCTCCAGGGCAGTGTTCTCCCCACACTTTATTTCTCAGTCAGTCCATGCCATAAAATTTCCTTGCCATCCAGCACTGTAACGTGGTCAGTGAGTTGCATTGCGCTATTTCTATATGAAATGTCAGTGCAGTTACGTGCGGTGAGGGTCAATGGCTGGGGAGGCACTGCCTTCTCCAGTACATCCCCAGCAGCAAAAGAATACAAACCTCCAGGCCTACTAGCACCCTGAGCGAGATCTTTTGCTCCTAGGAAAGTGAACATGGCCTTGCAACTTGATATTGTATTATCAAATTACAAATATATATACCGTATTATCACCCTCCCCAACACACACACAATTGGCAGTCTTACACATAATGTCCACAGTAGTGCTCCTTACACCTAATGCCCCCAGTATGGTGCCAGATAAACGTAATGCCCCAACTATAGTGCAAGTTGCACATAATTCTCCTTGTAGTGCCAGTTACAAGTTATGCCCCCTGTAGTGCCAGTTACACAAAATTCTCCTTGTAGTGCCAGTTACAAGTAATGCCCCCTGTAGTGCCAGTTACACATAATTATCCTTGTAGTGCCAGTTACAAGTAATGCCCCCTGTAGTGCCAGTTAAACATAATTCTCCTTGTAGTGCCAGTTACACATAATTATCCTTGTAGTGCCAGTTACAAGTAATGCCCCTGTAGTGCCAGTTACACATAATTCTCCTTGTAGTGCCAGTTACAAGTAATGCCCCCTGTAGTGCCAGTTACAAGTAATGCCCCCCCATAGTGCCAGTTACAAGTAATGCCCCCCATAGTGCCAGTTACACATAATTCTCCTTGTAGTGCCAGTTACAAGTAATGCCCCCTGTAGTGTCAGTTACACATAATTCTCCTTGTAGTGCCAGTTACAAGTAATGCCCCCTGTAGTGCCAGTTACACATAATTTTCTTTGTAGTGCCAGTTACACATGATTATCCTTGTAGTGCCAGTAACAAGTAATGGCCCCTGTAGTGCCAGTTACACATAATTCTCCTTGTAGTGCCAGTTACACATGATTATCCTTGTAGTGCCAGTAACAAGTAATGGCCCCTGTAGTGCCAGTTACACATAATTCTCCTTGTAGTGCCAGTTACACATGATGCTCCTTGTAGTGCCAGTTACACATAATTCTCCTTGTAGTGCCAGTTACAAGTAATGCCCCCTGTAGTGTCAGTTACACATAATTCTCCTTGTAGTGCCAGTTACAAGTAATGCCCCCTGTAGTGCCAGTTACACATAATGTTCTTTGTAGTGCCAGTTACACATGATTATCCTTGTAGTGCCAGTAACAAGTAATGGCCCCTGTAGTGCCAGTTACACATAATTCTCCTTGTAGTGCCAGTTACACATGATTGTCCTTGTAGTGCCAGTAACAAGTAATGGCCCCTGTAGTGCCAGTTACACATAATTCTCCTTGTAGTGCCAGTTACACATGATGCTCCTTGTAGTGCCAGTTACACATAATTCTCCTTGTAGTGTCAGTTACAAGTAATGCACCGCCATAGTGCCAGTTACAAGTAATGCCCCCCGTAGTGCCAGTTACAAGTAACGCCCTGCGAGGTCACATCCCTTGTAGAGATGAGCGCCTGAAATTTTTCGGGTTTTGTGTTTTGGTTTTGGGTTCGGTTCCGCGGCCGTGTTTTGGGTTCGAACGCGTTTTGGCAAAACCTCACCGAATTATTTTTGTCGGATTCGGGTGTGTTTTGGATTCGGGTGTTTTTTTCCAAAAACACTAAAAAACAGCTTAAATCATAGAATTTGGGGGTCATTTTGATCCCAAAGTATTATTAACCTCAAAAACCATAATTTACACTCATTTTCAGTCTATTCTGAATACCTCACACCTCACAATATTATTTTTAGTCCTAAAATTTGCACAGAGGTCGCTGTGTGAGTAAGATAAGCGACCCTAGTGGCCGACACAAACACCGGGCCCATCTAGGAGTGGCACTGCAGTGTCACGCAGGATGTCCCTTCCAAAAAACCCTCCCCAAACAGCACATGACGCAAAGAAAAAAAGAGGCGCAATGAGGTAGCTGTGTGAGTAAGATTAGCGACCCTAGTGGCCGACACAAACACCGGGCCCATCTAGGAGTGGCACTGCAGTGTCACGCAGGATGGCCCTTCCAAAAAACCCTCCCCAAACAGCACATGACGCAAAGAAAAAAAGAGGCGCAATGAGGTAGCTGACTGTGTGAGTAAGATTAGCGACCCTAGTGGCCGACACAAACACCGGGCACATCTAGGAGTGGCACTGCAGTGTCACGCAGGATGTCCCTTCCAAAAAACCCTCCCCAAACAGCACATGACGCAAAGAAAAAAAGAGGCGCAATGAGGTAGCTGTGTGAGTAAGATTAGCGACCCTAGTGGCCGACACAAACACCGGGCCCATCTAGGAGTGGCACTGCAGTGTCACGCAGGATGTCCCTTCCAAAAAACCCTCCCCAATCAGCACATGGTGCAAAGAAAAAGAAAAGAAAAAAGAGGTGCAAGATGGAATTATCCTTGGGCCCTCCCACCCACCCTTATGTTGTATAAACAAAACAGGACATGCACACTTTAACCAACCCATCATTTCAGTGACAGGGTCTGCCACACGACTGTGACTGATATGACGGGTTGGTTTGGACCCCCCCCAAAAAAGAAGCAATTAATCTCTCCTTGCACAAACTGGCTCTACAGAGGCAAGATGTCCACCTCATCTTCACCCTCCGATATATCACCGTGTACATCCCCCTCCTCACAGATTATCAATTCGTCCCCACTGGAATCCACCATCTCAGCTCCCTGTGTACTTTGTGGAGGCAATTGCTGCTGGTCAATGTCTCCGCGGAGGAATTGATTATAATTCATTTTAATGAACATCATCTTCTCCACATTTTCTGGATGTAACCTCGTACGCCGATTGCTGACAAGGTGAGCGGCGGCACTAAACACTCTTTCGGAGTACACACTTGTGGGAGGGCAACTTAGGTAGAATAAAGCCAGTTTGTGCAAGGGCCTCCAAATTGCCTCTTTTTCCTGCCAGTATAAGTACGGACTGTGTGACGTGCCTACTTGGATGCGGTCACTCATATAATCCTCCACCATTCTATCAATGTTGAGAGAATCATATGCAGTGACAGTAGACGACATGTCCGTAATCGTTGTCAGGTCCTTCAGTCCGGACCAGATGTCAGCATCAGCAGTCGCTCCAGACTGCCCTGCATCACCGCCAGCGGGTGGGCTCGGAATTCTGAGCCTTTTCCTCGCACCCCCAGTTGCGGGAGAATGTGAAGGAGGAGATGTTGACAGGTCGCGTTCCGCTTGACTTGACAATTTTGTCACCAGCAGGTCTTTCAACCCCAGCAGACCTGTGTCTGCCGGAAAGAGAGATCCAAGGTAGGCTTTAAATCTAGGATCGAGCACGGTGGCCAAAATGTAGTGCTCTGATTTCAACAGATTGACCACCCGTGAATCCTTGTTAAGCGAATTAAGGGCTGCATCCACAAGTCCCACATGCCTAGCGGAATCGCTCCGTGTTAGCTCCTTCTTCAATGCCTCCAGCTTCTTCTGCAAAAGCCTGATGAGGGGAATGACCTGACTCAGGCTGGCAGTGTCTGAACTGACTTCACGTGTGGCAAGTTCAAAGGGCATCAGAACCTTGCACAACGTTGAAATCATTCTCCACTGCACTTGAGACAGGTGCATTCCATCTCCTATATCGTGCTCAATTGTATAGGCTTGAATGGCCTTTTGCTGCTCCTCCAACCTCTGAAGCATATAGAGGGTTGAATTCCACCTCGTTACCACTTCTTGCTTCAGATGATGGCAGGGCAGGTTCAGTAGTTTTTGGTGGTGCTCCAGTCTTCTGTACGTGGTGCCTGTACGCCGAAAGTGTCCCGCAATTTTTCTGGCCACCGACAGCATCTCTTGCACGCCCCTGTCGTTTTTTAAAAAATTATGCACCACCAAATTCAAGGTATGTGCAAAACATGGGACGTGCTGGAATTTGCCCATATTTAATGCACACACAATATTGCTGGCGTTGTCCGATGCCACAAATCCACAGGAGAGTCCAATTGGGGTAAGCCATTCCGCGATGATCTTCCTCAGTTGCCGTAAGAGGTTTTCAGCTGTGTGCGTATTCTGGAAAGCGGTGATACAAAGCGTAGCCTGCCTAGGAAAGAGTTGGCGTTTGCGAGATGCTGCTACTGGTGCCGCCGCTGCTGTTCTTGCGGCGGGAGTCCATACATCTACCCAGTGGGCTGTCACAGTCATATAGTCCTGACCCTGCCCTGCTCCACTTGTCCACATGTCCGTGGTTAAGTGGACATTGGGTACAACTGCATTTTTTAGGACACTGGTGAGTCTTTTTCTGACGTCCGTGTACATTCTCGGTATCGCCTGCCTAGAGAAGTGGAACCTAGATGGTATTTGGTAACGGGGGCACACTGCCTCAATAAATTGTCTAGTTCCCTGTGAACTAACGGCGGATACCGGACGCACGTCTAACACCAACATAGTTGTCAAGGACTCAGTTATCCGCTTTGCAGTAGGATGACTGCTGTGATATTTCATCTTCCTCGCAAAGGACTGTTGAACAGTCAATTGCTTACTGGAAGTAGTACAAGTGGGCTTACGACTTCCCCTCTGGGATGACCATCGACTCCCAGCGGCAACAACAGCAGCGCCAGCAGCAGTAGGCGTTACACGCAAGGATGCATCGGAGGAATCCCAGGCAGGAGAGGACTCGTCAGACTTGCCAGTGACATGGCCTGCAGGACTATTGGCATTCCTGGGGAAGGAGGAAATTGACACTGAGGGAGTTGGTGGGGTGGTTTGCGTGAGCTTGGTTACAAGAGGAAGGGATTTACTGGTCAGTGGACTGCTTCCGCTGTCACCCAAAGTTTTTGAACTTGTCACTGACTTATTATGAATGCGCTGCAGGTGACGTATAAGGGAGGATGTTCCGAGGTGGTTAACGTCCTTACCCCTACTTATTACAGCTTGACAAAGGGAACACACGGCTTGACACCTGTTGTCCGCATTTCTGGTGAAATACCTCCACACCGAAGAGCTGATTTTTTTGGTATTTTCACCTGGCATGTCAACGGCCATATTCCTCCCACGGACAACAGGTGTCTCCCCGGGTGCCTGACTTAAACAAACCACCTCACCATCAGAATCCTTCTGGTCAATTTCCTCCCCAGCGCCAGCAACACCCATATCCTCCTCATCCTGGTGTACTTCAACACTGACATCTTCAATCTGACTATCAGGAACTGGACTGCGGGTGCTCCTTCCAGCACTTGCAGGGGGCATGCAAATAGTGGAAGGCGCATGCTCTTCACGTCCAGTGTTGGGAAGGTCAGGCATCGCAAACGACACAATTGGACTCTCCTTGTGGATTTGGGATTTCAAAGAACGCACAGTTCTTTGCGGTGCTTTTGCCAGCTTGAGTCTTTTCAGTTTTCTAGCGAGAGGCTGAGTGCTTCCATCCTCATGTGAAGCTGAACCACTAGCCATGAACATAGGCCAGGGCCTCAGCCGTTCCTTGCCACTCCGTGTGGTAAATGGCATATTGGCAAGTTTACGCTTCTCCTCCGACAATTTTATTTTAGGTTTTGGAGTCCTTTTTTTTCTGATATTTGGTGTTTTGGATTTGACATGCTCTGTACTATGACATTGGGCATCGGCCTTGGCAGACGACGTTGCTGGCATTTCATCGTCTCGGCCATGACTAGTGGCAGCAGCTTCAGCACGAGGTGGAAGTGGATCTTGATCTTTCCCTAATTTTGGAACCTCAACTTTTTTGTTCTCCATATTTTATAGGCAGAACTAAAAGGCACCTCAGGTAAACAATGGAGATGGATGGATTGGATACTAGTATACAATTATGGACGGACTGCCACGGTTAGGTGGTATAAAAAAACCACGGTTAGGTGGTATATATTGTAATACAATTATGGATGGACGGACTGCCTGCCGAGTGCCGACACAGAGGTAGCCACAGCCGTGAACTACCGCACTGTACACTGGTTGATAAAGAGATAGTAGTATACTCGTAACAACTAGTATGACTGACTATGACGGTATAAAGAATGAAAAAAAAACCAAGGTTAGGTGGTATATATTATAATACAATTATGGATGGACGGACTGCCTGCCGACTGCCGACACAGAGGTAGCCACAGCCGTGAACTACCGCACTGTACACTGGTTGATAAAGAGATAGTAGTATACTCGTAACAACTAGTATGACACTATGACGGTATAAAGAATGAAAAAAAAACCACGGTTAGGTGGTATATATTATAATAATACAATTATGGATGGACGGACTGCCTGCCGAGTTCCGACACAGAGGTAGCCACAGCCGTGAACTACCGCACTGTACACTGGTTGATAAAGAGATAGTAGTATACTCGTAACAACTAGTATGACTGACTATGACGGTATAAAGAATGAAAAAAAAACCACGGTTAGGTGGTATATATTGTAATACAATTATGGATGGACGGACTGCCTGCCGAGTTCCGACACAGAGGTAGCCACAGCCGTGAACTACCGCACTGTACACTGGTTGATAAAGAGATAGTAGTATACTCGTAACAACTAGTATGACTGACTATGACGGTATAAAGAATGAAAAAAAAACCACGGTTAGGTGGTATATATTATAATACAATTATGGATGGACGGACTGCCTGCCGACTGCCGACACAGAGGTAGCCACAGCCGTGAACTACCGCACTGTACACTGGTTGATAAAGAGATAGTAGTATACTCGTAACAACTAGTATGACACTATGACGGTATAAAGAATGAAAAAAAAACCACGGTTAGGTGGTATATATTATAATAATACAATTATGGATGGACGGACTGCCTGCCGAGTTCCGACACAGAGGTAGCCACAGCCGTGAACTACCGCACTGTACACTGGTTGATAAAGAGATAGTAGTATACTCGTAACAACTAGTATGACTGACTATGACGGTATAAAGAATGAAAAAAAAACCACGGTTAGGTGGTATATATTGTAATACAATTATGGATGGACGGACTGCCTGCCGAGTTCCGACACAGAGGTAGCCACAGCCGTGAACTACCGCACTGTACACTGGTTGATAAAGAGATAGTAGTATACTCGTAACAACTAGTATGACTGACTATGACGGTATAAAGAATGAAAAAAAAACCACGGTTAGGTGGTATATATTATAATACAATTATGGATGGACGGACTGCCTGCCGACTGCCGACACAGAGGTAGCCACAGCCGTGAACTACCGCACTGTACACTGGTTGATAAAGAGATAGTAGTATACTCGTAACAACTAGTATGACACTATGACGGTATAAAGAATGAAAAAAAAACCACGGTTAGGTGGTATATATTATAATAATACAATTATGGATGGACGGACTGCCTGCCGAGTTCCGACACAGAGGTAGCCACAGCCGTGAACTACCGCACTGTACACTGGTTGATAAAGAGATAGTAGTATACTCGTAACAACTAGTATGACTGACTATGACGGTATAAAGAATGAAAAAAAAACCACGGTTAGGTGGTATATATTGTAATACAATTATGGATGGACGGACTGCCTGCCGAGTTCCGACACAGAGGTAGCCACAGCCGTGAACTACCGCACTGTACACTGGTTGATAAAGAGATAGTAGTATACTCGTAACAACTAGTATGACTGACTATGACGGTATAAAGAATGAAAAAAAAACCACGGTTAGGTGGTATATATTATAATACAATTATGGATGGACGGACTGCCTGCCGACTGCCGACACAGAGGTAGCCACAGCCGTGAACTACCGCACTGTACACTGGTTGATAAAGAGATAGTAGTATACTCGTAACAACTAGTATGACACTATGACGGTATAAAGAATGAAAAAAAAACCACGGTTAGGTGGTATATATTATAATACAATTATGGATGGACGGACTGCCTGCCGACTGCCGACACAGAGGTAGCCACAGCCGTGAACTACCGCACTGTACACTGGTTGATAAAGAGATAGTAGTATACTCGTAACAACTAGTATGACACTATGACGGTATAAAGAATGAAAAAAAAACCACGGTTAGGTGGTATATATTATAATAATACAATTATGGATGGACGGACTGCCTGCCGACTGCCGACACAGAGGTAGCCACAGCCGTGAACTACCGCACTGTACACTGGTTGATAAAGAGATAGTAGTATACTCGTAACAACTAGTATGACTATGACGACGGTATAAAGAAAGAAAAAAAAATACCACGGTTAGGTGGTATATAATTATACAATTATGGATGGACGGACTGCCTGCCGAGTGCCGACTGCCGACACAGAGGTAGCCACAGCCGTGAACTACCGCACTGTACTGTGTCTGCTGCTAATATAGACTGGTTGATAAAGAGATAGTATACAACAATATACTACTATACTGGTGGTCAGGCACTGGTCACCACTAGTCACACTGGCAGTGGCACTCCTGCAGCAAAAGTGTGCACTGTTTAATTTTAAATTAATATAATATTATGTACTCCTGGCTCCTGCTATAACAACCTGCAGTGCTCCCCAGTCTCCCCCACAATTATTATAAGCTTTTATACATTGATGTGCAGCACACTGGGCTGAGCTGAGTGCACACAGACTGAGTCACACTGTGTGACTGCTGTGTATCGTTTTTTTCAGGCAGAGAACGGATATAGCAGAGAACGGATATATTAAATAAAAGTTAACTTAACAACAACTGCACTGGTCACTGTGGTAAACTCTGTCTGCACAATCTCTCTCTCTCTCTCTCTCTCTTCTAATCTATTCTAATGGAGAGGACGCCAGCCACGTCCTCTCCCTATCAATCTCAATGCACGTGTGAAAATGGCGGCGACGCGCGGCTCCTTATATAGAATCCGAGTCTCGCGAGAATCCGACAGCGTCATGATGACGTTCGGGCGCGCTCGGGTTAACCGAGCAAGGCGGGAAGATCCGAGTCGCTCGGACCCGTGAAAATAAAGTGAAGTTCGTGCGGGTTCGGATTCAAAGAAACCGAACCCGCTCATCTCTAATCCCTTGTACAGGTGCCCTCACCCATCCTGCCACCCCAATCTCACAAAATGCAATCACGGATCTAGGGAGCTGCATGGGCGCACACACTGACTGCAAGCACACCAGCAAGCAAAAGTAAGTTTTATAAAAAATAAAAAAAAGCTACTAGCATTACTAATGTGGGGCATGTATGTAAGGTGCATTACTGTGTGGAATTATGTGTATTATGGGCATTACTAATGTAAGGCATACTGTATGTGTAAGGTGCATTACTGTGTGGAATTATGTGTATTATGGGCATTACTGTTGGGCATTTTGCAGGGTTGAACTGGCCCACAGGTGCACAGGGTAACACCCCGGTGGGCCCCACTGCCTGAGTGTTGCTGGGTCAGATGCAGAACTAGCGACGGTGCCTGGGGGCACCAGACAAAATTTTGCCTAGGGCATCAAATTGGCTAGGGCCGGCTCTGCTATTACCCCATAAAACCTCTCCCTATATCTCCTCCTATTACTCCACATACCCTCTCTCTATACAGGTTGAGTATCCCATATCCAAATATTCCGAAATACGGAATATTCCGAAATACGGACTTTTTTGAGTGAGAGTGAGATAGTGAAACCTTTGTTTTTTGATGGCTCAATGTACACAAACTTTGTTTAATACACCAAGTTATTAAATATATTGTATTAAATGACCTTCGGGCTGTGTGTATAAGGTGTATATGAAACATAAATGAATTGTGTGAATGTAGACACACTTTGTTTAATGCACATAGTTATAAAAAAATATTGGCTAAAATGACCTTTAGGCTGTGTGTATAAGGTGTATATGAAACATAAATGTATTCTGTGCTTAAATTTAGGTCCCATCGCCATGATATCTCATTATGGTATGCAATTATTCCAAAATACGGAAAAATCCGATATCCAAAATACCTCTGGTCCCAAGCATTTTGGATAAGGGATACTCAACCTGTATCTCCTCCTATTACTCCATATACCCTCTCCCTATATCTCCTCCTATGCCGGGGAGTGGGAGGTCATCGTACGCGGAATGGGGGGGGGGGTACGATGTGGCGGCGGCGGTAAGAAGCCCATAGGCTTCTATAGGGTATCGCCATAAAAAGATGGCGATACCCTAAGGGACGAAAACGCAGGGGCCGGGGGCTAGTACATATGAAAATGCAGGAAAACGGGGGTTTTACCGCATTTTCCCTTTAGTACATCCTGCCCTATATCTCCTCCATAATCTCTCCCTATATCTCCTCCCATTATTCCATATAACCTCTCCCTATTCCGCCTTCTATTACTCCTCTTCCTATACATCCTCCTATTACTCCATATACCCTCTCCCTATAGCTCCTCCTATTACCCATATACCCTCTCCCTATATTTCCTCCTATTACTCCATATTAGATATCCCTATAACTCCTCTTAATCCAATCTCTCATTTAACCCTTATACAAGACAGTCTATGATGTTACTTACCATCTTTGTAAGTGGGGTGACACAGTTGGAGTTCTTTACATGATCTTCCTGGGCTGTCTTTGGACCCCACAGGCCATCTCATCTGATCCACCTCCACTTTAAGAGACCCTAGTGTGGCATAAACTTCTTCCATTCCATCTGCCATATAATCAGGTGATGCTTCATCAGCTTGTAGACCGTCAGAGTATCGGCGCCTTTTCCTGGTTGGTTCAAATGTGTTGTATGGGTTAGGCTCTACCATTTGAGCTGGGCGACCCTGGTTTGAGTTGTACAGTGCAAACAGTTAAAAGATGTTTCATTACAAATAAACAATAATTTCACTCCTGTAAAACGTCCGACCGATACCATAAGACAGAACTTCAACACTTGTGAAAATGTATTTGAAACAAAACAAGGCTAATGTTTCTGATGAGTTATCACACTATGCGGATCAATTTAATAAATATGAAACATTATAGGGATTTTACTGTACTTCTGGCCAACCTCATTGATATAATCTATTCCCCATGTATGAAATAAAGAGGTGTTCTCTAGAAGATGTCAGCCACTGTTGACCTTCCGTCAGCTGATCTAATGCCCATAATATACCAGGCAAAAAGTAAGAAACTCAAGAGTCCATATTTGAGGGAGGTGGGAGACTCTTCATCACAACTAACTTGAAATTACAGGTTACACTGGACTGCTCTGTGAGATAGGTAGTGGCGGATATAATGTGAAACTATTGAAGCTTAAGATTCAGGGCCCCTAATCCCAGTGGGGCCCTGAAGCAACTTTTTTTATTGAGTGAATTTTTCAATGAAATCGATGGAGATTATTAAGTGTGTGTTATTAAAATTAGGTTATTCGAGTGATAGAATCATCACTTGTCTCGCTTGTGCATTTTAACACCAAAAATCAAATTTTCACCTCTTGTTTTTATGTACTGTATCGTCACCAATAACATCATCACAACCAGGCTTCTAGTATAGCATAGCTGTTATTACAGCTTGGATGCGCGTTACTTAGTACCATGGGAGCTACTGGGAGTTGTAGTCTAGCTCTGTAAATAGCGTGAAACATGTAACTGTTTTAAACTACAATTCATAACAGCTTGCAGAACCTATCTTTGTGACAGTCCCAGGATTAGCAGAGCCTGAGAGGGCCCGTCCTAGAAAGGAGGCTGGGAGCAATGAAAGGTGAGAAGGAGCCCAGGACAAGGAGGCATCTAATACGGTGCTTTTGCTGACACTGAGTGGTGTGTGCAGTCCTTGCAAGGGCAGCAATGCCCTTTGGACCTTGCTGGTTGTTGCCCTATTGTTGCTAGTTGCGGAGGGGCCCCCCATGACAGTTCAAGCTTTAGGGCCCCAAAAATGTAGATCCGCCACTGGAGATAGGGTAGGCCCACCAAACGCACCTGAGCTACTGTAGCTGCTGATAAGAAGTCCATCTGTTTGGGACAGTGGCAACTGGTAAAGTTGCACTCACTATGTGTATATCTTCTGTGCAGGTTTGGCCACTGTATGTGCTGTCTCATATTTTAAGGTGGAGAACTTTTTTCAGCTTTTTAAAAAAGTTTACTGACTACCTGCGCTGCAGTACCCATGGTAACCTGCTAACCTAGTCCCATATAAAGGTCCAGCTATATACCTACACCAAAAAATATTAGTTATATAACTTACCGGTGGCCCAGGAGGTCCTGCTGGTCCTGTATCTCCTCTAATTCCGATTCCCCCCTGGAGAAAGAACACCAATTAGCAGTGGTTAGAATTTATTTTGTTCTAGGAAATGTGAATAAATCCTAAAAGCCAGGTATCCTTTGTCCCAAAATCTAAACTGCTATCACCCAGCTCCTTACAAGATCCAGCTGACTCCTAGCCTATCCAATTGACTCGCTATTTACACAAGTTTTTGTCAAACCTGCTCCAGGATACACTTTGATATTAATTTAATTATAAATGTGCCCCTTATTTCCATGGAGTCAATTGTAGAAGATTAATGATGCAACTTTCCACCTGATGACCAGGCAGTGCCCATGGTGGGTTTTGTATTTCTAGCCCAGTAAATCATCTTGGTGGGACCAATCATATGCAATCTTATTTCCAAGGACATGTCAAGGCTTTGAGCATTTAACTTGTAAATCTATGTTCTAGGCAATGTTAATATTACAAGAATGCCTACACGCATAGAACCACTTCTATTGTTATCTGACCAATTCATACTGGGTATATAAATCTTCTAAATCTATAAAAGGTAGACTGCCTATATATACTTAAATACAACTTACCGTGTTACCTTTTGATCCTTTTTGCCCTGCAGGACCCTGTAAAACGAATCAAGAATTACTAATATAATTTACTACATGATCTAATTTCCTGTTATGTCTACATCTAATCTAAATCCAAATACTAATGCAAGCTTCTTAGATCACTTCATGTACTGTAACTCTTAGTTATTGGTCTACCATTGTGTCCACCCATATATTCTGGTAGCCTCAGATCTAAAGTTAATGAACATCCATACCTATCTTAGTAATAAAACATCAAAACCACATTCTAAACATTCTTTTACCATTTATACGTCTAGAAGTGTACAAATTTAACCCTCCCACCCTCACATCTGTCTTTTTAGCTGCCAGAATGCCCTGTTTATACAATAAACCAAATGCCTCTCTGTCTGCTCCACCCAATAACTGGACATTACCGATAGGCCGCTGGGTCCAGGTGGTCCATTTGTTCCTAATGGTCCCGCCATGCCCTTGAAAAAGCAAGAGGAACAAGTTATTTTTGTTTCCAATAAGTTAGGTTATGTAAATAGATGTGTTAATGGGTTCTGTTATCATCATCATCATCATCATCATCATGTGATACGTACACTGTCTCCCTTAGGTCCTTGTACACCTTGGATTCCGGCTGGCCCTCTATCTCCTTTCTCTCCCATCTCTCCTGGAGGTCCGATTAAGCCAATAAGTCCAGCATGGCCCTTGAGTGAGGGAAATATGTTAATATGTGCTACATTCCTGTTTTCAAAAAAGCCCATTTAGCAATAAGATTATTAGGGCAGGACATGTTCTGTTTTTGCCTGAGTCTCATAGTGGTGCCAGCAAAAATTGAGGGAAATTTCCCCCCAGTAATATTTAACTCAAACTGTCCTTGGTTTTAGAACTTGAGGAGAACGTCAGTGACGCTATGTCTACTAAACCACACATGAAACCTTACTAAACCACACATGAAACCTGTAGATGCATATTGTGTACAAGTTGCTACATCCCAGGATAAATGTCCAACATTTCACACTCAAAGAAACAGTAGCATGGTGGATTTGTATAATGTACTATTGGATTTATTAACATGGATTTATTGATATGGAATACAGTATTAATATTTAACACTATAGATTGTCTATAGTATAGGCTGTATGAAATATATTTAAATCATATAAATAAGTATTTAGGAAAAGGTTAAACATACCATAATAAATAAATAAATAAATAAATACACAAACATAATAGAACCAGTACTGCACTTTCTAAGCACACATTCTCCCACCTCATGGTATTGCTCCTGTCTCTTCTTCCTGGTAGCTACTCTCTGGTCCATTGCACTGATTGAGGACTCAGAGCCACACACAGTGCAAACTTGGTAGAAGAAGAAGCTACCACCACTGGGTATGTGCAGCAGCTCTGCTCTGTCCCTTACACTGTATGATGTGGAGGCAGTTCTAATAATCATATACCATTGCTATTGTTGTCATAATTTGAGCCATTTGCCAAAAGGAGGGGGGTTTCCAGGCAACCCCCTCCTGGGTAAAATATATCTCCCTACCGTAAATAGCCGGAAGCTGGAAAATGCGGACTGCTGATGGCAGCTCATTCTGATTTGAATCTGCCCCTTAGTTTAGTAAACACTCAAGTTATTTCAGTAATATTATTTCATCAGTACTACTCCCATAGATTAATGTCCAGTAGTGCCTCTTTGCTATTTTGGTATGCCTCTTAATCCTGTTAGTTTGTGTCTATCCACTAATTTGTGCTCTCAGTGATGTCATAAGTATGTAGTGAAATGATAGCCTGAGTATTAATTCAGCCTATAAAATAAGGATTCCACTTTAACTGAGTTTCAAGTGCTAGAATTAATAACTGTATTACAGCTATATATCTCAGGGAGTTCTGGGAACGCCCCCTGAGTGATAAAAACAGGGGTGTGTCACAAGGCCACGTCTCTTCCTCCGGAAGCCTTGACCCCTTATTTGGAGCGGCCATGCCTTCGGTGCATGCTGATTTGCACTGAGTGACACCACTGCTTCTTGTTCACAATGGCCCTCATTCCGAGTTGATCGCTAGCTGCTTTCGTTTGCAGCTCGGTGATTAGTAAAAAAAGCGGCACTTCTGCGCATGCGTATGGGGTGCAGTAAGCACGCGCGACGTACTTTCACAAAAGCCGATTCAGTTTCACACAAGGTCTAGCAACGCTTTTCAGTCGCACTGCTGGCCGCAGAGTGATTGGCAGGAAGTGGGTGTTTCTGGGTGTCAACTGACTGTTTTCAGAGAGTGTGTGTAAAAACGCAGGCGTGTCGGATAAAAACGCAAGAGTGGCTGGGCAAACGTAGGCGTGGCTGGCCGAACGCAGAGTGTGTTTGTGACGTCAAAACAGGAACTAAATAGTCTGAAGTGATCGCTAGCTAGGAGTAAGTCTCGAGCTACTCAGAAACTGCACAATCTTTTTTTGTAGCAATGCTGCGATCCTTTCGGTCGCACTTCTGCTAAGCTAAGATACACTCCCAGAGGGTGGCGGCCTAGCGTTTGCACTGCTGCTAAAAGCAGCTAGCGAGCAAACAATTCGGAATGAGGGCCAATGTGGGAATCATAATGGAAATGCCATGGGCTTAACTAAACAAAACTCCTCGTACACAAAGCTGATAGCATAAAGAAGCCTAGCTAAACTAAGGTACACTCCTCCTACACACAGCGGGAAGCAGAAAGGAGCCTAGCTGAACTAAGGTGCACTCCTCCTACACACAGCGGGAAGCAGAAAGGAGCCTAGCTGAACTAAGGAACACTCCTCCTACACACAGCGGGAAGCAGAAAGGAGCCTAGCTGAACTAAGGTGCACTCCTCCTACGCACAGCTGGAAGCAGAGAGGAGCCTAGCTGAACTAAGGTGCACTCCTCCTACACACAGCGGGAAGCAGAAAGGAGCCTAGCTGAACTAAGGTGCACTCCTCCTACACACAGCGGGAAGCAGAAAGGAGCCTAGCTGAACTAAGGTGCACTCCTACACACAGCGGGAAGCAGAAAGGAGCCTAGCTGAACTAAGGTACACTCCTCCTACACACAGCGGGTAGCAGAGAGAAGCCTAGCTGAACTAAGGTACACTCCTACACACATTGGGAAGCAGAAAGGAGCCTAGCTGAACTAAGGTACACTCCTCCTACACACAGCGGGAAGCAGAGAGGAGCCTAGCTGAACTAAGGTGCACTACTCCTACACACAGCAGGAAGCAGAAAGGAGCCTAGCTGAACTAAGGTACACTCCTCCTACACACAGCGGGAAGTAGAAAAGAGCCTAGCTGAACTAAGGTACACTCCTCCTACACACAGCGGGAAGTAGAGAGGAGCCTAGCTGAACTAAGGTACACTCCTCCTACACACATCTAGAAGCAGAAAGGAGCCTAGCTGAACTAAGGTACACTCCTCCTACACACAACGGGAAGCAGAAAGGAGCTAAGCTGAACTAAGGTACACTCCTCCTACACACAGCAGGAAGCACAAAGATGCCTAGCTGAACTAAGGTACACTCCTCCTACACACAGCAGGAAGCAGAGAGGAGCCTAGCTGAACTAAGGTACACTCCTCCTACACACAGCAGGAAGCAGAAAGGTGCCTAGCTGAACTAAGGTGCACTCCTCCTACACACAGCGGGAAGCAGAAAGGAGCCTAGCTGAACTAAGGTACACTCCTCCTACACACAGTGGGAAGCAGAAAGGTGCTTAGCTGAACTAAGGTGCACTCCTCCTACACACAGCGGGAAGCAGAAAAGAATCTATCTGAACTAAGGTGCACTCCTCCTACACACAGCGGGAAGCAGAAAAGAATCTAGCTGAACTAAGGTACACTCCTCCTACACACAGTGGGAAGCAGAAAGGTGCCTAGCTGAACTAAGGTACACTCCTCCTACACACAGCGGGAAGCAGAAAAGAATCTAGCTGAACTAAGGTACACTCCTCCTACACACAGCGGGAAGCAGAGAGAAGCCTAGCTGAACTAAGGTACACTCCTACACACATCGGGAAGCAGAAAGGAGCCTAGCTGAACTAAGGTACATTCCTCCTACACACAGTGGGAAGCAGAGAGAAGCCTAGCTGAACTAAGGTACACTCCTCCTACACACATCGGGAAGCAGAAAGGAGCCTAGCTGAACTTAGGTACAGTCCTCCTACACACAACGGGAAGCAGAAAGGAGCTTAGCTGAACTAAGGTATACTCCTCCTACACACAGCAGGAAGCAGAAAGGTGCCTAACTGAACTAAGGTGCACTCCTACACACAGCGGGAAGCAGAAAGGAGCCTAGCTGAACTAAGGTACACTCCTCCTACACACAGCAGGAAGCAGAAAGGAGCCTAGCTGAACTAAGGTACACTCCTACACACATCGGGAAGCAGAGAGGAGCCTAGTTGAACTAAGGTACACTCCTCCTACACACAGCGGGAAGCAGAGAGGAGCCTAGCTGAACTAAGGTGCACTCCTCCTACACACAGCGGGAAGCAGAAAGGAGCCTAGCTGAACTAAGGTACACTCCTCCTACACACATCGGGAAGCAGAAAGGAGCCTAGCTGAACTAAGGTACACTCCTCCTACACACAACGGGAAGCAGAAAGGAGCCTAACTGAACTAAGGTGCACTCCTCCTACACACAGCGGGAAGCAGAAAGGAGCCTAGCTGAACTAAGGTACACTCCTCCTACACACATCGGGAAGCAGAAAGGAGCCTAGCTAAACTAAGGTACACTCCTCCTACACACAACGGGAAGCAGAAAGGAGCCTAACTGAACTAAGGTACACTCCTCCTACACAGCGGGAAGCAGAAAGGAGCCTAGCTGAACTATAGTACACTCCTCCTACACACAGCGGGAAGCAGAAAGGTGCCTAGCTGAACTAAGGTGCACTCCTCGTACACACAGCGGGAAGCAGAAAGGAGCCTAGCTGAACTAAGGTACACTCCTCCTACACACAGCGGGAAGCAGAAAGGTGCCTAGCTGAACTAAGGTACACTCCTCCTACACACAGCGGGAAGCAGAAAGGAGCCTAGCTGAACTAAGGTGCACTCCTCCTACACACAGCGGGAAGCAGAAAAGAATCTAGCTGAACTAATGTGCACTCCTCCTACACACAGCGGGAAGCAGAAAAGAATCTAGCTGAACTAAGGTACACTCCTCCTACACACAGCGGGAAGCAGAAAGGTGCCTAGCTGAACTAAGGTACACTCCTCCTACACACAGCGGGAAGCAGAAAAGAATCTAGCTGAACTAAAGTACACTCCTCCAACACACAGCAGGAAGCAGAAAGGAGCCTAGCCGAACTAAGGTGCACTCCTCCTACACACAGCGGGAAGCAGAAAAGAGCCTAGCTGAACTAAGGTGCACTCCTCCTACACACAGCAGGAAGCAGGAAGGAGCCTAGCTGAACTAAGGTGCACTCCTCCTATACACAGCGGGAAGCAGAAAGGAGCCTAGCTGAACTAAGGTACACTCCTCCTACACACAGCAGGAAGCAGAAAGGAGCCTAGCTGAACTAAGGTACACTCCTCCTACACACAACGGGAAGCAGAAAGGAGCCTAACTGAACTAAGGTGCACTCCTCCTACACACAGCGGGAAGCAGAAAGGAGCCTAGCTGAACTAAGGTACACTCCTCCTACACACATCGGGAAGCAGAAAGGAGCCTAGCTAAACTAAGGTACACTCCTCCTACACACAACGGGAAGCAGAAAGGAGCCTAACTGAACTAAGGTGCACTCCTCCTACACACAGCGGGAAGCAGAAAGGAGCATAGCTGAACTAAGGTACACTCCTCCTACACACAGCAGGAAGCAGAAAGGAGCCTAGCTGAACTAAGGTACACTCCTCCTACACAGCGGGAAGCAGAAAGGAGCCTAGCTGAACTAAGGTACACTCCTCCTACACACAGCGGGAAGCAGAAAGGTGCCTAGCTGAACTAAGGTGCACTCCTCCAACACACAGCGGGAAGCAGAAAGGAGCCTAGCTGAACTAAGGTACACTCCTCCTACACACAGCGGGAAGCAGAAAGGTGCCTAGCTGAACTAAGGTACACTCCTCCTACACACAGCGGGAAGCAGAAAGGAGCCTAGCTGAACTAAGGTGCACTCCTCCTACACACAGCGGGAAGCAGAAAAGAATCTAGCTGAACTAATGTGCACTCCTCCTACACACAGCGGGAAGCAGAAAAGAATCTAGCTGAACTAAGGTACACTCCTCCTACACACATCGGGAAGCAGAAAGGAGCCTAACTGAACTAAGGTGCACTCCTCCTACACACAGCGGGAAGCAGAAAGGAGCCTAGCTGAACTAAGGTGCACTCCTCCTACACACAGCAGGAAGCAGAAAGGAGCCTAGCTGAACTAAGGTACACTCCTCCTACACAGCGGGAAGCAGAAAGGAGCCTAGCTGAACTAAGGTACACTCCTCCTACACACATCGGGAAGCAGAAAGGAGCCTAACTGAACTAAGGTGCACTCCTCCTACACACAGCGGGAAGCAGAAAGGAGCATAGCTGAACTAAGGTACACTCCTCCTACACAGCAGGAAGCAGAAAGGAGCCTAGCTGAACTAAGGTACACTCCTCCTACACAGCGGGAAGCAGAAAGGAGCCTAGCTGAACTATAGTACACTCCTCCTACACACAGCGGGAAGCAGAAAGGTGCCTAGCTGAACTAAGGTGCACTCCTCCTACACACAGCGGGAAGCAGAAAGGAGCCTAGCTGAACTAAGGTACACTCCTCATACACACAGCGGGAAGCAGAAAGGTGCCTAGCTGAACTAAGGTACACTCCTCCTACACACAGCGGGAAGCAGAAAGGAGCCTAGCTGAACTAAGGTGCACTCCTCCTACACACAGCGGGAAGCAGAAAAGAATCTAGCTGAACTAATGTGCACTCCTCCTACACACAGCGGGAAGCAGAAAAGAATCTAGCTGAACTAAGGTACACTCCTCCTACACACAGCGGGAAGCAGAAAGGTGCCTAGCTGAACTAAGGTACACTCCTCCTACACACAGCGGGAAGCAGAAAAGAATCTAGCTGAACTAAAGTACACTCCTCCAACACACAGCAGGAAGCAGAAAGGAGCCTAGCCGAACTAAGGTGCACTCCTCCTACACACAGCGGGAAGCAGAAAAGAGCCTAGCTGAACTAAGGTGCACTCCTCCTATACACAGCGGGAAGCAGAAAGGAGCCTAGCTGAACTAAGGTACACTCCTCCTACACACAGCAGGAAGTAGAAAGGAACCTAGCTGAACTAAGGTGCACTCCTCCTACACACAGCGGGAAGCAGAAAAGAACCTAGCTGAACTAAGGTGCACTCCTCCTACACACAGCAGGAAGCATAGAGGAGCCTAGCTGAACTAAGGTACACTCCTCCTACACACAGCGGGAAGCAGAAAGGAGCCTAGCTGAACTAAGGTACACTCCTCCTACACACAGCGGGAAGCAGAAAGGAGCCTAGCTGAACTAAGGTACACTCCTCCTACACACAGCGGGAAGCAGAAAGGAGCCTAGCTAAACTAAGGTGCACTCCTCCTACACACAGCGGGAAGCAGAAAAGAATCTAGCTGAACTAATGTGCACTCCTACACACAGCGGGAAGCAGAAAAGAATCTAGCTGAACTAAGGTACACTCCTCCTACACACAGCGGGAAGCAGAAAGGTGCCTAGCTGAACTAAGGTACACTCCTCCTACACACAGCGGGAAGCAGAAAGGAGCATAGCTGAACTAAGGTACACTCCTCCTACACAGCAGGAAGCAGAAAGGAGCCTAGCTGAACTAAGGTACACTCCTCCTACACAGCGGGAAGCAGAAAGGAGCCTAGCTGAACTATAGTACACTCCTCCTACACACAGCGGGAAGCAGAAAGGTGCCTAGCTGAACTAAGGTGCACTCCTCCTACACACAGCGGGAAGCAGAAAGGAGCCTAGCTGAACTAAGGTACACTCCTCATACACACAGCGGGAAGCAGAAAGGTGCCTAGCTGAACTAAGGTACACTCCTCCTACACACAGCGGGAAGCAGAAAGGAGCCTAGCTGAACTAAGGTGCACTCCTCCTACACACAGCGGGAAGCAGAAAAGAATCTAGCTGAACTAATGTGCACTCCTCCTACACACAGCGGGAAGCAGAAAAGAATCTAGCTGAACTAAGGTACACTCCTCCTACACACAGCGGGAAGCAGAAAGGTGCCTAGCTGAACTAAGGTACACTCCTCCTACACACAGCGGGAAGCAGAAAAGAATCTAGCTGAACTAAAGTACACTCCTCCAACACACAGCAGGAAGCAGAAAGGAGCCTAGCCGAACTAAGGTGCACTCCTCCTACACACAGCGGGAAGCAGAAAAGAGCCTAGCTGAACTAAGGTGCACTCCTCCTACACACAGCAGGAAGCAGAAAGGAGCCTAGCTGAAATAAGGTGCACTCCTCCTATACACAGCGGGAAGCAGAAAGGAGCCTAGCTGAACTAAGGTACACTCCTCCTACACACAGCAGGAAGTAGAAAGGAACCTAGCTGAACTAAGGTGCACTCCTCCTACACACAGCGGGAAGCAGAAAAGAACCTAGCTGAACTAAGGTGCACTCCTCCTACACACAGCAGGAAGCATAGAGGAGCCTAGCTGAACTAAGGTACACTCCTCCTACACACAGCGGGAAGCAGAAAGGAGCCTAGCTGAACTAAGGTACACTCCTCCTACACACAGCGGGAAGCAGAAAGGAGCCTAGCTGAACTAAGGTACACTCCTCCTACACACAGCGGGAAGCAGAAAGGAGCCTAGCTAAACTAAGGTGCACTCCTCCTACACACAGCGGGAAGCAGAAAAGAATCTAGCTGAACTAATGTGCACTCCTACACACAGCGGGAAGCAGAAAAGAATCTAGCTGAACTAAGGTACACTCCTCCTACACACAGCGGGAAGCAGAAAGGTGCCTAGCTGAACTAAGGTACACTCCTCCTACACACAGCGGGAAGCAGAAAAGAATCTAGCTGAACTAAAGTACACTCCTCCAACACATAGCAGGAAGCAGAAAGGAGCCTAGCCGAACTAAGGTGCACTCCTCCTACACACAGCGGGAAGCAGAAAAGAGCCTAGCTGAACTAAGGTGCACTCCTCCTACACACAGCAGGAAGCAGAAAGGAGCCTAGCTGAACTAAGGTGCACTCCTCCTATACACAGCGGGAAGCAGAAAGGAGCCTAGCTGAACTAAGGTACACTCCTCCTACACACAGCAGGAAGTAGAAAGGAACCTAGCTGAACTAAGGTGCACTCCTCCTACACACAGCGGGAAGCAGAAAAGAACCTAGCTGAACTAAGGTGCACTCCTCCTACACACAGCAGGAAGCATAGAGGAGCCTAGCTGAACTAAGGTACACTCCTCCTACACATAGCGGGAAGCAGAAAGGAGCCTAGCTGAACTAAGGTACACTCCTCCTACACACAGCGGGAAGCAGAAAGGAGCCTAGCTGAACTAAGGTACACTCCTCCTACACACAGCGGGAAGCAGAAAGGAGCCTAGCTGAACTAAGGTACACTCCTCCTACACACAGCAGGAAGCATAGAGGAGCCTAGCTGAACTAAGGTACACTCCTCCTACACACAGCGGGAAGCAGAAAGGTGCCTAGCTGAACTAAGGTACACTCCTCCTACACACAGTGGGAAGCAGAAAGGAGCCTAGCTGAACTAAGGTGCACTCCTACACACAGCGGGAAGCAGAAAAGAATCTAGCTGAACTAAGGTGCACTCCTCCTACACACAGCGGGAAGCATAAAAGAATCTAGCTGAACTAAGGTACACTCCTCCTACACACAGCGGGAAGCAGAAAGGTGCCTAGCTGAACTAAGGTACACTCCTCCTACACACAGCGGGAAGCAGAAAAGAATCTAGCTGAACTAAGGTACACTCCTCCTACACAGCGGGAAGCAGAAAAGAGCCTAGCTGAACTAAGGTGCACTCCTCCTACACACAGTAGGAAGCAGAAAGGAGCCTAGCTGAACTAAGGTGCACTCCTCCTACACACAGCGGGAAGCAGAAAGGAGCCTAGCTGAACTAAGGTACACTCCTCCTACACATAGCGGGAAGCAGAAAGGAGCCTAGCTGAACTAAGGTGCACTTCTCCTACACACAGCGGGAAGCAGAAAAGAACCTAGCTGAAATAAGGTGCACTCCTCCTACACACAGAAGGAAGCATAGAGGAGCCTAGCTGAACTAAGGTACTCTCCTCCTACACACAGCGGGAAGCAGAAAGGAGCCTTGCTGAACTAAGGTACACTCCTCCTACACACAGCGGGAAGCAGAAAGGAGCCTAGCTGAACTAAGGTACACTCCTCCTACACACAGCGGGAAGCAGAAAGGAGCCTAGCTGAACTAAGGTACACTCCTCCTACACACAGCAGGAAGCATAGAGGAGCCTAGCTGAACTAAGGTACACTCCTCCTACACACAGCGGGAAGCAGAAAGGAGCCTAGCTGAACTAAGGTACACTCCTCCTACACACAGCAGGAAGCATAGAGGAGCCTAGCTGAACTAAGGTACACTCCTCCTACACACAGCAGGAAGCAGAAAGGAGCCTAGCTGAACTAAGGTACACTCCTCCTACACACAGTGGGAAGCAGAAAGGTGCTTAGGTGAACTAAGGTGCACTCCTCCTACACACAGCGGGAAGCAGAAAGGAGCCTAGCTGAACTAAGGTGCACTCCTCCTACACACAGCGGGAAGCAGAAAGGAGACTAGCTGAACTAAGGTGCACTCCTCCTACACACAGCGGGAAGCAGAAAGGAGCCTAGCTGAACTAAGGTGCACTCCTCCTACACACAGCGGGAAGCAGAAAGGAGCCTAGCTGAACTAAGGTACACTCCTCCTACACACAGCGGGAAGCAGAAAGGTGCCTAGCTGAACTAAGGTGCACTCCTCCTACACAGAGCAGGAAGCAGTAAGGTGCCTAGCTGAACTAAGGTACACTCCTCCTACACACAGCAGGAAGCAGAAAGGAGCCTAGCTGAACTATAGTACACTCCTCCTACACACAGCGGGAAGCAGAAAGGTGCCTAGCTGAACTAAAGTGCACTCCTCCTACACACAACGGGAAGCAGAAAGGAGCCTAGCTGAACTAAGGTACACTCCTCCTACACACAGCGGGAAGCAGAAAGGAGCCTAGCTGAACTAAGGTACACTCCTCCTACACACAGCGGGAAGCAGAAAGGAGCCTAGCTGAACTAAGGTGCACTCCTCCTACACACAGCGGGAAGCAGAAAATAATCTAGCTGAACTAATGTGCACTCCTCCTACACACAGCGGGAAGCAGAAAATAATCTAGCTGAACTAAGGTACACTCCTCCTACACACAGCGGGAAGCAGAAAGGTGCCTAGCTGAACTAAGGTACACGCCTCCTACACACAGCGGGAAGCAGAAAAGAATCTAGCTGAACTAAAGTACACTCCTCCAACACACAGCAGGAAGCAGAAAGTAGCCTAGCCGAACTAAGGTGCACTCCTCCTACACACAGCGGGAAGCAGAAAAGAGCCTAGCTGAACTAAGGTGCACTCCTCCTACACACAGCAGGAAGCATAAAGGAGCCTAGCTGAACTAAGGTGCACTCCTCCTATACACAGCGGGAAGCAGAAAGGAGCCTAGCTGAACTAAGGTACACTCCTCCTACACACAGCAGGAAGTAGAAAGGAACCTAGCTGAACTATGGTGCACTCCTCCTACACACAGCAGGAAGCATAGAGGAGCCTAGCTGAACTAAGGTGCACTCCTCCTACACACAGCGGGAAGCAGAAAAGAGCCTAGCTGAACTAAGGTGCACTCCTCCTACACACAGCAGGAAGCATAAAGGAGCCTAGCTGAACTAAGGTGCACTCCTCCTATACACAGCGGGAAGCAGAAAGGAGCCTAGCTGAACTAAGGTACACTCCTCCTACACACAGCAGGAAGTAGAAAGGAACCTAGCTGAACTAAGGTGCACTCCTCCTACACACAGCAGGAAGCATAGAGGAGCCTAGCTGAACTAAGGTACACTCCTCCTACACACAGCGGGAAGCAGAAAGGAGCCTAGCTGAACTAAGGTGCACTCCTCCTACACACAGCGGGAAGCAGAAAAGAATCTAGCTGAACTAATGTGCACTCCTACACACAGCGGGAAGCAGAAAAGAATCTAGCTGAACTAAGGTACACTCCTCCTACACACAGCGGGAAGCAGAAAAGAATCTAGCTGAACTAAGGTACACTCCTCCTACACACAGCGGGAAGCAGAAAAGAATCTAGCTGAACTAAAGTACACTCCTCCAACACACAGCAGGAAGCAGAAAGGAGCCTAGCCGAACTAAGGTGCACTCCTCCTTCACACAGCAGGAAGCAGAAAGGAGCCTAGCTGAGCTAAGGTGCACTCCTCCTATACACAGCGGGAAGCAAAAGGAGCCTAGCTGAACTAAGGTACACTCCTCCTACACACAGCAGGAAGTAGAAAGGAACCTAGCTGAACTAAGGTGCACTCCTCCTACACACAGCGGGAAGCAGAAAAGAACCTAGCTGAACTAAGGTGCACTCCTCCTACACACAGCAGGAAGCATAGAGGAGCCTAGCTGAACTAAGGTACACTCCTCCTACACACAGCGGGAAGCAGAAAGGAGCCTAGCTGAACTAAGGTACACTCCTCCTACACACAGCGGGAAGCAGAAAGGAGCCTAGCTGAACTAAGGTACACTCCTCCTACACACAGCGGGAAGCAGAAAGGAGCCTAGCTGAACTAAGGTACACTCCTCCTACACACAGCAGGAAGCATAGAGGAGCCTAGCTGAACTAAGGTACACTCCTCCTACACACAGCGGGAAGCAGAAAGGTGCCTAGCTGAACTAAGGTACACTCCTCCTACACACAGCGGGAAGCAGAAAGGAGCCTAGCTGAACTAAGGTGCACTCCTACACACAGCGGGAAGCAGAAAAGAATCTAGCTGAACTAAGGTGCACTCCTCCTACACACAGCGGGAAGCATAAAAGAATCTAGCTGAACTAAGGTACACTCCTCCTACACACAGCGGGAAGCAGAAAGGTGCCTAGCTGAACTAAGGTACACTCCTCCTACACACAGCGGGAAGCAGAAAAGAATCTAGCTGAACTAAGGTACACTCCTCCTACACACAGCGGGAAGCAGAAAAGAGCCTAGCTGAACTAAGGTGCACTCCTCCTACACACAGTAGGAAGCAGAAAGGAGCCTAGCTGAACTAAGGTGCACGCCTCCTACACACAGCGGGAAGCAGAAAGGAGCCTAGCTGAACTAAGGTACACTCCTCCTACACATAGCGGGAAGCAGAAAGGAGCCTAGCTGAACTAAGGTGCACTCCTCCTACACACAGCGGGAAGCAGAAAAGAACCTAGCTGAAATAAGGTGCACTCCTCCTACACACAGCAGGAAGCATAGAGGAGCCTAGCTGAACTAAGGTACACTCCTCCTACACACAGCGGGAAGCAGAAAGGAGCCTTGCTGAACTAAGGTACACTCCTCCTACACACAGCGGGAAGCAGAAAGGAGCCTAGCTGAACTAAGGTACACTCCTCCTACACACAGCGGGAAGCAGAAAGGAGCCTAGCTGAACTAAGGTACACTCCTCCTACACACAGCGGGAAGCATAGAGGAGCCTAGCTGAACT